>NC_063161.1:56134710-56434710 GCF_023159225.1 Perognathus longimembris pacificus | reverse complement strand
ATTACAAGGTTCAAAGGATGGAGTAGCACCCGTTTAAGGCAGAAAGTCTAAGAGGTCCCAGCAGGGGGCAGTGTAGCCACCAGGTGTGGAACATGGCTCAACCTTACAATGTAGTGTATACTCCTTGGACGTGCTAGTTATCAGATGATGAGCCAATTGTGTCATCATGAAATGAAATTGATATCTCCAAACCCTGCTTGAAAATCATTCAATTCATCTCGTTTCCTAGAAAACCCTGTTAGGCTGAATGCATAAAAAGTTGTAGCGGTGCCCGTGGTGGCATACCCAGATACAAGAGCTATTGTCCCTCATTTGGCCTGGCTAAGATCCATCACTGTGGACACCCCTGAACACAAAACCGAGAGGGAGAGAGGCTCTGGGGGCTCACGCCTAGCTACTCAGGAGGCTGACATCTGAGGATTGCGGTTTGAATCCAGCCCTAGCAGGAAAGTCCTTGAGATGTTTATCTCCAACTAACCACCAAAAAGCCAAAAATGGAGCTGTGGTTCAAGTGGTAGAGTGCTAGCCTTGAGCAAAAAAGCTCAGAGGCAGAACCCAGGCCCTGAGTTCAAGGCCCTACACTAGCAAAAAAAGAAAAAGAGAGAGGGAAGAATGACTTGAGGGAGTAACATGAGCTTTACTCTATAGGTCATTTCTAATGTCCTGGTAGGACTGACACAGTTATCATGTTTTGTTTCATGTTTTATTTTAATTGTTTTTATGATGCCAATACTGGGGCTTGAACTCAGGGCCTTTTGCTCTCACTTGGCTTTTGGGGGGCTCAAGGCCTGTGGCTCTACTCTACCACTCGAGCTAAGATTCACTTCCAGCTTCTGTGATAGTTAGAGATAAGAGTCTCACGGAGGCTGGGGATATGGCCTAGTGGCAAGAGTGCCTGCCTCGTATACATGAGGCCCTGGGTTCAATTCCCCAGCACCACATATACAGAAAATGGCCAGAAGTGGCGCTGTGGCTCAAGTGGCAGAGTGCTAGCCTTGAGCAAAGAGAAGCCAGGGACAGTGCTCAGGCCCTGAGTCCAAGCCCCAGGACTGGCCAAAAAAAAAAGAAAAAAAAAGAGTCTCATGGAATTTTTTCTTAGGATTGGCTTTGAACCATGATCCTCATATCTCAACCTCCTGAGTAGCTAGGATCACAAGCATGAGCAGCCAGCACCTGTCTTGGTTCTTTTGTAAAAGTGAGGAGGTTGGAATGAAAGTAGATGTCCTTGGTAGATATGAACTTGGCATGGAAAGTCATCACCATCCAAGTCAGATAACAACGGCAGAAACATTGCGATTTCCCTTTGCTTTTTAAATTTAATAACTAGCAACCAGTATGCATAATAAGTAGTAAATTGCTCCTTTCCATTTTGTGAATTTTCTTATTTGCATATGAACTCCTAAACAAGAGGGTTGAGATGGAGCTTTGATTTATTTAAGTGGCTGTGCATCAACTGAGTTATAGGAATGATAATACTGGATTAGTTAATTTTTATTTCTATGTGTCCTCAAGCCTGGCAGTCTGGAGCTTTGATCTTGTTTATGTCAACTAAAAACAAGAGCCAGTATTATTTTAATAGGACTTGCTGTTCTTCCTTCTCAAATCCAAATGACTCCCTTGCTAAACCTCCTGAGAGAGCCTGCCACCTGACTACCATTCTGAATAAAGAGATGTTTTAATACCTGGAAAACATCCAGCTGATTCTATCTCCATGCCCCTCCCTTCCCAGATACCAGCACTAAGGCTTAACTCAAGCCCTAGGCTCTATCCCTGAGCTTTTTCATTCAAGGCTATCACTATACTGCTTGAACCACACTTCCACTTCTGTATTTTTGGTAGCTAACTGGAGATAAGAGTCTCTGAGACTTTCCTTTCCAGGCTGGCTTTGAACTGCAATCCTCAAATTTCAGCCTCCTCAGTAGCTAGGATTACAGATGTGAGCCATCAGTGCCCATCTTGCTTTTTTGTTGTTGTTTTTTTTTAATGAAGGTCTATATATGTATGTGATGGCGAATATTATATCATAATATATACATATATGTGCATGTAATATATGTGTTTATATGTATATACTCATATGTGTGTACATATATGTGCACATGTTGAAGTTACTACTCTTGTTACATACTAAGCTGTCCAAACTCATTCTGCTAGAGTGACTAAAAGCCCTGTCTTGGAAATAAAAGAAACATTACTTTTCTGATTATATCCTTTTGAACAAGCTCCCAGAACGAAATAACCACGACACAAATATTTCTCTGTACTCAAAAGGAATTTTGCTAATTCAATAACCAGATTTCAATAATGTATTGATGTTTTCTAAAAAGAACATTGCTTTGCTCCTGCTAATAATAATGTTCACAGAAATGTAATATCTTTCAACATTATTAATATGCATTGCAACTAAGACTCAAAAAATTCCATAATACATTTGAAATAAGCACAGAGCTTTAAGGTGAATTTGTTCATAATCCTAGTTAAAAGTGTAGATTTGGAGCCGGGCACTGGTGGCTCACACCTGTAATCCTAGCTACTCAGGAGGCTGAGATCTGAGGATCATGGTTCAAAGCTAGACTTGGCAAGGAAGTACATGCAACTCTTATCTCCAATTAACCACCAAAAAGCTAGAAGTGGAGTTGTAGCTGACTTTAAGCAAAAGAGCTCAAGAACAGTGTCCAGGCCCTGAGTTCAAACCCCACAACCAAAACAAAAATAAAAAACAAATAGGTACCTCAGTTTGACAATAAAAATTTAATTAAAAAATTAAAAAAAACAAATAGGGATTTGGAAGCCCTAAGATTCATGACCTATTATTATCTAGTCTCATGACTTTGGCATTTTAGGCTGCCAAAAAATACATATCACTGTCAGGAACAGCAAGATATGTTGTCAGTATCAACTTTGTTTTATGCATGCACATCTATACCTAAGCCTTCTTTCCTTATTGTTAGTGATATGATAGCTTGACTCCTAAAGAAAAATACAACCAGGATTAAAACATTAATATATGACTTAAGACTTTGGTTATCTCAGAAAAGAATGGAAAATTCTTTACATATTTGACAGATAAACAAACAGATTTTTTTCATTTGCTA
Source organism: Perognathus longimembris pacificus (assembly GCF_023159225.1). NCBI lineage: Eukaryota > Metazoa > Chordata > Mammalia > Rodentia > Heteromyidae > Perognathus > Perognathus longimembris. Next base: position 56,431,615 of record NC_063161.1, on the reverse strand, counting down.
TGATTGTGTTCCTTGTAAGATTATTATAAAGCTTAACCTTCCAAGCCAGTCAAACAGGAAAGTCCATGAGAGTCTTTATCTCCAAATAACCACCACAAAGCTGGAAATGGAGCTGTGGTTCAAATGGTAGAGTGCCAGCCAGCCTTGAGTGAAAGGCTATGGGACAGTACTAAGGACACACACACACACACACACACACACACACACACACACACACACACACACACACACACAGCGCTAAGAACTTTTCCTAGCAATATTACTTCCCTCCTGTGCAGCTGCCTCTTCTGAAATCTCTTGCAAAGAAAATGAAATGTTCCCCATTGGGTTAGGATTATTGAACTTGACAACAAGAATGGAACAGGCTTTCCCTAAGACCACATGCTTGCGAAAATGGAGCTGGACCACTTGCCTCCAGTCCTGCTGGTTATTTTGGAGATGGAGTCTAGCGACCTTGTCTACCCAGTCTAGCCTTAAACTGTGATCCTCTAGATCTCAGCTTCCTGAGTAGCTAGGATTTCAGGCTTGAGCCACTAGTTGCCAGTATTATTTTTCCCTCTGAATTGTGAAATACATACTATGCATGCCTGCCTACGACCAAAGAGGGAGAAAATTACTTGTTTTCTCTGTCTTCTTTCCTTCTCCAGGAATTGATCTTTTCATTTATTATTTTGGTCCAAGAATGGCACTAGAACTCAGTACCTAATGCTTTCACTGATTGGCTACTGCTGTACCAACTGAGCCAAGCCTCCAACCCCAGGAATTGACCTTTTCTATCAAGTTCATTCTCAAGAACGCCACACTTGCATAGCTTCAGGCTAGAGCTGTATCTTTTCACACTCATCCTTTCTGTATGTTCCCATGTGTGTTTGTTTAGCAGTCCCACATGCTACGTCCCACTCTGTCACATACATTTAACATGTCACTGTTGGAGACAACCCTTTGGGCTCTCTCACACGTGTGCACATCTGAAAGCAGAGCTGGCTGCCATTGCTCCAAGTCCTATGACTCGGACTCCAGTCCTGCCAATCTCCCCACAACAGGAACAGGCTAACTTGTTGGCTTGCCCTGGAAGTTTAAATATATATATATATATACACATATATATATATATATGTATGTATGTATATATATCAGCTACCAGGGAAGTTCTTGGCCGTTCTTTTCCTTTACTGACTGTAAGTGTTAAGTCTAGATTCAGGAAGCTTGATCCAGCCCATAATTTACTATCTCTGGTGTGCTCTACATACCGTAGAAGATTCACCGGCAACAGATTTCGCATCTGAAGAGAATTGGGGTTTCATTTTGCTTGTTTTTTAATTATTTCTCCTAAAGGTAAATGTTTCCTTTAACAGGAACAAGGCCAGCATGTGTTGCAGCTACCAAATATAGTTGATTCTTTTTATTTATTTATTTTTAAACCCAGAGTTTTAGCTGGGTACTGGTGGTTCACACTTGTAATCCTAGCTACTCAGGAGGCTGAGGTCTGAGAATCACACAATTTGATGCCAGCTTGAGAAAGAAAATCTGTGAGACTCTTATCTTCCATTAACCCAAAGACAGAAGTGGAGCAGTGGCTCAAGTGCCAGCCTTGAGAGAAAAAACCTCAGGAGGTAGGGGAGAGAGGAGAGGGAGAGAGGGAAAGAGAGAGAAAGGGAGAGGGGGAGGAAGGAAGAGAGGAAGACAAAGGAAGGAAGGAAGGAAGGAAGGAAGGAAGGAAGGAAGGAAGGAAGGAAGGAAGGAAGGAAGGAAGGAAGGAAGGATTTCATTGTTTGATATATGTTAGCACCTTAGATTATCAGGCAAGTGCCTCCTAGCCCACTTACTATCAGAATCTATGGATGAGAGAGAGAGAGAGAGAGAGAATGCCTCCTTTCCCCCACAGGTGATACCAGCGCCTCTCTGGGTCCCCACCACCTGCATTCCCTTCACATCTTCCTACTTCCTCCTCCCACAGTAAGACTGGCTGCGTGATCAGCATGTTTCTACAAGCTTGAAAAATTACATTCATTACATTCTTGCCTGCTTCTATTTTAGAAGTCGCATTGGAAATCAGAACTTAGCTTCTGTTTGGTTTGGTTCTAGCAGGAACCTATGTGGCAGGGAGAAGAAGGTTGAGAAGTAGGGAGGTGGGAGGGATGGTGAGACCACATGAGGAGGAGGAACGGCTGGATGAACGGCTCTCTCATGCCTGCTCTAAGGAAGACGTCGTTGCTAGGCTGCAATGGTGCATGGGAGCATAGTACATGGGATATCTTATTTTTTCTGTCAGAAATGTGGTGAATACAAGTTGGTTTCTTCTTTCATATGTGGGCCTGTAACCAAACCAAAATGTACTAACTTTTGTATTTCTAAGGTATCCCCCATTGTAAGACCCTCTGTGATTTTCAGATCAACTAAGACAGAAAACTTACTACCAATTAAATTATAAAATAGTATATATGAGCTGGGTGCTGGTGGCTCACACCTGTAATCCTAGCTACTCAGGAGGCTGAGATATGAGGATCACAGTTCAAAGATAGCCTGTGCAGGAAAAGTCCTTGAGACTCTTACCCTCAATCAACCACCAGAAAAGTAGAAGTGGCTCAAGTGGCACAACATCAGTCTTGAATGAAAAAAGCCAAGAACCAAGTACCCGAACCAGTGCAAAATAAACAACAACAACAAAAATTATATGTTGTAAGACACATCCCAGTTTCAAGGATATTCAACTGTAACAGTGTCTTAGAATGGATGAAATATGTAAATCAAGGATTGCAAATTTTTTGCCTGAATCATTTCATAGTGTTTTACAATCTGTGTTGAATTTAGGTATGGCCACAACCAAGTAATAGCCAGAAGTGGAGGTGTGGCTCAAGTGGTAGAGTGCCAGCCCTGAGCAAAAAAAAGCCAAGAGAAAGCACAGGCCCTGAGTTCAAGTCCTGGTACACACACACAAGTGAAAGGAGGGGTAGGGGGTGACCTCTCCTCTCCTGTCCTCAACCATCATTGCAGACAGCATGGACTACGGCTTTGTGAGGCAGCATCATTGTTTGCCTTCTGCCCAGTCTACTCCTAGGAGAGAGAAAGCCTCAACACTCTGCCTCACTAAGGGTGTTTAGCCTTTCAAGTGCCTGAAACATTACAGCTTCCAGTCATTACAACACAGGCATAAAAGTATTCCTAGGACATCCTTTAAAGCCTATTCTTTCTTTTTCTTTTAAGTTTCCCCCCTAGTCAAGAACACTATTTTAACTGAAGGCAAAAAAATACATATATGAAGTCCTAAGGTAATGTTTTTATCTCTATTTATTATTGTATCCAGAGAAAAGACCTTGACAAGGGTTGACTGCAGCTTGGTTGCCATGGCAGTAATCAGTCAAACAGGGATGGGAGTCTTTTTCAAACCTGCTTAACCCTTTTTCCTACCCTACAGTGCAGGACTGAGAGGACGCTGTTGACTTTATCAAATGCCAGTGGGTGCAACAACGCATCTTTGTGATGGGGCCCAGATTGGCTTGTGGCTCTCTAGATCCGTTGGCCCCTTCTGGCTTCCCCGAGCCACCCATGCTGGACCAGGTGCATTCCTTGAATGCGCCATTCTCATGGGCTTCTGAATACAGGTACAGGTAGCTGCTTCTGCCAAGCAGGTGCTACGTGCTAGCCCTAACTCCTGCTCCTGTTCAATTCCTGGAAGATACCACCTCCTTCAGGAAGCCTTCCTTGTGTATATGTGTGTGTGTGTGTGCATGTGTGCATGTGTGCTTACGCCCTTAATGAAGCTTGAACTCAGGTCCGTGAGCTCTTACCTAGCTTTTTCACCTCAAGGCCGGAGTTCTGCCACTTAAGCCATACCTTCAAGTTTCAGCTTCTTGCCGGTTATTTGGAGATGAGAGTCTTTCAGATTTGTCTGCCAGAGCTGGCTTCACACCTCGATCCTCAGATCTCAACCTCCTGAGTAGCTAGGATATCCTTCTCAGTGAAATAGATGGGCCTAGAACAGATCCTGTGAAGTGAAGTAAGCCAAGCTCAGAGAGACAAACAGCACATGTTTTCTGTCACATGTGGAAGCTAGATCGAAAACACAACTGGACAAGATAACCTAACAAGGTTCTATGCATTTACACACAAACAGACTAAAGGAGGATATACTTAAGGGAGGAACCCAAAGACATAACTCCACTGAACATCTAAAATACTACTTATCAAAACAAATTCCAGGGGCTGGGAACATGGCCTAGTGACAAGAGTGTTCACCTTGTATACATGAAGCCCTGGGTTCGATTCCTCAGCACCACATATATAGAAAAAGCCAGAAGTGGCTCTGTGGCTCAGTGGCAGAGTGCTAGCCTTGAGCAAAAAAGAAGCCAGGGACAGTGCTCAGGTCCTGAGTTTAAGGCCCAGGACTTGCCAAAAAAAATAAAAATAAAAATTCCAGGAAATGGAAACAAATAGTTTTTGCTGTCAGTGGTGGTGTTTGTTTGTTTGTTGTTGTCATTATTTTTAGGGGGAAAATTGAGGGTACAGGAATGGAGGGGGAAAGAGTGAAAGATTTCAGTTATAGTATTCAATATGCACTATGTAACAAATGAAGTAGGTAACCTGTAGGCAAGGACAGGAGGTGAAAAATGGGGGAAAGTGAAGGAAGGGGTGACATTATCCAAGAAATATAGTCATGACTTGATTCATGGCGTCATAAGCTCTTTGTACAACTCCTTAATAAAAGTAATAACAATAAAAATAATAGAAAATAAATGCTTTCCATAAAAAAGAAAGGAAATAAAATCAAGGAGGAAGAAAACATATACATCCTTGCATAGCTTTCAGAGCACTAATTATTGGGGCAAATAGTCAAAGTCAAAGGGAAAGAGTAGCTTTTCCTTTCCTTACCTTTTTTTTCTCCTTTGACTAGCCATTGCACCTTTGGTGGGAGTATAAAGTTAAAGCAAAGAAAGGAATGCTTCTGTGTTCTGTTCCCTTTTTTGGTGCCAGTCCTGAAGTCAGGACTCTATAATCAGCTTGAAATCAGGGCCTAGCCACTGTCCCTGAGCTTCTGTGCTTGAAGCTAGCTAGCATTCTACCACTTGAGACACAGTTCCACTTCCAGTTTTTTGGTAGGTAATTGGAGATAAGAATCTCTGGGACTTTCTTGCCCAGGCTGGCTTCGTACTGTGATCCTCAGATCTCAGCCTCCTGAGTAGCTAGGATTAAGCCTAGTTGTGAGCCACTGGCACCTGGCTTTGCTTCTTGCTCTTAATCAAGCTTAGAAACAGTGTTCTCACTGAATTTCCTGGCTGCTGTTTTCCAAGTCTATCGTGCCTCCGGTCTGTCTTGCCTCAAGTGTAGTCAGAACAAGAACAGAGTCAATGCCCTTTGACAGATTGGCATGTGGGCTAATGTGAACCCTGCATGTGGAAGGGAGTTCCCAACATAAGCAAGGACACTGGGACACTGGGAAGGAGGTGCTAGGTCTCCCCTGAGGAGATGGTGTGCTACCAGGAAGTTGCACTGGCTGATAATGTTAGGTTATGTTGTCAGGCAGTAAACAAATTAGATGCTTCACACAGTTTTTGCCACTATTTCAAAAATTAAGGTTAAAAAAAAAAGTAAAATAGTATGGCACCTCAAATAGACCAGTGTCGTGATATGCACGTAAGACTGATTGTCTTTATGCTGATGATACTGGTTCTGGGGCATGAACTTGGGACTTGAACTCATGGCTCAGATGCTGTCTCTGAGCTTCTTTTTCTCAAGGCAAGTACTCCACCATTTGAGCCATAGATCCACTTCAGCTTTTTGGTGGTTAATTGGAGATTTCAGACATCCCTACCTGGGTCGACTTTAAACTTCAGTCCTTAGATCTCAGTCTCCTGAGTAGCTAGGATTTTAGGTGTGTGCCCCTGGCACCCAGTTGGTTTTTTTTGTTTGTTTGTTTGTTTGTTTTGTTTTTTTTTACAAAGAAGAGGCTTTAATTACATGTATTTGTATCCAGATGGCATGACTTAGAAATAGATGCATTGTTGTAGTTTGTTTTATGAAATGCCTAAGTACCTATCAAGCAAGAAGTTGCAACCACAGTATACAGCAAAATAATCTCTTACCTTCTCTTTGTCTTTGTCTCTAATTATGTGTCTCTCTGTTTTTCTCTCTCTATGCCTCTCTGTCATTCTCTCATATATATCCATACATATCCTATAATTACATGTGAGACTAAACAATAATTTATATTTATATATCTGAACTATTTAAGTCATGCTGAGGGTTCTGGGTAATAAATATATGTACTTTCTGAATTGGATACAATGGGATAGAAAAGCCATCTACATAGCTGGGGGCTGGTAGCTCACATCTGTAATCTTAGCTAGTCAGGAAGCTGAGATGTGAGAATCACCATTCAAAGCCAGGCTAGTCAGGAAAGTCCATGAGACTCTTATCTCCAATTAACCACCAAAAACCAGAAGTGGTTCTGTGGCTCAAAGTAGAGTGCTGGCTTTGAGTAAAAGAGCTCAAGGACAGTGCTCAGGCCCCAAGCTCAAGTCCCACAACTGACAAAAGCTATGTATCAGAAAGTATGCTACCTCTCCAATTTTTTATAAATCAAGAACATTTTTTCTCAGTCTAACTTATCTCCTCCACTAGAAAAATAAAATAAAAGAGAATAAAAAAACATCAAAAGGAAACCAGCTCGATTCTTTGTGAGTGCTGAGCACAGGACGTTAGCAACCATTGCAGCCTTCTGTCACAGAAATATCCTGTCACTTTCCCCTTGGGAACCAGAGCTAAATCCAACAAGTTTGGTGCAGAATTGGGTGCTAATAATAGTCCACTCCTACTGATAATGGAGAGGCTGCTTTTCACAAACCTTTAGAAAGAACAGATTAATGTAATTTTTATTTATTTTATTTATGTATTGTTTTACTTTTTTGTGCTAGTCCTGGGGCTTGTACTCAGGGCCTGAGCGCTATCCTTGAGTTTTATTGCTCAAGGCTAGTGCTTTACCACTTGAGCCATAGCGCCACTTCTGAATATTTACTGGTTAATTGGAGATAAGTCTCATAGACTTTCCTGCCTGGGCTGATGTGGAACTTCCATCCTCAGATCTCAGCCTCCTGAGCAGCTAGGATTACAGGTGTGAGCCACTGACACCCAGCTAGATTGATGTCATTTTGAAGTCACAATTCTCTTTCTCCAAGCCAACTGTGCCAGTTAGATATCCTTCAACTAAAGATGGCCAGTAAAACTTGAAGACAGTTCAGGAGAGAATGACTGAAAGCCTGGGCGATAATCCATCTTGGTCAGTTTTCCCTTGTTGTGACACAGATTTGAGGAAAACATCTTGGGAAAGATCTGTGTGAACTAATAGTTTCAGAGACTTCAGTCTATCATAGTAGAATGCTCAGGGCAGACCAGAGCAGCTCACAGAATGGCGGCCATGGGATGGGGCCACATACATTCAGGGCAGGCCTTCCCCCACTTGTTTCCCTGGAAACACACTCACATGCACACCCAGAGGCATGCTTTACTAATCTCCATGTTTCTCATTCCAACCAAGTTGACAACCAAAATTAACTACCACTTCCTCCCAGTGAGAAGATGGAGGAACCAAAGTTATTTGCCTGAATCAGTTGGCAAGAAAGAAAGGATTTAGAAGAATTTCAGTGTACAAGAAACAGTCACTGTGAGCAACAGACCCACAGTATTGTTATAAAAGTCATGAGCTGGTGGCTCATGCCTGCCTTAGCTATTCCAGAGGGCGAGATTAGAGGATCAGGGTTTGAAACTAGCCTGAGGAAGGAAAGTCCATGAGACTCTTATTTCCAATAAACTACCACGAGAAAATGAAAACAAAAGAGCTAGAAGTAGAACTGTAGCTCAAGTGGTAAAGCAAAAGAAGTTCAAGGATAGTGTCTAGGCCCTGAGTTCAAACCCCAGGATTGGAACAACAACATTTACGAAGTTGTAATATTGCTAGGTGCTGGTGGCTCATGCCTGAAATTCTAGCTACTCAAGAGGGTGGGATACGAGGATCAAGATTCAAAGCCAACCAGGAAAGAAAAGTCCATGGAATTCTTATCTCCAATTAACCAGCAAAAAGCTGGAAGTAGAGCTGTGACTCAAATGGTAGAGCACCAGCCTTGAGCAAAATAATGAAGTGAAAGCATGGAGCTTTGCGTTCAAGCCCCAGTACTGATGCATGTGTATGCATGCACACACACTCATGGGCATGCAGACACACATGTGTGTACACCATTGCATTTGGCCTGTGTATTCCACTCTGACTGCTACTTGTCTGTGGTTTTCCCCTGTGTTATTTTGACCCCATTGCTCTACTCATTCTCCCCAAGGCTGGGCCCAGCTCTGGGTTGTCGTCCCTTAGCTGCAGCACTGGTCTTCTGCCCCCTGCTGCGACTGAGTAACTGCCACTAGCACTTGCTGTGCTTGGGCAGTGCCTCTATGAGACAGAACACATGGTTGTGCAGCCTAGATCTCCCTGCAGGCCTGCCAATTGTTCCTGGCAGCCAGCACCCTTTCTTGTAAGTTCCCTGCAGGCCCTTTTTAATTTTTAATTAAAAGGAAAATAAAATACAAATTGGAATAAAAACATTTGCAGCATATATAATGGGCCAAAAGGTTAATGCATTTTAATATATGATAAGCCTTAGATGAAAACAAATAGTAAAATTCCTTTTCACAAGCTAAGTGTATTTACAGGGGTCTTATTTTTTTTTTGTGCCAGTTCTGGGGCTTGAACTCAGAGGCCTAGGTGCTGTCTCTCAGCTTTTTTTTTTTTTTTTTTAATTAATTGGAGTAAGAGTCTCACAGTCTTTCCTGCTGAGGCTGGCTTCAAACTGCAATCCTCAGGTCTCAGCCTCCCAAGTAGCTAGGATTATGGTGTGAGCCACCGCTGCCTGTGTATGGGCATCATTATATAAGGCAGAAGCATCAATTTTCCCTGGGTAGCTACTTATTACAAACACAAAGAGAAACTTCTTCAAAGCATAAACTGATCATGTTTGCAGATTGCTTACTCAACAATGAAGCTTCTCAGAATATTAAGATTTCCTGCTCTTCTGGGAACCCTAGATCAAAGTACTCTATTTAATATTCTCAGATGACCTGCCAAGAAGGTGTTCCTGTTCGGTCATCCGTGAGCTATTTAAAGAACAGAGCTTACTGTTGGGCACCAGTAGCTCACACCAGGAATCTTAGCTACTCAGGAGGTTGAGATCCTAGGATCAGGGTTCAAAGTTACCCTTGGGTGAAAAAGTCCCTGAGACTCTTATCTCCAATTAACCAGCAAGAAGCCAGAAGTGGAGATATGGCTCAAGTGGTAAAGCACCCAGCGGAGCCAGGCCCTGAATACTGGCACAAAAGAAGCAGAACTATATGGCCATGGTTGTCTGTGAAGATGTGGAAGGTGCCATGGTGCAGAATAAGAGAATAATTGTGGTGTGCTGAACAAAACTGGCCAGTTACCCTGTTTCCTAATTCCACTTAGAGGTATTGTATTCATTCTGATAGTGGCGAATTATTTATTAGCGTTCTATATTTAACTTGTTAAATGAAGAAATGTGTTCCTGTAAAGGGGCAGAGGGGAGCCTCTTTTGCAGACAGTCTTTAGAAATATTTCTAGAAGTTAGAGCTATGTCCCAAGGGAAGACAAAATCTTAAGAAAATGAAACTTCTTTCCACAGTAATTAAATTTAAATTTTACTCCCTCCTAATAGTAGCAGTAAGTTTATCCTTTTTTCTTTTTATCTACCCTCTTTCCTCTCCTGATGTCTTTATTTTGGTGTCCATTGCTGGGGTCTGAACACAGGGCCTGGGCACTGTGTCTTAGCTTATTCACTCAAGAATGCCATTCTACCACTTTAACAACAGCTTCACTTCCTTTTTTTTTTTTTTTTTTTTGCTGGTTAATTGAAGATAGTCTTCGAACTCTTTGATGGACTTTGATCCTCTAGCTGGTTTCAAACCTCAGTCCTCAGATCTCAGCCTCCTAGTAGCAGAGACCAGGTCATATTTCTTTCTAATTTAGTAATAAATGCTCTGTACTTAGTGATTCATTCCATAAAAGTGAACCACCGTAGCTTAATTACATTGCTCATCATTTCATTTTCACTGGTACTGGAGTCATATATAGATGCTGTAACATAAACATATCTAGCCAAGTCATAAAAAAGGGAAAAGGAAGGAAGGAAGGAAGGATACGAAGAAGGACCATGACAAGCACTTTAATGGATGCAAGCCCTAATATTGTCTCTAGCTGGCATTGTACCCAGTGAGTTTTTCTCCATTTCTCACTCACTGGTAATTCCTCCGTTTTGTAGGCGTGAAACAAAATTGTCTCCCACTCTGTTCAGCCTCCTTGATTTTAACTGATCACTTAAGAAGAAAAGAAAGCATAAGCTTTTAAATGGCCAATCTTGTGTGTTACAAGTGAAACTGAGAAGCCTGGCGCTGGTGGCTCATGCCTATAATCCTAGCTACTCAGGAGGCTGAGATCTGAGGATTGCAGATGGAAGCCAGCTTGGGCATGAAAGTTCATGAGACTTATCTCCAATTAATCACAGGAAAAGCCAGAAGTGGCACTGTGGCTCAAGTAGTAGAATGCTAGCCTTGAGCAAAAGGAGCCCAGGGATAGCACCCGAGGCCCAGTGTTCAAGCCCCAGGAAAGAAAGAACAAAGGAAGGGAGGGAGGGAGAGAGAGAGAGAGAAAGAGAAAGAGAAAAAGGAAGGAAGGAAGGAAGGAAGGAAGGAAGGAAGGAAGGAAGGAAGGAAGGAAGGAAGGAAGGAAGGAAAGAAGGAAGGGAAGAAAGAAAGAAAAAGGAATTGGAAGAATCCTCAGCTACTGTTTCTTGTGAGGGGAACAGGAAATGCTCCTCTTTCATTTTCTATTTCTCCTTACTTTAACCCTGTTATACTAAAATAAGCTTTGCTAAAGCATTCTCTTGTGTGTATGCTGGTACTGGGGCTTGAACTCAGGGCTTCACAATCTCACTTGGCATTTTGTTTAAGCCTAGCACTCTACCACTGGAGCCACAGTTTGGGGTCAGGCTTTTGGGTAGTAAATTGGAGATAAATGTCTCACAGATTTCCCTGAGCAGGGCTTAAGGGCTGCCAAAAAGAAACTACCAAGTGGTTCAGGCAGAAGAAAGCTTATTAGGAGAACCAAACGGCAGTCTGCACAGATGCAGGTGTGCAGAACAGAGAGCTAAGGGCTGAGAGAGGTGATATAGGGAAAGGCGAGGAGGAGGTATGGCCGTAGTGGATGCAGAAGTGACCTCAGATAAGGTCTGTGGCTGACTCACAGTCAGGTGGTTGATGGGAGGGGGGAGGGACAACAAGACTGACGGCTATTCTCCTGAGTAGCTAAAATCCTTGCTAAAACTTAAAAAAGAAAAGAAAAGAAAAAAAAAAGCCTATTTCCACTTTCCACTCTGCAGACCCAAAGCCCTCCACCTCAAACCACATAAATGATGATGAAAGGCTTAGCCAGCATCTGCTCTACCCAAAAGTAAGCTGGCTCTGAATGGAAAATCAAAATTGGACTCAATGTCTCTGTCTCACTGTCCTGCTGAGAAAGGGGCTTTGTATGGGTAGATAGCAAACCCAGAGCGATAAAGCTCATTGGGAGTTGGGTACTGGTGGCTCACCCCTGTAGTCTGTAGTCCTAGAGACAGAGGGAGGTTGCAATGTGAGGATCTCATTTCAAAGCTAACCCAGGCAGGAAAGTCTACGAGACTCTTTATCTCCAGTTAACCAGCAAGAGCTGAAGGTGAAGATGTAGCTGAAATGGTAGTTCACCTATCCTTAAGTGAAATGCTAAAATACCCAAGCTCTGAGTTCAAACTTCAATAGCAGAACACACACACACACACACACACACACACACACACACACACACACGGCTCATTAGGAAAGGAACATGTGGAATTACCCTGATGGGTAACTCTGAAGGATCTAGATAAAAACCATAGTTTTCTAGGTAGAAAACAAAGGGTCCTTGGCTCACAGGTGACAGTCTAAGGGCCAAAATAGTTTAGGTCTTTGTTCCAAATATGTAAAACAAATTACTAAGACAAATCAATGTTTATGGTTTGGATACATTTGGATTAGTTTGGGGAGGTGCAGAGCTGGCAGCTATACCCATGTAGAAGCACAAAGAAGAGCCAGGATTGTGTAGTAACTAGCTCTATAAAAGAGGAAGCCCTGACCACTGCCTAGAGCACACTGCGGCCATGGGGCCATGCCCTCCAGCTGTGCCACCGCTGCAAGCTGAGGAAGTGCTTTCACGCTCCTGATTGAACAAGAATGCCTCAGCCAAGGAGCATGTGACCAGCCAGAGCTTTCAATCAACTACCTTTAACTTCTCTTAGCCTGAGTGACAGTGAGACATGGCCACAGACCTTTCTTCCCTCCTCTTTTCTTCTGCTCTGCACCCAACAATGACAAAACTTGACAATAGGAAATCTACCATGCTCACCACCTAAAGAATGTGCAGTGACCTCACACCTATAATCCTGGTTATATATGAGGCTAAGACCTGAGGATCAAAGTTCAAAGCCAGCCCAGGCCAACAAATCTGAGATTCTATTTCCAGTTAACCAGCAAAAAAATGGAAATGGAGCTGTGGCTCAAGTGGTGGAGCATCAGCATTGAACAGAAAAGGAGAGAAAAAGCTAAGGGAGAGAGCCCAGGCCCCAAGTTCAAGCCTAGTAAAGCCAAAAAAGAAAGGAAGCCAGGCACTGGTGGCTCATGCCTTTAATCAATCCTAGCTACTACTCACAAGGCTGAGATCTGAGGATTGTGGTCCAAAGTCAGTCCAGGCAGGAAAGTCCATGAGACTCTTACCTCCAATTAACTATAAGAAAACCAGAAGTGGTGCTATGGCTCAAGTGATAGAGCGCTAGCCTTAAAGGAAAGCCTAGGTCCAGGAAAGAGAGAGAGAGAGAGAGAGACAGACAGACAGACAGACAGACAGACAGAGACAGAAACAGAGAGAGAGAGAGAAAGGAAGGAAGGAAGGAAGGAAGGAAAGAAGGAAGGAAGGATGGAAGGAGACAGACAGACATTTGGGGTTTTTCCTTGTAGGTTTTTCCTCTTAAAGAAATAAGCTTCTTTCCCTTTTGAAAAAAAAAAAAAAAAAACCATGCTCAACAGAAGACAGGCTAGGCTTGCAGGTTTTTCTGAGCCTATTTCCTCCTAAAATGTCAGTCTGCGGTTAATCTAGCTCTGAATGAATTTCTCCTTCAGACTTTGTGGGCTAACAGCTGTCTGAACCCCTACAATCGTTAAGGTGTTTTGTTTTATATTTTTATCTATTGAGAAGTAGAAGCAATCCAAACTTTAAAAGGACTGAGGTATAAAAAGTTTTCCTAGAGTTTACTAAATTTTCAAGGACTCCCTGAGCCTCCTTAGACACCTGTCCCTAGAAACCAAACCAGACACACACTGTTGAATTGGCATTAGCCCCAGTTGCCCTCCAAATAAGAAGCCAAAAAAGCCTGCTTGACTTAGGGGCAAGATTTTCATTTCTGAAGACGTCACCATTGTGGGCGTGGCCTGGGTGCCTGTCTATTTGTCTGGAAGGCACTGATTGGATGTAGGAGATGGGCAAAGAGTGTGGCAGGCAGAGATAGGTTGATCCAGTCCTTGGTACTTCCTAGCTGATTGGAGTGAAGCAAACTCAGACCTTACATTAATTTTGTCCCTCCTCTCATGTACTTCCTGGAGACAGTGACAACTACAGCGACTCCAAAGGTAATGAATGAATGGATGGTGCCTGGGGTAGAAAGAGAACTATCAATGAATAGCAACAATAATTATTATTGTTGATGTTGTTTAAAAGAAGTTATTTCACCTACAATTTCAGAGCAGTGGGCACATGGAGTTCGGGCTATGGCTCACAGTTGCTATCTAGGGGAATCAGGGAGTCTTGTGGCCTGGGGTCCTCAGGCTTGAACAGTTCCTGCTCTGTGTTGGGCTGGTGTTCCTGATTAGGGCAGAAAGGCTGCTATCTTCAAAAGCATTCAGACATTATCGAGATGGTTACATCCCTTCTTACCAAGGCTAAAATGCTAAGACGTGTATCTTTGGAAAAGAAAATTAGATCCACCGGAGAAGGAAAAGGATTGGAGGACGTTGAGGTAAGGAAGTCAAGAGATCCCAGATATGAATTGAGGTGGAGACTGTGGGAAAGGAAGTGGACAGGCTACAATATCTACCATTCCTGTGACAAATGATGGGGAGGAGGGAGCCACATAGCTCTTGGGATTTCTGTCTTAGGGAAGATCTGGTGGCTAGTTTCCTTATTGAGAGCATCCATATTGAGCATCATTTGTTTGGAATTTATTTCAAATCCTTTTTCAGTCTTTCAGAGTTAATTCTATTAGCAATGAAGAGTCATTTCTTTACTGTTTGAAACTTTTGTCATGAATTATTTATTCATGTACTTACATATTTCATTTTATTCACTGTGCCAGCACTGGGGCTTGATCTTCATCAGTCTTGTACTCTAGCTTAGCTTTTTCCCTCAACTTGAGCCAATACTTCTTGTTTGTTTTTTGTTTTTGTTTTTTGTTTTTTTTTTTTTGGCCAGTCCTGGGGCTTGGGCTCAGGGCCTGAGCACTGTCCCTGGCTTCTTTTTGCTCAAAGCTAGCACTCTGCCACTTGAGCCACAGCGCCGCTTCTGGCCGTTTTCTGTATATGTGGTGCTGGGGAATTGAACCCAGGGCCTCATGTATACGAGGCAAGCACTCTTACCACTAGGCCATATCCCCAGCCCTTGTTTGTTTTTTAAGGTTTTTTTTTTTTTTTTTTTTTTTTTAGTAGTTAATTGAAGATAAGAGTCTTACAGACATGGACTTTTTCTACTTAGGCTGGCTTGGAACTATAATTGTCAGATCTCAGCCTCCTAAATAGCTGGGATTGCAAACATGAGCCACCAGATTCCAGTTTGTCATGAATTTAAAACACTGGGTGCCAAGCCCCAAGGCTGGCGAGGAGAAGACCCAGATGAATGTTTCATCCAAAACAATTCAGTTATTTCCAGTTTCCTAGACAAAACAACTTCATGTTCAGGAATTTAGATGCTTATAGCATTTTCAAAGGTTAGAACTTTCCCCCATATATGTAGAATGACCAAATTTCACATAATTTTCAAAACTGAGGAAATCATTGTATCTGAGATAAATGGTTATTGTTTTAGCTTTAGCAGAGATAAAATTTCCACTGTTAAATCTATCATGCCACTTCAAAGTATGAATTTTCTGGGCATTCATTTCTTTTCCTCCTCCTCTGAAGACAAGGTTTCACTATATAATCTAGGCTGGCCTGGGAGTCACTATGTAGTCCAGACAAGTGTCCTAAATGCTGGGATTACAGGTGTGCACCAGCATATCTGGCTGAACACACAGATGTTTTAGGATTATTTGTTTTTGCCAGTTCTGGGGCTTGAATTCAGGGCCTGGGCACTGTCTCTTAGCTTTTTCTTTCAAGGCTAATGCTCTACCATTTAAACCACATCTCTGTTTCTAACTTTTTGATGAGTTAATTGGAGATAAGAGTTTTACAAACTTTTCTTCCTAGTTAAATTGAAATGGTCAAATTGGTAGAAGACAGAGAGGGAAGGAGAGAGGGCAAGAGGGAGGAGAGAAGAAAAGGCCAGAGGAGAGGAAGGGTAAGAAGGGAGAAGGTAGGAGGGAGGGAGGGAAAGTACAGGGAGTACTGGAATCAGAAAATTAAGTCAGTGGTTTGGAATCTTCTCATAAAATTTAATATATTTAGAGATAAGGGACATCGCTACATAATATAAAGCCCAGTTCGCTCCTGGTATTAAATGATTCTTTGGGAAAAGCTTTCCAAGCTGAAATAATAGCAAATTATGGCTGAGAGACTGTGGGGCCAGGACCCCAGCAAGTCTGGGGTGGAGTCCCAGCTCAGTGTGAGGCTGTGTGACAAAGATAGTTGGCTAAGCTTCCCTGAGCCTTGACTGAGTCCCTGGGAGGAGTTTCTGCCTCTCCCACCTACTGACAGAGTTGGGGTCCCACCAATCCACTCAGTATGTCTTTTACTCATTTGAAGTATTGCTTTGTACTATTAAATCCTGGGTGTGCATATGGATCCAGACTGCACTGAATCCAATTTGGATTATTGGAGATTTAAGGGCAGAGGGGCTATCTTGGACAGCAATGAAGCAGGACTCCTGTACCCCAAAATGTGTAGGGGGTGGAAGAGTGTTATCTTCTAAACTGAGTAAAGGTGGAGCATGCTCAACTGGAACGTGTCTAACTTTTCTCAAAACATGAGTAATAAACTCAATGCTGTGCATCAGCTTCGGGGCACGCCACACACCATGCTCGGCTGACCATCCTAACAGCTTTGTTTGTTTGGAATGTGTGCCCAGGTCACATGGTGGGCAGAATGGTGATTGTGATCCAGATGAATGTGGCAAGACCCAACGAGATTCTTCCACACAGGAATTCCTAGAATGAATGCCCAGCACTGTTCTTGGCTCTTGGTATATTTAATCTCTGAAACTAGTAATGGGTCCAGTGGGGTTAGGTATTATTCCCAAAGTCACCAAGCATGCAGGGCTTTTGTTATTCTTGTTTGTTTCTTTATTATGGTGGTGGAGGTGGTAGTGGTGTTACTGGGGCATAAACTCAGGGCATGGGCACTGATCCATAGTTATTTTGCTTAAGGCTGGACCTCTTATCACTTGAGCCACAGCTTAAGGGGCTTTTTCTGTTTAATTGGAGATAGGAGTCTCACTGACTTTTTGAGGCTAGCCGTCTTCAAACCAAGCTCCTCAGAATCTCAACCTCCTGAATAGCTAAGATTACAAGGTGTGAGCCACTGGTACCTGGAAATCCATGATTTTAAGGATATAGAATTCTTTTTTGTTGTTGTTGCTGGTTCAGGGGCTTGAAATCAGGGCCTGAGCACTGTCCTTGAGCTTTTGTGCTCAAGGAAGCTCCATTTTTTGGTGCGTGTGTATGTGCACACACGCGTGCTTTTTAGTGGAGATAAAAGTCTCAAGGATTTTGCTGCCTAATCTGACTTTGAACTGTGATCCTTACATCTTAGCCTCCTGAATAGATAGGATTACAATCATGAGCCACCAGTGCCCTACAAGGATACAGATTCCTAACTTCATCATGCAAAATTGAGTCTCTAGAACAGGATGCAGACCTTACATAAAACATAGGAATTCTATGAGTTTGTACGAAGAGCTCAGAAATCCTGACCTAGAGAGGGTCTTACATGGATTCACCTTTTTTGTTCCATCCATCCTGACTAGTGCAGCTATCACCAGATGGAGGTGAGGGGCTGTGAAGAAGTTTCCCTTTAAATGTGGGGGCTTTCACTTAGGGTCCTCGGCTTCGACTGCAGATTAAGAATCTCTGGACAAGTCACCACAGTAAGAAAACTTAGTAGAGCTTTATTGAGTAAGTAAGCAAGCAGACAAAAAACAGACAACCAGCAAGGCAGGGGCACACACACTCTTAACAGAGTGTGGATGCTCTCAAAGGGAAGAGAGACATACACATACAGCTAGCAACCTGGCTGTTAGGGGTAAAGGCAGGGGGTCTGACTTTAAAGTTATTCAAAGCTATGTTTTATCTTTGTTCTGATTACTGCTGGTGCTACACATTCTGAGTTTCTGGATGTTTGGGGCATTTTTTCCAGGTAAGAATGCATCCTACCATAAAATAGATGCTTACCCTTGAGATAAGGAAGGCGTCCTGTTGTCTGCACTTTAGGTAGGAAGTTGCTTACATTTGGGGGAACATTTCTCTCAAGAAGGCATATGTCCTACCAAACAAATGTTAATTTGTGGGGTGAGAAATGCATCTGTAATGGAGGAATGCATCTTTGGAGCATAGATGGAGCCTCTATATTTCTGAATCTCATGTTTCTGAGTTGCCTTCATCAGGCCTCATTTTCTTTTATGTATCTACCTCATTTTCCCTTGAAATGACTTTGATCCCTTAATCTTAAGGGAAGGAGATGAATGAAAACCTTCTGTATTTGCTGTAAACTTACCATACCTCATTCCCCTAGTCTATTGTGCTTCAGAACCACTGTTGTGGCGCTACTGCAACCCTGACTTTCCAAGCCCTGCCACTTCTAACAGTGCTCACCAAAATTCCAAATGTACTACTTAGAACAAATTTTACTTCTGTGGGATATTGTCATTCAAGAGCCTGGAATTCCTAATATACTATAAGAAAAGACTATGTGCCCCAACAAAAATAAATTATTCACTATTCATTATTCATATGTATTTGAGAATGTTAATTGTCTTCCTTCTTTCCTCTTTTTTTCTTTCTTTCTGCAGTAATGAACTCAGGGTCTCACACTCTTAGTTTTTTCCTCTCAAGAC
The DNA here is from genome assembly GCF_023159225.1 of Perognathus longimembris pacificus. Classification (NCBI taxonomy): domain Eukaryota; kingdom Metazoa; phylum Chordata; class Mammalia; order Rodentia; family Heteromyidae; genus Perognathus; species Perognathus longimembris. Next base: position 56,413,245 of record NC_063161.1, on the reverse strand, counting down.
TGTAGGTGTACCACTTGAGCCACACTTTTACTTCCAGCTAAGAGAGGCTAAAAAAATCTCACAGGCATGAGCCACAAGTACCTTGCTAGAATGAACATTGTAAATGCTTCAAAGATAAATTATTGAAAGCATGTTGGTTGTTTAAGTCATACAATCAAAGAAAAACCAAACTGTGCTGTCCTTTGCCAAATCTGGCCAGTTTTTCTCTTAAGGTAGCCAAGTATAGATTTGAACATACATACTAGCTGGCCCAGATAAATGCATCTATAAATACATAATGAATGAGCTGGTTTCTGGTCCACTTAAAACACTCCATTCCAACAAAGTAAGAAAGATGGCTTCCGTAACCTAGAAAATGTGAATAAAATAAGCTTAAATTAATCTGTGACTAGAACTCTTAGAGTTGTTAAAGTGTGTGCCTATATTCTTAGCTATTCGGTAGGCTGAGACCTGAGGATTCTGGTTTGAAGCCAGCCTGGGCAGAAAAGTTCATAAGACTCTTATCTCTAATTAGGCAGCAAAAAGCCAGAATTGTCAGGGAGGATCACAGTTAGAAGCCAGCCTAGGCAGAAAAACCATGAGCCTCTTATCTCAAAGTAACCACCAGAAAACCAGAAGTGGCGCTGTGGCTCAAAGTGGTAGAGTACTAGTCTTGAATGAAAAGCTCAGAGAAAAGCTCACGCAGGCTCTAAGTTCAAGCTATAGCACACACACACACACACACACACACACACACACACACACGGTCAAGTGGGGGCGGCCCCGCTACCCAAGTTTTGGAGCATGATCCTGAGCCAGAACAACAATAGTGGTTATCTACATATATCTTTTTGTAAGTTCTTGGAAAGAAGAAAATCTGTCGGATGATCTCAGACAGCTCTCTGTTAAATTTAGAGTGTAAGCCACATAGTCATTTGCATTATCACAACTCTTCTGCTCTCTGGGTTTGTGATGTTTACCAATGGTTAGTCATCTTCCCAGGTGTGTTCTTTCATCTCTCAGAGCAAAAACAAGCTGGAATCTAAAACACAGGGACAATTTGCAACTCAAACCCCTCCTTTGTTGCCACTTTCATTTCTCTACTGCTAAAATCAAATAGTGGAAGATTTTCTAAGCTATGGAATGAACTTTTCTGAATTTTAAAATTCCAATGTTATCAGCTGGATTCTAGATTGAAGCTCTATCTGGAGTATCTAACTGACTTTATTAAAATGCATGGAAAAAGCCTGGTCCTAATGGGTTATGCCTGTATTCCTAGCTACTTGGGAGGCTGAGATCTGAGAATTGAAGTTTGAAGCCAGCCCAGGCAGAAAAGTCCATGAAACTCTAATCTCCAATTAATCACCAAAAAGTCAGGAGTGGAGCAGTGACTCAAGTGGTAGAGAGCTAGCCTTGAATGAAATAGTTGAAGGACAGCAACTAGGCCCCAAGTTTAAGCCCTAGTACTGGCAGGAAAGAAGGAAGGAATGAATCAAGGAAGAAATGTTTTAGTCTCAAGTATTTAAAACATTTTTCCTTATCTTTTCTGACCTATTTCCTTCTCTTCCATCTTAATATTTATAGGGGAGGTGATAATGTCCAGCCCTAAGTCATCAAATTCAAAACAAAAGATGCTCTGCTTATTGATTCCATGGGTAGCATCCATTTCCTTCCAAGTACTTGTCTTCTTGAAGTTAAGGGCTGTTTTTTCTGGAAACCAGTTGGGAAGGAGAAGAGATTAGACTGGCCAGACTACTTCATAATATTTACATGGAGTCTATGTGTGTCTGGCCTGTAGCTTAGCGTACAGCCTCAGACCTGTATGTTCCTTAACTGTCACTCATAGTGACTATCAAGTGAAATAGTTTGAAATCCTACTGTAATGGGGGGGGGGGGGAATCCCCCATCCCTCCAAGAGTCCACCCTCAGAGACAGTCTCAAGTAAAAAAATGAATTTATTGGGGAAGTTCCAGATGGACTCGTCCCAGGTTTCAGCAAAACATATAACACAAAACAGGATAGCAGCACAGAGACTTACTTCTGGAGGATTTCCAAGTACCAACAAACCAATTCAGCTCCAATGAACAGCTGAATTGGGACGCCATGGGGACAAAGCACCAGAGTCGAACATGTGGCATGGCATCATTGTACCTGAGCTGGCCTGCCCCTAAATAGTCAGGTCAGGGGGCAGGGTCACAGGAAGCTCCCAGTCCCAAGCACTTAACTGACAGGTTCAGTATCTATAGGCCATATGCCCGCCCCTGTCTCTTGGAATTCAGGAACTCCCATTACCTGGTGATGGGACTTCCCTTCTGTAGGAATCCAGGCACGCCCACCAAGATGTTAGAAATACCACATGGTCAACCTTGCCATGTGGCCATAATGGTGCTGGCCAGATCTGACCTCCATATTACACCACCAAACAGTAATAGGATCACTGAAACTAAATATAAGCTAGAAGAGGGATCAATAGTTCTCTCCTTTCTTAATATCTCCCCCATGTTTCTTCTCCCATTTCCTCTTTCCCCCTAAGGCCTTGAACGTAATAACCAGAGCAGTGAAAATAATAAAAATTGAGGAACGGGACTGGGAATATGGCCTAGTGGCAAGAGTACTTGACTAGTATACATGAAGCCCTGGGTTCGATTCCCCAGCACCATGTATATAGAAAACAGCCAGAAGTGGCGCTGTGGCTCAAGTGGCAGAGTGCTAGCCTTGAGCAAAGAGAAGCCAGGGACAGTGCTCAGGCTGAGTGCAAGGCCCAGGACTGGCAAAAAACAAACAAAAAAAACCTGAGGAACTCAATTATTATAACAACAACAACAACAAAAAAAAGCCAGGACCCAGTGGCTCTTGCACGTAATCCTAGCTATTCTGAGATGTGAGGATCATAGTGAGACTCTTATTTCGTATTAACCACCAAAAAAGCTAGAAGTGGAGCTGTGGCTTAAGGGGTAGAATGCTAGCCTTGAGCAGAAAAGCTCTACAGCTTCCATGCCTTGAGTTCAAGCCTTGGGACTGGCATGAAAGAAAGGTGGGGGGGGAGGGGGGAAGAGGGGAGGAAGGAAGGAAGGAAAAAAGGGGAAGGCAGAAGGAAGGAAAAGAGGAAGGAGGGAGGAAGGGTTGGGATATGGAGTTATGCATGTTAGGGAAGATCAAGTGGATGAAAGGAGAGAAAGAAGTCAGAGAGACCTCAGCAGAGCAGAGGAGAGCAGAGAGGCTTTGATCATGGCTGCAGAGGGACTTCATGTAACCCTGAGAAGGTCAGAGAAACAGAGAGTGGGGAGGAGAGAGGGGCTGAGGCCTTTATACATTCTAAGGTGAGACTCTTCCTTGGAATTTGTCTTGTCCTGTTGGGGATTTATGGTACTAACTGTCCAGTTGGAGATTTCCAGTGCAAACTGTCCTGTCTGGGGTCTTATGGTAGGGGTGTCCTGACGTCCACAGTCCTGCACTTTCAGATAAGGTGTAATGTCGTCCAAGGGAGGGGGATCCCCCATCCCTCCAAGCGTCCACCCTCAGAGACAGTCTCAAATAAAAAGATGAATTTATTGGGGAAGTTCCAAATGGACTGGTCCCAGGTTTCAGAAAAACAACACAGAACTTCCGAAGGATTCCCAAGTACCAACAAACCAATTCAGCTCCAATAGAGAGCTGAATTGGGATGCCATGGGGACAACAGACACAAGACTTGAACATGTGGCATGGCATACTGGCACCTGAGCTGGCCTGCCTCTAAATAGAGTCAAGTCAGGGGGCAGGGTCACAGGAAGCTCCCAGTTCCAAGCACTTGACAGACAGGTTCAGTACCTATAGGCCATGTGCCCACCCCTGTCTCTTGGGATTCAGGAACTCCCCATTACCTGGGGATGGGGCTTCCCTTCCAGTAGGAATACAGGCACGCCCATCAAGAACTGGCGCACAAAAGGGGGAGGGGGTACTATTGTTTACAGGGAGAGGAAATCTTCCCGGGCCTCTGAGCAGGGGGGCTGGGGAGATAGTGGAGATGGAGTCAGCTTCTGCCCTCTTTCCCTGGCCAGATCTGACCTCCATATTACAAAGGTAAGGGATGGAGTTCTCCTGAGAACCTGGAGGGCTCTCGGGAGGAGGATGATAAGTGGGCCATGAGAGCAGTGTGGAATTACGAGAACAAAGCAGATTCCCATCAAGAAGGGAGGGAGGGCGGGATAGAGGGAAGGGGAAAGAAAGAAAGAAAAAGAGATGAAGGAAAGAAAATAAAGGAAGAACAAAAAAGTCGAGAAGTTATACTTAAATTACTGAGAAAGGTGAAATTAAAAGTGGAAAGTCAGATTCTGGGGAGGGTCTATCTTCTGTAATTACTTCCCATTCCATATTTGCATACATGTCAGCGCTGGCACTTCCCACATTGTTCTTTCACTTCCTAAAGTGAGAAAGCAGATGCTGACTGTGTCCTTGGCCCCAGATGCCGGGAGAAAAGGCATCATGCTTCCCCTGCCAGTTTCTGGATTGTGAACACAGCAGTACCAGAGGCAACTTCCTTACTGGGAAATATAGGGGGGGTCTCCAGGGGAGAAAAGACTTAGAGATTTCGGTTTAAACCCCAGTACCAAAATAGTGGAGGAGTAGGGGAAAATCCTCCGAGTTTCTTATTCATGGCTTTGAGAGGATGAAGAATGACATCTTAGTTTTAAAAAGAAGCTTATAGGGACAGGTATGTTGCTACACACTTGCAATCCCAACAGGTTGGGGCAGGAGAACCTTGAGTTTGAGGCAAGCCTGGGCTACACAGTGAATTCTAACTCAAAAAGAAAAAAAAAAAAAGGAAAAGAAAAGGTTCTAGAATGTCAAATGATTACAAGATGTGATAACATAGATAATCAAGTTTTATGTGAGCACACACACTTTGTAGAAACAATTTCTATTTTAGAAATAATGGCTTATATCTTCTTATAAAGAAAAAAATTGTGGAAAAATAAATTACCCATGCAACATAAAAGAGGGCTTTATGATCACTAGGCTCAGTTTCTTAAAATATATTACAATATCCTCCTTCCTACAGTATATTTTCTTTTTCTTTTCGGTGCGGATCCTGGGGTTTGAACTCAGGACTACCCCCAGCTTTTGTGCTCAAGGCTAGCATTCTACCCCATGAACCATAGTTCCACTTCCAGCTTTTTTCTGAGAGATAAGTCTTATGGACTTTCCTGACAGGGCTGGTTTTGAACCACCATCTTCAGATCATAGCCTCTGGAGTAGCTAGGATTACAACCATAAGCCAACATTGTTATACGGGAATTGGATCAGTGAAATACAGAGAAGCCACATTTTGAGAGGTTGAATCAGAAATTTTTATTAGAAAGCTAGCAACTGGGAGCAGACATGTCCCCAAAATGCTTGCAGCCTCGAATATACTTAACACTGTCAGAAAAATGAGCCAGGAAGTTAGTAAAGCAAAGAAAGTACAGATAGGGCTGGGGATATGGCCTAGTGGCAAGAGAGCTTGCCTCGTATACATGAAGCCCTGGGTTCGATTCCCCAGCACCACATATACAGAAAATGGCCAGAAGTGGCGCTGTGGCTCAAGTGGCAGAGTGCTAGCCTTGAGCAAAAGGAAGCCAGGGACAGTGCTCAGGCCCTGAGTCCAAGGCCCAGGACTGGCCAAAAAAAAGAAAGTACAGATAAACAATCTCAACAAACCTCATCAACGCTTAATAGAATGCTGAACAGGGATGCCATGGTGGCCTGAGGAAAATCAGGACTCTTGAGGCTCTGTGCAAAATGGCGGCTGAGCTGGCAGGGTTGTGTGAATCCTAAATAAAGTCGTGGGTCAGGGGGCAGAGTCACAGGGAGCTTGAGGTCTCATGAGTTCTTGGCGCAGGACTGGCAGGTCCAATAACAATTGTCCAAGTCCCCACCCCTGCCTCTAGGAATTCAGGACTGTCCATCACCTGGTGGTGACTTCACCTTCATCCACCAGGAAGACAAAATGGTGCCAGTTAGACCCAATTTCCTATCATCTACCACATTGCCAAGAGGGTACCAGTTAGACTCAGCATCCTTATTTCAATATCACCCAACTATTTTTCTTCTTTTTGCTAGTCCTGGGGCTTGGACCTGATCAGGGCCTGAGCATTGTCCCTGTCTTCTTTTTTGCACAAGGCTAGCACTGCCACTTGAGCCACAGAGCCACTTCTGGCCTTTTCTATATATGTGGTGTTAAGGAATCAAACCCAAGGCTCTGTGTATACGAGGCAAGCACTCTTGCCACTAGGCCATATTCCCAGCCCTAATCACCCAACTATTTTATTTCTTTAATTTTTCCTTTGGTTTTTTTTTAACTATATATTTTTTGTCTTTTCTTTTTTGATACTGGGATCAAACCCAGGACACTGCTGTAAGCTTATAGAATGTCCCCCGGCTCATACATAAGGTCTGCCCTTGGCAATGTGGCTCCGCCCCTGGCTGATGATACCTGAGGGGCAGGTGGAGCACCTTCCACCTTAGTTGCATGAGGGTATAAAGACCCCCTGAGAGTTCAGGTGCCATTTTCCTTTCCTCTGTGGGAACTTGGCCTTGCCAGTCCTGCTGGCAATAAACTCTTTTGCTCTACATGACTTTGCCTATGGTCTGTGGTTCTTCTGGGATAATTTTCCTTTCAATTGCACTTACTAGGCATGTACTTTGCCACTGAGCTACATCCCAGCCCTTTCTTTTCTTTTTCTTTTGTCTTGTATTGGTACTAGAGCTTGAACTCTGGATATTTCTGTCTTGCTTGACTCTTTCACTCAAGGCTAGTGCTCTACCACTTGAGCCACATTGTGTGGCTTTTTAGTGACTAATTAGAAACTAGCGTCTCATAGACTTTTCTGTCCATTTCAGACCTTAGTCTCCTGAATAGCTATAGATAGTTATTACTGGCACAAGCCACCAGTGCCAGCTATAAAGCATAGTTTCAAAATATGCATACATACATACATATGTACATATATACAAAATATTAAATATTTATCATTTAAGGATTTTGATGTCTTAGAATAGTAGAAACAATGTTTGAAAACTAAAAATAACCTGACTTGCTGGGCATTGGTTCCTCCTGTCAGGAATCCTAATCAGGAGTCGGAGATCTGGGGATCATGGTTCACAGCCAGCCTGGACAGGAGTCCAGACCACTCTTATCTCCAATTAATGACACATTCTCTCTCTCTCTCTCTCTCTCTCTCTCTCTCACACACACACACACACACACACACACACACACACACACACAGAGGTGTGCCTCAAATGTAGAACTTTGGCCTAGAGCAGTAATGCTCCGGGACAGGACCCAGGCCCTGAGTTTAAGCCCCAGGACTGGCACAAAAAGAAAAAAAGAAGGTAACTTGGCTCAAGTTTCTCAGGTGCAGTCTATTCTCACCTAATTACACATACTCCAATCTGTATCGAGTTTACTTTCTTTTGAGTGGTGGTAGGAATTGAACGGAATTGAGCCCCAGTCTTTGCATAGGCTAGGCAAGTAGTCTCTCACTTAAGCCACACCCCCTGCCCAGGGCTTTCCGGCAAAATGATTGGGCAGTGCAGTGAAAATACAAGGTGAGAATAACCTACCTACCTTCATCCTGATCATCAATATTTACCTTCAAGAAGACAGACTGTACAACGGTCACCGGAGAATTGTCTGAGGAATTTGCCAGATTTGGGTGAGAAGATAAATGAATGTCGGCAGAAACTTTGGAAGCAACAGAAGAAATAAAGATTATTATTCCCCCCTCCCCCTATACTTTCCCTCTCACCCCCAAACTTCATCCTAGCCACCAGAATGTGCGTAACTGCCGCCACTGGTCTGGGCTGTGGACAGAGATAATAGCTGAATTCATTGAGCTTTTTAAAATGTGGCAGTATCATGCTAATGACTTTGCAAATGGTGGCCTTAACCCCTGCTGGTGAAGACCTCCAGCAATACCCATTCTTTCCCAGCTGGAGGATTCCTCAGAGCCTGGGGGCTGTGAGCAGTTAAGCAGTGGGAAGCCAGATCTAAACTAGTGGGGGTTCACTCGCTGGGGGGCGGGGAGGCTTCCTCTCAGCCACAGCGCTTCAGGGGACTCCATTCTGAGTCACGTGCCTACACAGGGTTTGGTGAAGTCAGAGGTTTCCGGTTTCCCATTGTCTCCACCCAAACTGAAGTTCCTGATAAGGTGGGAAAGGGGTGTCACTAATAATTACAATGGGCCAGGCTCAGGTAGTTCACGCCTGTAATCCTAGCTGCACTGGAGGCTGCGATCTGAGGATGGTGGTTTGATGTGTGGGTGGCAGTTAGGTCCTTTAGACTCTTACCTCCAATTAACTAGGTATATTACTATCGTTGTAGTTGTTACTGTTATTATTGTAATATTGGGGAAACCAGACCCACTTGGAGACAAAAGCCAAGGTATGAGGGGTAAGCCTTGAGAAAGATTAGCATTTGGGGAATTCCCCAAGATGGAGACACCTCCCCCCACCGAAAAAAAAAAAAAGGCTCTTGGTAAGGACTAGGGACCAGGTTGTCCCCGCCCCCGGAGCTGAGTTGTTTCGGAGGTAACATTCAACAGGACCTCAGCCTCAGGAATTGGGCAAGAACCAAGAAGTGGCCATTGACTGGAGCAAAAAGAAAAGAAATGGTGATGTCTAGCCAAACGTCTCTGGTTCAGTGATGTGGGAAAGCAGATTAAAAGTAAGAGGAGGAGCGCGTGGGAGGTGAGCTGGACACAGCCAGCGCAAACAGTGCTTTAAAATGTGGCCTTGAATCACAGGCCAGGGAGAGATAGGATTGTCCGGGAGGTGGAGTCAAAGAAGTTTCCTTTCTTTTTTTTTTTTGAAGCAAGAAATGACTGGAAGAAGAGAGCCAAAAGAAGAGTGAATAAAAGGCTGAATGCCTAGCTACCTTTTGGGGGAGAATGTCCTAGAGTGTAGTCCGGAGGATTTGGGAGGATCAGAAACCATCCCCGGAGGGATTAACTTTCTGCCTAAGGAGGCAAGGGTCTGGGGGACTTCTGCCTTTGCCCTTGGTGGGTCCAGGGCTGTGGAGCTGGAGGTTCGAAGAGAATCTGATCAACATCTGCCTGCAGGTTTGTATTTCTTTTCGAATCCAAGTCTGACTAAATGCTTCTAAAGCCATAATGTCTGGCGAGCACTTTAAGTAGGCCTTTGATATACAGGATTTTTTCGGGGGGGGGGGGGGTCAGGCGTGGGGCTTGAACTCAGGGCCTGGGTGCTGTCCCTGAACCTCTTAGTGCTCAAGGCTCACACTCTACCACTTTGAGCCACAGTACCACTTCTGGTTTTGGGGTGGTTAATTGAAGCTCATAAGAGTCTCACGGGGACTTTTTGGCCCAGGCTGGCTTCAAACTGCCATCCTCAGATCTCAGCCTCCTGAGACAGCTACTCCATTAGCCTCCTAATCCTAGCTAGGATTACAGGTGTGAGCCACCAGTGCCTGGCTGATACAGGCGTTCTGTCACTTGAGCCACAGCTCCACTTCAGGTTTTTTACTTGTTCATTGGCGGTCATAATCTCACTCTCCTGCTGGGACTGGTTTGGAACTTTGATACTCAGATCTCGTCCTTTGGAGTAGCTGGGATTATAGACATGAACTACCAGTGATTGGCTCCAATTTCTTTTCTTGCTATTATCTGGTGTAAGCAATAACATTCCTGTTTACCGACTGGGAAACTGAGGCCAAGAACACTGGGCATCAACCTGAGCCTAATCTGGCTTTCTTGTATCTTAAAGTTAGAAAGCTTGGTTACCACTTTCAAGTAGTTTACCTTCATGCTCTAGGGCTGGAGTTAAAATATTAGCAAATGTAGTTTAAATAATTGCTTGGAGTCAGAATGCAGAAGTTTGCCAAAGGGGCTGGGAATATGGCCTAGTGGCAAGAGTGCTTGCCTCTTATACATGAAGGCCTGGGTTCGATTCCTCAGCACCACATATATAGAAAGGGCCAGAAGTGGCGCTGTGGCTCAAGTTTGCTCAAGTTGCCTTGAGCAAAAAGAAGACAGGGACTGTGCTCAGCTGAGTTCAAATCCCCAGTACTGGCAAAAAAGAAAAAAAGTAAAATCAGAAGTTTGCCAAAGACCATTCAAGATGGAAATAAAAATTTTATTTATAGGGAGTTGATATAATTGTCTACTTTAAAGGATATTTTTAATAGTAAAACAAGTTGTTGTTTTGTATTTATTTAAATGAGGCCATTTGATATCAGGTGCTGGTAGCTCACTTCTCTAATCCTAACTATTCAGAAAGCTGAGGTCTGGGAATCCAAAACCAGCCCTGGTAGAAAAGTGTGAAACTCTTTGTCTCCAATTAACCACCTGAAGAGTGGGAAGTGATGTGGCTTAGTGGAAGAGTGCTTGCCTACCATGCATGAAGCCCTGGGTTTGATTCCTCAGTACCACATAAACAGAAAAAGCCAGAAGTGGCACTGTGGCTCAAGTGGTAGAGTGCTAGCCTTGAGCAAAAAGAAGCCAGGGACAGTGCCCAAGTCCTGAGTTCAAGCCCCGGGACTAGCAAAAAAAAAAAAAAAAGTGGGAAGTGGATATGTGACTCAAGTGATAGAGCACTAGCTTTGAGCAAATAAATCTCAGGGACAGTGCCCAAGCGCCAAATTCAAGCCCCAGAACTGACACAAAGGGGGAAAAAAAGATGCCATTTGAATAAGTGTTGCACAGCCTATCTTTTGGTTTTACTGTCTGGTTTTACTTCCTTTCTTATGGATGATCTTTTTCTTTCTATGGCTTGTAGGAAGTGTTTTTATTAGACTATGACTATGGACGAAATATGGTGTTTTAAGAGTTTTTGAAGGTTAAGGTCAGACCCAAACTGTTTGAACTTTTTCCAATGGCATTTATAGTAGAAGAGTCACAAATTTAAGATCGTGGCATAGCTGTGCCCTCCAGCCTTGGAGCCAGTTTGAGAACTGGTGAGGCAGTTGGGATTTTCCATGAGTGTTGCCTGTGTCTGAGAACAAGTTTAAAGTCCACCTGAATAGCCAGGTAAGAAACAGCCCTAGGTTGGTGGAAGAACCTCAATTGATAGCTGTTGCAGGGAGGGGTCAGGACACTCCATTTCACCAATGATTGCTGCCTGGATTGGTATTACATGGAGATGTGAGTGGATGTTCACTAACTTGTCTCACTTCAAAAGATGAAGCCATGGCTGGGAATGTGACTTAGTGGTAGAGTGCTTATGTGAAGCCCTGGGTTTGATTCCTTACTATCACATAAACAGAAGTGGTGCCAAAAAAAGATGAAGCTAGGTGCTGGTGGCTCATTCCTGTAATACTAGCTACTCCAAAGGCTGAAATCTGAAGACTGTGGCTCATAGGCAGCTGAGGCAGAAAAGCCAGTGAGACTCTTATCTTTAAGTAACCAGCAAAAAGCCAAAAATGGAGGTGTGGGTCAAGTGTTAAGAGTGCTAGCTGTTAGCATAAAAAGGCCAAGAGTCCTGAGTTTAAGGCCTAGTATACACATACACACACACACACCATTGGACAGTCCTCAAACTTGATACAGAAATACAAATGTGGGGCTGGGAATATGGCCTAGTTACAGAGTGCTTGCTTCAAATACATGAAGCCCTGGGTTCGATTCCTCAGTACTGCATTTATGGAAAAAGCCAGAAGTGGCACTGTGGCTGAAGTGGTAGAGTGCTAGCCTTGAGCAAAAAGAAGCCAGGGACAATGCTCAGGCCCTGAGTTCAAGCTCCATGGCTGGCAAAACAAAACAAAAAACAAAGAAATACAATGAAAATCAAGCTAAAAGCAAATGACCAAGTGTACACTGAAATGGTTAATAGTCCACAAGAAAATTTTAAACTAGTTAGAAGTAGTCCTAGAAGTAACCCAAGCAGCATTTTAATTGTTAATAATGGGCTTTGTGATTTCAGACTTCTCTGGCCTGCCCCACCCAGTCTCTGGAGCACCCAGCCTGTAACATCTAACAGCAACTCTTCCAAAGGATTAATAGAATTACAACTAAGTATTGATTAATGAAAACTAAATGCTCCATGTTTGGTTTGGGATCGCTGCAAAGCAATAGCCAATGATTTATAATTCATGGCTTATGAAGCTACTAAAAATTTAATTAATGCCCAAATAGTGAAGGACCAGCAAGTTGCTTGAAAGTAATTTTTTAAAGCAATACCCATGATTAATGCATACTTCTGCAACCGCTTTAGGCCACCTCAAGCTTTACTTTGCAAACAGAAAACCATGGAACTCCTTATTACTATGATTTGAGTAATCACCATGATATCTTTTCTTTTTTAATCCTGTTTAAATTTAAAGTCGGAATCACAGAGTATAGTGATCCATGTGTTCCCTCCTCCCATCCTTGCATGCTTCATTCACATATGTCCTATTATTCATTCACCTATGCCCTCCTTTGACATATGGCCTGATATTTCCATTTTACCATAGCCTGCCCCTTCCCACAGTATGGTTCCTGATGGTGTCTCACTTTGCTGATCCTCTTGGAGTTACTGCTGTTCCTTATAGGAATGCCAAGATGCCAGGAACAGGTGACTCATCCCTGTAATCCTAGCTACTCAGGAGGCTGAGACCTGAAGAGAGACACAAGCTAGCCTAGACAGGAAAGGCTGTGAGACTATCTCCAGCTAACCAGGGAAAAGCTGTAGGTGGAGCTGTGACTCAAGTGGCAGAATGCTAGCCCTGAGTGACAAAGCCTAGCAAGACCACAAAGCCCCAAATTCAAGCTTCAGTACCTGTACCAAGTAATAATAATCCCTTAAGTTTCTTTCAAATTTTAGTTTCTTATTAGAATGCTGCTGCCGTGGCTTTTCTCCCTCCTCTCCCTTTTAGTCACGTCTGCTCCTCTTGCTGGAGAAGAGCCATCGGAAATTTTTAGATGGATGCTTGGGCCTGGTTGGGGCCTGAGCCTATGGGTGAGCTGGGCTCCCTGGTTGGGATTTAGGGCAGCCTGACCACCTCAACACTAAAGGTGGGATTGCAGCATTGTGTCGGAATTATTCTAATACCTAAGTCTTTGTCTTTGATTAACCTGCCTGCCATTTTGTAACTTACTCAGCAATAACTAATTCTTGTCAGTACTTAACTGATTAGGCACTGTCTGGAACAGTTTTCTTGTTTTTAAGGGTTTTGTTCCTCTTGTGCTGATACAAGGGCTTGAACTCAGGATCTGGACACTATTCCTTCTTTTTCTTTTTTTGTCAGTTATGGGGCTTGAACTCAGGGCCTGAGTATTGTCCCTGAGCTTTTCACTCTAGGCTAATGCTCTACCATTATGAACCACAGCACTACTTCTGGCTTTTCTGGAGGCTTATTGAGATAAGAGCCTCACAGACTTTCCTGACTAGGCTGGCTTTGAACCACGATCCTCAGACCTCAGCCTCCTTAGTAGCTAGGATTACAGGCATGAGCCACCTGCATCCAACTTCCTTAGCTTCTTTATTGAAGGCTAAAGTTCTACCACTTGTGCCATAGCTCCACTTCCAGCTTTTTGGTAGTTCATTAGAAATAAAGGAGTTGCATGATTGGAAGTGGAACTGTGGCTTAAAGGGGTAGAGCACTAGCCTTGTACAAAAGAGTTCAGGGAAAGTACCCAGGCCTTAAGTTCAAGTCCCACAACTGACAAAAAACAAAGAAATAAGAAAATAACAGGGCTGGGGATATAGCCTAGTGGCAAGAGTGCCTGCCTGGGATACACGAGGCCCTAGGTTCGATTCCCCAGCACCACATATACAGAAAACGGCCAGAAGCGGCGCTGTGGCTCAAGTGGCAGAGTGCTAGCCTTGAGTGGGAAGAAGCCAGGGACAGTGCTCAGGCCCTGAGTTCAAGGCCCAGGACTGGCAAAAAAAAAAAAAAAGAAAAAGAAAATAACCAAGAGTTTCATGATCTTTTCTGCCCAGGTTGGCTTCAAACAATGATCCTCAGATCTCAGCCTTCTGAGAAGCTAAGATTACAGGTATGAGCTACTGCTGCCTCGCTTGTTTCCTCGTTTTTGAGGCAGTCCCATTATGTAGCCAAGGTTGATCTTGAACCCAGTATTCAGAATGAGTGTTGGGATTCTAGGTCTTCTGTGTCACTGTATGTTTAACCCTTACATCAGATTTATGAAGTATGGTAACTGTCTTGTTCCATGATAAGTAAAATTAAGGCAGAGAAAAGCTTAACAACTTTCATAAAGTCAAAGCACTAGGAAGTAGAGGGAGCCAGGCTTCCCATTCAAGTAGCATGGCTTTGAAAGCTCAGTTTCCTTTAGCTTTTAAGTACTGGACTTAAACTTGCATCTTTCCAAATGCAGGACACTTCACACCCAAAGAATGCATTAGGCCATTTAATAAGTGGACAACTGAAGTGGGGACTAGGTTATTGCACCTGCTGAGGTGGAGAAGAGAACATAAATAGAAGGGAACAATGTTAACTACCCCAGAAGGCTGGACAAAGTGTGTTCAGGCTGCTGGCCGAGGCAGAACACACATAACCAGAGCTAGAGTGGTCTGAGAGTCTTGGAAACACAGTGCAAAGGGTTTTATCCTTTGCATTTTGGATATGAGTGACTTGGGTCTGAAGTGGAAAAGAGTCTTTCACTGTCACACCTCAAGGCCCTTAGCACTTTCTGCTGTGTGTTACACTTATGAGTATTTCTTCTGACAAGGGAAAGCTATGGCTGAGAGTTGGTGGCTTATGCCTGTAATCCTAGCTGTTCAAGAGGCTGAAATCTGAAAACTGTTCAGAGGCAGCAAGGACAGGAAAGTCTATATGATCCTTCCTTCCTTCCATCCATGGGTCTTGAACTTTTACTCAAGGCTAGCACTCTACCACTTTGAGCCATAGCTCCACTTCTGGTTTTCTGGTAGTTAATTGGAGATAAGAGTCTCACGGCCTTTCCTGCCCACGCTGGCTTTGAACCATGATCTTCAGATCTCAAGTCTCCTGAGTAGCTAGGATTACAGGCATGAGCCAGAAGCTCCTGGCAAGATTCTTATTTTATTTTATGCCCATCCTGGGGCTTGAATTCAGAACTTAAAACATCAGCTTTGGCTAATTGAAGATGAGTCCCACTGACTTTTCAAATGCCGGTCTTCAGATCTCAGCCTCCTGAGTCACTAGGATTACAGGCAGGAATCACTAGCACTCATAGTCTATGTGAGTCTTATCTCCAATTAATAACTAAAGTCAGAAATGGAGCTGTGGCTCAAGCTATAGGACCTCAGCATTCAGTGAAAAAGCTAAAAGAGAGCCTGAGGTCAGGTGCCAATTGCAGTACACACACACACACACACACACACACAACTACCACCACATATTGGGTACTTGATAAGTATATTATCTGGACAAATGAATCTTTACAAAGAAACATTCTTGACACTGAAGGGGATTTGGAGTTTATTTTTGTTGCACCACTAGCTTCTTAAACAATTTCTAGTAAGCGTTTCTCATATGAACCAGCCACATGACTCACTTCTGTAATCCTATACTCTGTTTAGGCAAAGAATGGGAGAATTACAGATCAAGCTCAGCTTGGACAAAGAAAAAAAAATCACAAGACCCTAACTTGTGACTGTCATATCATCCCTGCCATATATATATGAGGGGAACATAGATAGGAAGATCACAGTCCAGGCTAGCCTAGGAAAGAATTCAAGACCTAGTCTCAAACTAAAGCAAAAGTGACCATGGCATGCTCAGATGGTAGAGTATCTACCAAGTAGGAAGGCCCTGAGTTCAAAACTCAGTACTAACTGGGCACTGGTTATTCACATCTGTAATCCTAGTTACTCAGGAGGCTGAGATCTGAGCATTGAGGTTCAAGACTAGAACAAAGAGGAAATGCCACAAGACTCATTTCCAGTTAACCAATAAAAATCTAGAAGTAGAGCTGTGGTTCAGGTGGTAAGACTCAGCCTTGAGTGTAAAAGCTCAGAGGCAGCTCCCAGGCCCTGCGCTCAAGCCTCCTAGTACTGGCATAAACAGATGATAGCTAGACAGGTGGATGGATGGATAGGTAGACAGAATAAATCTCAGTACTGCCAAAAGAAAGCAAAAGGGACAGAGAGGCCAGGTGCCAGTGGCTTACACCTGTAATCCTAGCTACTCAGGAGGCTGAGATCTGAGGATTGCAGTTCAAAGCCAGCCAGGGCAGGAAAGTCTCTGAGACTCATTTCCAACTAACCACCAGAAAATGGAAGTGGAGCTGTGGCTCGAAGTGGTAATGTGCTAGCAAAAAAACAAAACAAAACAAAAAAAAAACCCCAAACTCAGGGACACTACCCAGGTCCTGTGTTCAAGCCCCAGAACCTGTACACATACACAACACACACACACACACACACAATGGGAGTAACAGAAATAAATGTGAAATTTTGCTTGGCATGAATATAATCTAAGGAGGCTGGGGCCCAGGGGGATGCTGAGTTTGAGGCCAGCCTTGGCTACATAATGAAGGAAGTTGTAATTTATTAAGTTCTCCACTCATGCCTGTTAAAATGTTTATTAATGGGGCTGGGAATATGGCCTAGTGGCAAGAGCGCTTGCCTCCTACACATGAAGCTCTCGGTTCGATTCCCCAGCACCACATATACGGAAAACGGCCAGAAGGGGCCCTGTGGCTCAGGTGCTAGCCTTGAGCAGGAAGCCAGGGAAGGTGCTCAGGCCCTGAGTCCAAGGCCCAGGACTGGCCAAAAAAAAAAATGTTTATTAATGCTCCATATCATACAACTCCCAGAACACCGTGGATTTTAATGGCTTCAATGGTAGGACCTGAAGCAGGTAGCAGGTCCTTATATCCACTAAGGTTGATTAGAAGCATTTGTTATCTTTTACTCATCCCAGGAAAGTGATACAGCAGCTTAGAATAGACTTAGTCTAAAGTTCTGTGATGAGTATGGCAGCTTTTCACACTTCATCCATAGTGTTAGAAAGGAAAACCTTTTTGTCTTTGTTTTTATGCCAGTCCTGGGGCAGGCTCTGGCACTGTCCCTGAGCTTTAGTGCTCAAGAGTAGTACAGAGGCATAGCTCCCCTATGGGAGATTTTTTTGGTAGTTAATGGTAGATAAGAGATTCATGGATTTTCCTCAGCTAGCTGACTTTGAACCACAGTCCTCAGATCTCAAATCTCTAGCTAGGATTACAGGTGTGATCCTCCAACATCCCAGCCCTTTTTGTCTTTCTTATAGTTTACTGGCAAGAGGGCATGTGCATTACAGAAAAGATACCAGGAAAACACACACACACTCTTAATTAATATTTACATGCAAGGAATGAAAACAAAAGAAGTGAAACTGAATGTAGTTGAATTTCTGGGCTTATCCTTTTTAACAAAGGCAAGCAGGTCTGAGTTCCAGGGAATAAGAAATTTTGGGGAAGTAACTGGGAAATAAAGAGTAGGTAGGAAGGAAGCACTGGAACTATAAGATCTCTTTGTCATCTTGGTGTGAAATTGTGTGTGTGTGTGTGTGTGTGTGTGTGTGTGTGTGTGTGTATGAACTCAGGGCCTGGGCACTGTCCTGTAACTTTTTCCATCAAGGCTAGAACTCTTCCACGTGAGCCACCGCTCCACCTCCGGTTTTTTGTTTGTCTCCCCCCCCCCCCCCCCCGATTTATTGGAGAGTCTCAGACTTTCCAGCTGGGGCTGGCTTCAAACCATGATCATCAGATGTTAGCCTCGCCAGTAGCTACGATTTACAGGCATAAGTCACCAGCACCCCAACTTACCTTCTGTACTTCGTAAGCATTTCAACGACTGGGACCCAAGATGTGGAACAGAACTCCTTCAAGTTAATATTACATTACGCTTTGCAGGTTATTGCTTAATCTCAGGCCTCCATATGCAGCGGTGGGCCTAGCCCTGCCTGACCTGTGCATTGTGTTCTTACCTCCCGCGGCAGCAGACGGAGCCGGGAAGGTTAAGAGTTGGGCCCTCCTTCCTGGGTGGAGCCTTCCGGAACGCCGTGGTTCAGGGCTAGGCCCTCCTTGCAGCCCCAGGTCTTTCCCAGTCGTTCAGACCCGGCTCGGTGGAGTAGGGCCAGGCGGGCGCCCCAGGCGCAATTCCTTCAGGCCAGCTCTCCAGTCCGGGTCCTCCTTCACCCTCCTGCCCCGCCCAGGGGTGAGCTCCTCCCAGCGATCTCTCTTTCTGCCCCAGCGTTTAGGGACCCACCGGAAGCAAAGCGGGAACCGAGCGGCGGGGCCCTGGGCGCCTCCCCGGCATCATGGTGCAATTGCTGGCCTCGGAAGTTCAGCAGCTCCTCCACAACAAGTTTGTGCTGGTTCTGGGGGACTCCGTGCAGAGGGCCGTGTACAAGGACCTGGTGCTCCTGCTGCAGAAGGACTGCCTGCTCTCCCCCAGCCAGCTCAAGGCCCGGGGCGAGCTGAGCTTCGAACAGGACGAGCTGGTGGCCGGAGGCCAGTGGGGCCGTATGCACAACGGGACCCACTACCGCGAGGTGCGCCAGTTCTGCTCGGACCACCACCTGGTGCGCTTCTACTTCCTCACGCGTGTATACTCCGAGTACCTGGAGGATGTGCTGCGCGAGCTGCAGGGCGGCGAGCACGCGCCTGACGTGGTCATCATGAACTCCTGCCTCTGGGACATCTCCAGGTACGGGCCTCACTTCTGGCCCAGCTACCAGCAGAACCTGGAGAGCCTGTTCAGCCGCCTGGACCAGGTGCTGCCCAAGTCCTGCCTGCTGGTGTGGAATACAGCCATGCCTGTGGGTAAGAAAATCAAGGCCGGCTTCCTTCCCCGCACGGGCCGCCCAGCTCCCAAGACGGCCGACGTGCTGGCCGCCAACTTCTACAGCTCCCAGGCAGCCCGGAAGCACCATTTTGACGTGCTCGACTTATTCTTCCACTTCCGCCACTTCAAAAAGTACCTGCAGGGTGACGGTGTGCACTGGAACGAGCATGCGCACCGCCACGTCTCCCTGCTGCTGCTGGCGCACGTGGCCGATGCGTGGGGCGTGGACCTGCCGGAGCGCGGCCCCAAGGCCGGCGCCATCCACCCAGGCCCAGGCCCGGCCAGCGACCCCTACCCCGACCCCGCCGCCTCCCCACCCCCGGGGGCCCGCGACCCGCCCGCTGGGCCTCGCCCTCCCCCCAGGCCCCGCTCCCTGCTGCAGCCCCCGCCCTCCGGCCCACGCCCGCCGCTGCTTCCGCTCCCCCCGCACCCTCCCTTCCTTCCCCCACCGGGACCCCCTTTCCCGCCCTACACCCACGACTCCTACTTCTCCTCCGACCACATCTTCCAGTCGGATCAGTTCTATTTCCACTCAGACGCCCCCTCAGCCGCCCAGATGGACTTTGCCTTTGACACTGACTATGCCTTCGGCCCGCCACCGCCCATGCCCGGCCTCACCCCGCACTGCTTCCGACCGTCCGGCCCCGTGGTGCACCGAGGGTTCCCCAGGTACGTGCCTCAGGGGCCCTACCGGCCCTGGAGGGGGAAGCCCAGGCGAGCCCGTAGGCGGCCGGCCTACTCTGAATCCCGGCCGCAGTAGACACTTTGAGACTTTCCGCGCTCATGAGTGGACCCGGGTTTTGTGTGTGTGTCGGTTTTTGTTGTTTTTTATTTGTTTTTGTTCTCCCCTCAAGGGAGACTGGGGCAGTCAGACCTTATTGCTGTCTTATCTTCTCTTTCCTTGGAAATGGACCGGGCCTCCTCAACCCCCGCCCCCCACCCCTGTCCTTTTTGTAAGAAAATAAATAAATAAAACGGTGCTCTAGAATTCGGTTTGTTGTACAAGTTTTTGTGGGATTTGTGTGTCCATGTGTAATGCGTGACTTCTAGGGGTTATACAATTAGCTTTGTGCAGGGACATTATCAACTGAATGAATAATCATGGTGCTTACAAAGCAGTCTGTTTAAAATAAATTTTCTGATTGGGCATAGTGCTCACACCTCTAATGCCAGCACTTGGGAGGCTGAAAGAGGTCGACAGGGAGTTTGACCTATCCTGGGCCACAGTGAGACCATGTATTTAAAAAAAAAAAAAAGACTTTATATGCAAAGCTTTGTCATACTGGATGAATAAAATGTTAGTACTTAGCTAAAATAATCAGGATAAATAATGTGATTGATGTCTCTAGAATCATAGGATTTGTTTGTTTTGATACCAGTAATGGGGCTTGAACTTGGGGCCTGGGTACTGTCCCTTAGCTTTTTCTGCTCAAGGCTGGTACTCTACCATTTAAATCATACCTCCACTTAAAATTTTTTGTTGTTGTTTAGTCCTGGGACTTGAACTCAGGGCCTGGCTATCCCTGAGCCTCTTTGTGCTCAAGGCTAATGGCTCTACCATTTGAGCCAGCACCACCTCTGGCTCTTTCTTACCTTCTTTTCCTTCCTTCCTTCCTTCCTTCCTTCCTTCTTTCCTTCCTTCTCTCTCTCTGTCTTTTTTTTTTTTTTTTTTGAGATAAAGAGTTTCACAGACTTGTCCTGCCCAAGCTGGCTTTGAACCACAACCCTCAGATCTCAGCCTTCTGAGTAGCTATGATTACAGGCGTGAGACACCAGTTCCCAGCTTACTTACAGCTTTTTTGGTGTTCACCTAGAGAAAAAAGTCCCACCTCCTTTGCTGCCAGACCTAGCTTTAAACTTGGATTCTCACATCTCAGCCTCCAAAGCTGTTAACACTAAAGGTGTAAGCTACCAGCGCCTGGCTTACTGAAAGATTTGTATGTAGGTCCCCAATAAACCACCCCTGAATTCAACAAGATGAAGGAAAAATGGCATGCTACAAAAATGAACATGCACTTAGCAGAAATAGATGAGATAGACACAGGAGCTTTTAGAAATTAACTAAAAGAACATAGGATTCCTAGAGAAGGCCTTCTTGGTCTTATTTTCCTGGGTGTCTGTGATGCTAGCATTGCTGAGCACCTGCTGCCCAGTATTGCTCCCAGAGTTTCCTTTAAGAGGTGTTTTGTTGTTTTTGCCAGTCATGGGGCTTGAACTCAGGGCTGATCCCTGTACCTGAGCTTCTTGTGCTCATGGCTAGCACTCTACTATTTGAGCTACAGCATCACGCTGGCTTTTTCTGTTTATGTGGTATTGAGGAATTGAACCCAGGGCTTCATGCATGCTAGGCAAGTACTCCACTACTAAGCCACATTTCCAGCCCCAAAAAGGTGCTTTGTAAGGACATCACTAGTAGCTCACACTTGTAATCCTAGCTACTCAGGAGGCCAGGATCTCGGGATTGAGATTTGAATCCTGCCCCAACAAAAAAGTCTGTGAGACTCTTATCTATGATTAACAACCAAAAACCTGGGAAGTGAGCTGTGGCTCAAATGATAGCATGCCAGCCTTGAGCAGAAAGGCCAAGGGACAGTGCCTAAATCCAAGCCCCAGTACCAGTATAATGGATAGATAGATGATAGATTTATAGGTAGACAGACGTGTGTGCTTGTAGTCTTTTTTTTTTTTTTTGTCAGTGCTGGGGCTTGAACTTGGGACCTAGGCTCTGTCTCAGCTCTTTTATTCCTCTCTACCACTTTGAGCCACAGTGTACTTCCAGTTTTCCGGTGGTTGATTGGAGATAAGAGTCTCACAGAGGGGCTGGGAATATGGTCTAGTGGCATGAAGCCCTGGGTTCAATTCCCCAGCACCACATATACAGAAAACAGCCAGAAGTGGCGCTGTGGCTCAAGTGGCAGAGTGCTAACTTTTGAGCAAAAAGAAGCCAGGGACAGGCTCAGGTCTTCAGTCCAAGCACCAGGACTGGCAAAAAAAAAAAAAAAAAAAAAGTCTCACAGACTCCTGCCTGTGCTTTGAACTGCCTGCTTTGAACTGTGATCTCAGATCACAGCCTCCTGAGTACTAGGATTATAGGCATGAGCCACCAGCACCCAGCATTTTTAATGGAGTAGACAATATATAGATATAATGAGTAGCTTATAATTGTATTGAGTAGACAATGTGGATGATACGTTATTTAGTATGCATTATATTATTTAATGTTATATGTTGATAGTAATACCGATATGATATATTGCATATTAATATATCATAGTATGTCTGGATTAAATATATTAAATACATTATTTAATTAAATACATTATTATATATTATAAACATGTTATATATGTGTATATTAAATATATATTTTACTGTCTACTCAATAGGTTAAGTATACTAAAAATGAGCAGCATTTGATTACTTTTATTAGGCAATGTCTATAGAACTCTAGCAATTTTACCCATATCATCCTGGCTGATTGTCCCTCCCCCTTCTCTGCCCTGACCTGCCAGGCTCTGGGAATTGCAGCCCCCAAGAGCACATTCAAGGATTGTTGTATGTTTAATTTTATGCACATCCTGGCCTTTATCTTCCAGCCTCCGACTTTCTTCATTGCTCATTTTGTTATTGTCACCTTGCTCTTCCAATCAGGAAATTTACCATCGCAATCAAGCTATTGTCTGGTTTCAAAAAAGAAGTGCCAGAATCACTCAGCATTTATGAGAAAAATTATTTCTCTCTTGTTATGACTTAGAATGCAGGGTTCATTTGGTCTGTTCTCCATCCTCAAGAAAGTACAGATTTTCATACTTCACTGTTGTCCAAAGTTTTCTGGAAAAAGCACATAGAAAAGGGGAAACTATTAATGAGCTTGACATCCAAGCAGTATGTTTCTCACAATATTCTATACCTGTTGCACTGAAGATTTAAACTTGAAAAGTTGTTAAGTATTTATTTTTCATGAGCATAAAGCGAGCAAGGCTCAACATTTAAAAACAAATGGAACCCATTATCCTGCCGTAGAAGCATCCTCCACCCCCTCCAATAGTCACGCCCAAACTCAAGCCAGGATGCCACCCTCAAGGCTCATGTAATGCCAAGGGTAGCTCTATCTGTACAATCACGAATTCTTCATAAATAAGATGTTGCAAAACCAGATCATGAACACTGTCTGGGCCTGGTATGCTCGCACATGTCTGTATTCCAGGCTACTTTAGAAGCTGAGACTGGAAGATCACTTGAACCATGCTTTGAGATCAGTCTGGGCAATACAATGAAACCATATTTGAAAAAAAAATGTTTTTTGCTATGTGTCTTGAGGGTAGAGTTAGGAAGATGAAAATGGGGGAGCATGAAGGAAGGAATGGCTTTGACCAAGGAGCATTGTACTCATGATTTGACTTACAGAATTGTAGCCTCTTTGTATAAATACTTAATAATAACTAACAAAATATTTTTTTAATTAAAAAGGGCCAGGAGCAAATGACTGACACTTGTGATCCTAGCTACTCAAGAAGCTGAGATCTGAGGACCAAGCTTCAAAGCCATGTAGGGCAGATTACCAGAAAGCCAGAAGTGGAGCTATAGTTCAAGTGGTAGAGCACTAGCTTTGAGTGAAAATGCTAAACAACAGCGCCCAGGTTCTGAGTTCAAGTATCACTACTGGTGGCACCAAAAAGAAAAGAAAAAAAAAGGATGCAGCACTGCCCTAAATAATTCTAATTCAGGATAAAATACAATAAGGACAGACAGAAGACAACACATCAGAGGATCAAGGGAGGAGATGATGAACAACTTGACAAATGCAGGATCAGTGGTGTGGTGGAGAGAGGAACCTGAGCTACCTTCTAAAAGATAGACAGGGTTCACCTCTGTTGGCCTCCTTCTGGGGGAAACTACAAAGATCCAGAAGTAGAAAAGCATGCCCATTGTATTGCATTAATCCTTTTTGGGGGATGTGGTGGGGGACTGTTAGTTGTTGTTAGCAACCAGATACCATAGACTTCCTAACTCATGGGGAAATAGATTCATTTGGCCTGGGATTCTGGCTCAAGGGCCTGGCACTGTATCTGGTGATAGCCTTCTTGCTGGTTGTGTCCTGAGACAGGACGGGGCATCACATGGCAGTCAGGGAGCATGTGTTCCAGTCCTGGAGCTTGAACTCAGCCTCGGTACTGACTGAGTGTTTATGCTCAAGGTGAGTGCTTTACCACTTGAGCCACACTTCCATTTCTGGCTCTTAGCTAGTTCAGAAACAGGAATCTCTCAGACTTGTCTTCCCAGACTGACTTTGAACCTGGATCCTCAGATCTCAGCTTCCTGATTAGTTAGGATTACAGGCAAAAGCCACTATGAGTACCAGCAAGCTCAAATATTTCTAGCTACCCAATGGCATCTATTAGCATACATTAGTAGTACTAGGTGGAGATGCAACATTTCTACACCGATGTACAATGTTTACCTATCACCTGCACCCCACCCCATCACTCTTCCATCCATCTCCCCTTTGAAAGACATCCCAAGCAGGTTTTCATGTTCAATTTTCAACATGCAAATAAACTACAAAGATCATATTCATTCTCTTTCACCCTCTTCTCACTGATTGTTTTGGTTGGCAGTTATAGATGACTTTGATTAATAAACAATGGAGAAATAAGTTAAATATTGATTAAATTCGGCTTTTCAGAAACGCAGCCATTTGGGAGGGGGAAAATCTTAAAAATCAGATCTCTGTATTGGAAAGTTTAGGACACACTATCTGAAGAATCAAAGGTCTTGGAGCTCCTACTCCGCGTGCCCATGTGCCATTTTTTTCTCTTGGTCACAGATTTCTAGGGTTGGAAGTTGAAATGTTTGGAAAAAGTTTTAAAGGAAAAAAAGGCTGATTTGGCAAATGGATTTCATTTTCCAACTTGTATAGGGTTTGATCAATAATTCATCCCTTGCATCTGTCTCTTAAAAACCACTTTGTCTGCTTTCTTTATGGATGGCAAATCAGAATGTTGAAAAAATAAAATATATTCTCTTTCAAGGACATAGCATCTTACAGAAGAAAACCCAGATTTACAGCATGAAGACCAGAAAAACAAGACTCAGAAGCTGTAAAACAGAAGAATTCATCTGAAATGTCTAGAAGTATATAGGGGAGGTGGGGAAGGGTGGAGAGAGAGCATCTGGTTACAGGCACTCAGCCACTCGGGTGGTCTTTATTTTCTTAGCCTATCTGGAAATTATCCTTAAAATATCATTTATACCTGGGGCTGGTGACTCCATGCAGCAACCCTAGCTACCCATGAGACTGAGATCAGAGGATACCAGTTTGAAGCCAACCCCAGCAGAACAGTCCATGACATTCTTATCTCCAATTAACCAGAAAAAAAAAAAAAAAAGCTGGAAATAAAACTGTGGCTCAAATGGTAAATCATCAGCCTTGAGTGAAAAAGTCAAGAGCTTGATGCTCTGAATTCAAGCCCCAGTATTGGCACACACAAAACAGTATCATTTAAATTAAAATGTTCTAGCAGGAACTACTGGAGAGTATGTTTCCACCACTGTTTATCACTGTCAGCACAGGTGTCTTTGTGGAACAGAATTTTCTCAGATTCTTAGTGCTTACACTTCAGTTATCTGGAGAGAACTCCAGGCAGGGAAAAGTGGGTCAGTTGGGCACAATGTAGCTTTTCGATGTATCACAGCTGAGACTTCTGGAGCCTTACTTTGTGCTAGGCATATATAGAACTAATAACTCCACACTCTATGAACCATGCATTGTGAAAAAAATCTTATGTCTGGTGGGGAAACTGAGGCTTAAAGAGGCTAATTCCCTTACACAAAAGAATCAATCCTTGGACTACCCTTTCAGAAACAGTTGCCAGTCTGTGGTGACTCATGCCTGTAAACCTAGTTACTAAAAGACTGAGATCTAAGGTTTGTGATTCGAAGCCAGCCCAGGCAGAAAAGTCTATGAGATTTCTTTTATTTATTTTTTTTGCCAGTCGGTCTTGGGGCTTGAACTCAGGTCCTGAGCACTGTCCCTGGCTTCTTTTTGCTCAAGGCCAGCACTCTACCACTTGAGCCACAGCGCCACTCCAGTCTTTTCTGTTTATGTGGTGCTCAGGAATTGAACCCAGGGCTTCATGCATGCTAGGCAAGCACTCTACCACTAAGCCACATTCCCAGCCCCCTATGAAATTATCTCTCATTAACCAGCAAAAAGCTCGAAGTGAGTGGTGCTTACTATACACTATGTTGAAATGAATTATACAATTTACAGGTGGGCATGGGAAGGAAAATCTGGGAGAGAGCAAGAGAAGGGGTGACATTGTCCAAAAAGAAACATACTCTTTACCTGACTTATATAACTTTAACTCCCTAAGTTAAATTTAAAAATTGAAGGGCTGAGAATGTGGCTTAGTGGTTGAGTGCTTGCCTAGCATTCATGAAGCCCTGGGTTCACTTCCTCAGTATCACATAAACAGAAAAGGCCGGATGTGGTGCTGTGGCTCAAGTGGTAGAGGCTAGCCTTGAGCAAAAAGAAGCTCAGGGACAGCACCCACGCCCTGAGTTCAAGCCCCAAGACCAACTGGCAAAAAAAAAATTGAAGTGGAATTATGGCTCAAGTGATAGAGTGCCAGCCTTGAGGTAAAAAGCTAAAGGAAAGCACCAAGCCCTGAGTTCAAGCCCCAGCACACAGACATACACACGCGTACCACAAAACAAAAAGTGGTTTCTCTCTTCTTCATAGAGCCATTGTCTCTTCAAACCATCTGCTTTTCCACTCTAGCTTCACAACTGAGCAACCTGGCCACACCGTGCCATTGTCTAGAAACCACCCAAGAAGGCTTAAAAACAACAATGCAAATGATATATCAACAGATTACATTGTGCTGACTCTGAGCCCCTCACCCACCACCCCCAGCCTGTGAGCCAGCAAGGTGGGAAGCATAGGTATGAGGGTTAAAGTCCAAGGCTGGGCCTTGGCCAAAGTGTAAAACTCCATCTGAAAAATAATTAAAAGGAAAAGAAGAGATTCATGTGTGTGTGTGTGTGTGTGTGTGTGTGTGTGTGTGTGTATGCATACATACATATTAATACATGATATAAGTACATATATGTATATACATGGCTTTTAACCTGATTTGATCAAATTCCCCTAAAAACAAAATTTGAAGGCCAGGATAGGCCAAGCTGCTGGCACCCAGCACAGTTGCATTTCTCGAATCACTGTCCTGCACTTTTCCATCTTTTCTCAACTCCTCACAATATCTGAAGGCCTCAAGACCAAGGCAACGCAAAGCTCCTAGTTTTCTCTTCTGTCCAAAGTCTCTGGCATCGCTTCTGTCTTTCCTTCATTTCCTCATCAAGGACATGACAGGGGCAAGACAAAGCCCTCTCCTTTTGGGAGCTTGGAAACCATGTGGACACATCCTGATAGTCTCACTATCCTTTTATTCTCTTCCCCTGTTCTCTTACTTTTCAAGGATTAATGGCTCCCTCTTCCCAGGAACTTAGAAAAAAATCAACCCAGCCCTGTGAAATAAAAACGTTAAAATGATTGCCAATGAGGGAAACCATAGAGTCTATGTTTCAAGTCTTTTTATTTCTTTACACATGGGGTAGTGTCATTCTTTCTGATGGAAATATAGAATTCCATTGTGTACATGTACCACATTTTTTTGATCCATGGATGGTCATCTGGGTTGGGTTATCTGGGTTATTTTAGCAATGGTAAATTGTGCTACAATAAACATAGTTATGCTGGTAGCTTTAGTGTGATCTTGCTTGTAATCTTTTGGGTAGATGCCCATAAGTGGGGCTGCTGGGTCTACATAGGGGAGCTCTATGTTTAACCTTCTAAGGAAGCTCCATACTGCTTTCCAGAGTGGTTGAACAAGTTTACATTCCCACCAACAATGTAGTAGAGTTCCCTTTTGGCCACATCCCCTCTAGCATATGTTATTGTTAGTTTTCCTGATAATGGACATTCTTACTGGGGTGAGGTGGAATCTCAGTGTTGGTTTGATTTGCATTTCCTTTATGGCCTGTGTTGTAGAGCACTTCTTCATGTGCCTCTTAGCGATTCATATTTCTTCTTCCTGGAAGGAGAAATCTCTCTTTAGGTCTTTAGCCCATTTATTAAGGGGGCAGTTGTTTCTTTGAGGATTTGTTTGGGGGGAACTTAATTTTTTGAGTTTTTTTAGATATTTTAGATGAGGCCCTTGTCTGTTGTATGACCAGTGAAGATCTAATCTGAGGGCTTTCTGTTTATCTTACACGTCTAGGATAGTCCCAGCAGAAGATCACAATAACTCAATAGCTATGTACATATGAACACCTAAGATGATGCTATACAAAATGAACTCCAAGTTATAGAAATAAGTGGTTTATCATGATTGTTGTTATTTTTAACATACCACGTGAAATTATGCCATTTTCTTTTGTCTTTCTTCCCCAGAGTTTTGCCCCTGATGTCACTGAAACTGATTGTGGCACCCTGGGTATTGTATATACATTTATCGGAATTAGGGAAGGGAAGGGAAGGGGAACATCAAAATGGAAAGTCAAACGGTAAAAGGCGAACCAATGCACAGCAATACTTACAAAACTATATTTTGTAAACCGACTGTACTACTATAGGGGGAATTGGGGAGAGGGGAAGGTGGGAGAAAAATGAGGGAGGAGGTAACAAGTTTGATAAACGCCTTACGTATAAAACTGTAACCCCTCTGTACATCACTTTGACAATAAATAATTTATTTTAAAATTTTATTTTTTTAAATTAATGGGAGCCAAATCAAGGTTTCACATATAGTGGTTTTATTTCTTGAAAGCATCAAGAACCCTCTCAGTGCCTTTTCCCTGCTTTGTAATGTGAGACCAAAGTGACTCCATTTTGGAAAAAAAGCAGCCATGTTAGAGTTAAAGCTGACTCCAAGAAGTTAAAAATACAGTTACTGGAAAAAAAAAAAACCACAACTATATGCCCACCCAAGTAACCGACCAAATAACAGGCAGGGGGCAAGCTGAAGCAGCAGATAGGAGGCAAGCTGCAAACAACAAATAGGCAAGCTGACCTAGCCAGGAATAAACCATTGCTGTTTTGAAATGTGCAGATGGCCCCTAACCAACCAGGTTTGAACATATCAGTCATTATGTTGTGCCAAGTTGCAAGACCACCCCCAAGAAGACCACCGAGATTCAGACACTCCGAAATGCAAAAGCAAGGCAAGGCAAGGCTTTATTTAACGAGCTGCCAACTCGGGCCTCGTCCTACCCACCGACACAGCGGAGGTTAGGAGGAAGCCCCGAGCTGTGATTACACAGGGCTTATAAAGGCAAAGAACAAGGTTAAAACAATCAGCTGTGCAAGCAAGATTAGAACACAGGTACAAATCTGATTGGCTCAGGGTTCGATTCTAAAATGGGGTTCACGTGGTGGGGCCTGACTTCAAAGTCTGGCACCTCATTTCCCCCTTTTTCTTTTTGGTACCTTGGGAGCCAATCATGGCTCCATTCTGTCCATTTCAATGGCTTGCATGTCTAGGGGATGATATAGAGGTAAGGCATGGGCCAGTAGGGCCCAATGTAGTAAACAAATGGCCTGTCACCATTTCTTACAAGAATATTCTCTGTACCTCTTGCATGTCTCTAGTTTATCCTGCCTCATCTTCCCAAAAACAACTCTGGTCCCTTGATTTTAAAGGGGGGCTGATGGGTGAAGATCATCCATCTTCTGTAACTTCTTCAGGCTGACTCAGGGGCGTAGACCTTACCTAGCCAGGAACCTATAACCTTAGTCTCAGTCTAACTTTCTTTTCTTGAGGCGAAGGCAAAGCGGCTGAGTTGGGTGCTTGGAGACCTCCCATGTTCCATCACGGTAGTTGTCATCCAGGGCAAAGGGGTCAGCTGGCCTGGCGTGGAAGCAATGAACCCAAGTGGCGATGCCGTCTAGGGTCCCTTCCACCATGGTTAATCTGTTGATTGGGGGCATTGGCAAACTGACAGGCCTTTAACAGATCTCAATAAGGACACAACACAATCTCAGGTCTACAAGCTTTCTTTCCTAAACAGATGTATCAACTTAAAATTCTTACTGCCAGTCAGGGCTTTGAGTAAATGCGGGGGGTGAGATTTTAATCTATCCTCTCATTTGACAAACTTACCCTTACTAACCACTATCACAGATGACTGGCAAATTCCTGCCCAGTAGACAGACATGGGCATTGGAAAGGCATGCTTATGAACTATTCTTCTAGGACTTCCCGGCTTTAACTTTTGAAAGGCCAACAGTAGTGACTCTAGGATCTGACACCATCTCTGCCATCCAAGCAGTGGCTTACTGCCTCTGGATGCTCCATCACTTTTGTCCCAGGAGGAGTGACTTTCGACTTGGACTCAGGGCCTGAGTGCTGTCCCTCAGCTCTCCAGCTCAAGACTAGCACCGTACCACTTTTGAGCTCCACACCACTCCGTTCCCAGCACTCTGCTGGCTGATTAGAGACAAGTCTCTCACAGGGACCTTTCTTTGCCCGGGCTGGCTTCGAACCGCAGATTCAGATCAATGAGTCTTATAAGGGGCCACTTTACTCCAATTATAAGCAACAAGGTGGTCCACACAGAAGTAGTTTTTAAGCATGCTCTCTTACCTGGAACTTATTAAGGGTCAGTATTAGATCTTGACAAACTTGTAGGAATCACCTGTGCTTCTCTGTGGGCCTGCTGGAAACTGTTACAAAAAAAACCTACAAAGAAGCTAGAATGGCAATTAAACATTTTGGTAGCCATAATTCTCCTTTTCTCACTTTGCAATAATTATTAGGACAATTTTACTTCCAATTTTCTTATCTAGAAATGTATTCTTGATTTCCAAAGCCTTTTTAACACTAACACAACACTTTAGCTTTTATCTGCATCAGAAAAACTGAAGCTCACAAGCATTCTGAAACCAGGTGCCGCCCTTTGCTTATGGGCTGCTTGTTTCAAAAGAGCCTCTTTTTTTTTTTTTTTTCTTCAGTCCCAGTTACTGCATGGCATGAAGACCTTTGAATTTAAACTTAGTTTTGCATCATACTGCAGTCTTGAACATGTTCACACTCACACATGCACACACACATTTTCAAAAGATCTTAAAGCACGCTGAATAAGCATCGGCCGTACATTTTAAGACAAAAACCTTTAACAAATGATTTTAGCATTCTCCAGCCTCATTTTCCAGGGCTTGATAGTTTTAGTAAAACATTTTTAGTCTTAGTAAAACATTTTAGCGCACCAAACAATTTTCTGCTTAAGAAGGCTGAGTGGGGGTCCCCCTAGAGTTCTTTCTGTGGACACTCACTCTGATTGTGAACCATCGCCTGTACATCTTTCCAATGAGCTATGCAGGTTTGACACAAAAGAGACTGTTAGACTTACAAACAACACAGAGATGACAACGCAGCATGGTGAGGTCACTCCCTGCCACCTGTGGGTGGCTTGGGCTGGCCCTACATCCACCCCGTCGGCGGCTGCGGGTCAGGACTTGGACTTGGGGCTGATGCGTCCGTGTCCTGGGCTGTCAGCGCCGGCGAGTCGACTGGGCAGGACCCTCCGGAGCGGAGGGCACAGCTGAAACATTTTCCTCAGAGTCCTCCTCTTGTAGAGTTAACTGGGATGGGGAGTATGGAGCGGGAAACATTTCCTCCTCCGTGCTTCCTCCCTATGTCAAAGCTCCCTCAATTTCCTCAAAGGTGGACCATTCTGACTTGCACAGGGTGATCCACTTTTCCTTTTTAAGGGCCACACCTTGGTTCTGAGCTATCTCCTTAACCTCCCTCCAGTGAGCTAGGATCAAGTCTAGGGGGCTAGATGGAGGTCCTCAAGATAGAACGTTATCCATAGCTCTGATCAGAAGTTCAGTCCAAAAGGCTACAAAAAACAAAACAATAAAAAAGGAGGAAAACACACAGGCCTGAGAACAAGAAAAGCTATGAGTTGGAGATCTCCCAAGCTGGCCCACAACCTCCTACAAGGGTGCAGAAGGAATGGACCCAAGTTGGCCCACAACCTCCTGTAAGAAGGAGTGGACCCGAGTTGGCCCACAACCTCCTGCAAGGGTGCAGAAGGAGTGGACCCGTTACGAGTTGGAGATCTCCCAAGTTGGCCCACAACCTCCTGCCAGGGTACAGGAGGAGTGGACCCAAGTTGGCCCACAACCTCCTGCCAGATAAGCAGAAGGAGCAGACCCAAGTACAAGGTGGGCGGGTTGAGTCTCGTTTAGGAGGCCCTCCTGGTCAGTTCCGGCCAAAAACCAAACTGACTCGCGCCCTACAAGTATAAGCAAAAGCAAAACAGACAAACAGACAAATTACAGGACAAGACAAATGAACAGCGCTGTTTTCTTACCTTCGGAGTCTGGGATCTCAGGGTCTCTGGGGCTATCCCGGACGAGCCCCCAAATGTTGTGCCAAGTTGCAAGACCACCCCCAAGAAGACCACCGAGATTCAGACACTCCGAAATGCAAAAGCAAGGCAAGGCAAGGCTTTATTTAACGAGCTGCCAACTCGGGCCTCGTCCTACCCACCGACACAGCGGAGGTTAGGAGGAAGCCCCGAGCTGTGATTACACAGGGCTTATAAAGGCAAAGAACAAGGTTAAAACAATCAGCTGTGCAAGCAAGATTAGAACACAGGTACAAATCTGATTGGCTCAGGGTTCGATTCTAAAATGGGGTTCACGTGGTGGGGCCTGACTTCAAAGTCTGGCACCTCAATTACTCAAGGTCAACCAGTAGGATGGCTGTCAACATGGAAAGTTCCCAAAGTTGTTTGTTCACCTGTATAAAAAGTGTGCAATCCCCTTCCTCAGGGCCCTAGTCTCTCAGCTGCGTCTGGTGAGCATGTTGGCCCAAATGTGCATTCACTAATAAACAGCACATTTGCTTTCACATCAATCCCAGTCTCAGTCGTCTTTGAGGTATCTGGATTCTGGCATTACAGTAAAGCAGGGATCATAAAACTGAGCAAAGCTGCAGGGAGGTGGAGATTAATGTAGTGCAAAGCTGAGCAAGTCAGCAGGCATTTGATAAGTACTTGATAAATAGTAGTTGTCATTATCATCTTCCCAGCATCCTTTCATCCATAATCATATACCTTTCATTTTCTTTCTCAGCTGTCCTTTTCCTGTTTACCCTAAAGACCAGGACAGCCATGGGCCAGGGGCTCCCACCTATAATCCTATCAACTCAGGAGGCAGAGATCCAAGGATTGCTATTTGAAGCTAGCAAGGAAAGTCCAAGAGACTTATTCCAATTAACCACCAAAAAGCCAGAAGTGGAGCTAGGGCTTAAGTGGTAGAAAGCCAGCCTCAAGCAAAATAACCCTTAAAGACAGTGCTCAGACCCTGAGTTCAAGCCCCAGGACTGGGATGGGATGGGGGGTGGGGGGACTTCGGAGAAGAGGAGAGGGGAGGGGATGGAAATAATCTTGCAAACAATTTGTGGCTTAAAGGGATGTCTAAGATATAGTGAAGATTTGTAAGCTTTCTTGTAGAGGGTATATGTTAATATCTCAAATATTATGGGGTTCTGTATATTTTTGCAGGGAATATACAGTGTCTTTTCTAACACAGATGCTCAAAATGGGGTTATTTCCCTTTCAAATGAAAATCAATTAAATAAATTATATATTTTTCCTTGGTGCTTACAGAGCGTGGGAGTTGTCACCAAACATTACTGAATGTTCTAATTTAGTCATAAATGGGCTGAAAGAACGTAGCATAATTATAAGTCCAAAATAAGTTGTGCTAAATATTTTATCATGTTCAACATATGCTGTTAACCAAAAAATAAAAAATAAAACCCTCAAACTGTAATTGTCAACATTCAATTCACAAAAAGTAAATAACAGCTGAGTGTAAAGAATCTTTCCATAATTCTCAACATATGGTAAAAAAGCCAGTCCTTTCAGAAGGGGGGAGGCAATCGTTTATCACCTGAGGGGTGTGTGTGTGTGTGTGTAGGCTTGCGTATGCACACTCGTGTTGGTACTGGGGCTTGAACTCAGGGCCTGTGTGCTCTCCCTTAGTTTTTTCACTTAAGGCTTATTCTCTACCACTTGACTAGTAGTTCTACTTTCGGCTTTTTGATGATTAGTTGGAAATGAGAATTTCAGGAACTTTCCTGCTCAGGCTGGCTTTGAACCGTGATCCTCAGATCTCAGCCTCTGGAGTAAACTAGGATTATAGACATGAGCCATTACTGCCTGGCAAATTCCAGGCAGTTTCTGAGAGGTTTGTAGAAAGGTGATTAGCGTAGGTGGCCTCCAGGGTGATAAAATGTCACAAGATGAGTTTATTTCTTATTTTAATTTTTTCACCTGCCTAAGGAGTAATGACGTATTTGTCTACAAATACGTTCTGAAACAGTAGACAATTAACTTACCTCCCCAGACTGGTAACACTATGCCTTAGGAGCCAAATATAATGAATTCTACAGGGCATCCATTTTGACCCTAGTCTCAATGACTGTGCCCCAAGGGCTGGTCTTGGGGAGGTCCAGAGCTAGTCTGTGTAGCCACCTTAGAATCCAGGAAGGACCACCTACCAGGTGTCAATGACCCTTTTTGTAAGCAAGAAGGCACCTGAGAAACGCTGAGAAGCTGCAGTAGCAGGTGAACAGGTGCCACCTCCCAACCAGCCTGGGATTTAGAACTGCTGAAATAATGGGATCCTTTTCTTACCTTGCCCTTTATCCATTCTTTTGCCCCCCTCCCACCTCCCTCTGAAGTACTGTCTGGCTGCCTGTTATCTCCTTTTGTTGTTGTTGGTGGTGGTTGTGGGGCTTGAACTCTGGCCCCAGGCACTGTCCCTGAGCTCTTTTTTTTTTTTTTTTGCTCAAGGCTATTGCTCCACCACTCTGAGACACAGCGCCACTTCCAGTTTTCTGCTGGTTCTTGGAGATAAGTCTCACTGACTTTTCATCCCAAGGTGGCTTTGAACTTCAATACTTCAATCTTAGGCTCCTGGGTAAGTAGGATGACAGGCATGAGCCACCAGTGCCCGGCAGTCTCTGCCGTATTTCTTGTAAGATAAATATGTCAGGTTTTCACCAGATCTGAGTCACAGAACTAAAATATGTTACCATTTGATGAACCCAAGTCAGAAAAGATATACTGTAAGGTTTGGCCAAAGGAAACTGCCACATGGATCAGTCAGAAAAGAGTTTGTTGCGGGGAGAGCAAAATGCTGGCCTCCAGGAGATGGGGGCTTGCAAAGAGAGAAGAAAAGAAGTGAAAGAAGGGAGAGAGAGAGATTGAGAAATTGAGATTGAACTGCTACAAGCCAGATTTCTAAGCAGATATATTTCTTTGATTTTTTTTTTTTTTAGCCAGTCCTGGGGCTTGAACTCAGGGCTTGAGCACTGTCCCTGGCATCTTTTTTGCTCAAGGCTGGCACTCTGCCACTTGAGCCACAGTGCCATTCCTGGCCTTTTCCATATATGTGGTACTGAGGAATCGAATCCAGGGCTTAATGTATACAGGGAAGTACTCTTGCCACCAGGCCATATTCCCAGCCCCATTTCTTTGATTTTATATCTGGTTTCAGTCCAGAACAGCTAGAACCTAGAGGGGGGTCCTTGACCCAGCCCGCATCACACTGTCCAGGGAACAAACCAAAGGGTTAGGCCACTGAGACTGATTGTCTAGCCTATAAGGCATTTTGGCTTTTATGGAGGAGTCCGGTGAGAACATAGGAATCCAATGAGCACATAGAAGGGTGTCTGCAAGGATGTGGGGGGTGGGGGTCCACTTCCCAGCCAGTGCCCAGGCCCTGAGTTCAAGCCACAGTACATGTACACACACATAAAAATTATAGTATGGTATAGTATAGTATAGTAGGGGTTGGGGATTTAGCTCAGTGGAAGAAAACTTGCCTGGAAGTGCAAGGCCTTGATTTCAGTCCTCAGCTCTGCCAAAAGAAAAAAGCTGTAAAAATTATAATATATAAACTTGCTAATATTTTTAGCTTTTGTTATTATTATATTACTTAATTGGTTAATTGGGGCGTGAACATAGGGCCTCATGTTCTTGCTAAGCTTTTGGTTTAAAGCTTGTGCTCTACCATTAAGCCATACCTACACTCTGGCTTTATGCTGGTAAGTTAGAAGTAAGAGTCTCTCAGGTTTATCTACTCTGGGTTGGTTTTGAACCTCAATCCTCAGATCTTAGCCTTCTTAGTAGCTAGGATTATGGATGTGAGCCAATGGTGCCCAGTTGTTTTATTTTTAGCAAAAAGTTCCAAGCAGATAAAGTAGGAAGAAGTAGATTCTCAAGAAGAATGTATGTTTGTATGTCTCTTAAATTTATATTTTTAGGGTAACCATAATTACAATGCTATCATAAATTTGTTCACATATTCAAACTCTCCCTCCATGCAGCAAAATTTACAGGTGCTTTCTAAATCCTGAAGCATTCAGACCAGCGACTGAATCATCCACACACCAGTATTTCATGAGCCCTTGGCAGTTCCTGGATGGAAACGCGGACCAGGCTACACTAAAGGCTGTCTCCAGCTCCACTTCTGTCATGAGGGGATGCCTGGATGACTGAATTATTTATCTTGACTTTAACGATGACACACAGATCACCTGAGTAATGAAAAAATGGTTTCTGTCTATTGCTCTAATAAGGAGAGCGCCATGATCTGAGCCAAGTGTCAGGCAGCTTAAGAAAAGAAAGACATCAGGCTTCAAGAGAGTAGGGCTGGTGTAAGAGCCAGCCCCTGAGGAGACTGGACTGGGAAAGTAGATTGGATGTCCAGTTATTGAATTCTAGTACTGAGAGAGAAAGGAGAGTTGCTGGGGAGGTAGGCATAAAAAGTGGCATACACATAGAAAATTCAAAGATCATCCAAGTCTGCCTTGAGCCTTGACCTTTGTTTCCCACCCTTCTCCTCTAGAGGACATGCTGCACACACAGACACACACAAACACAGACACACACACGTGTGTGTGTCTGTGTGTATGTGTATGTGCACACACTTGTGTACAGTTCCATTTTGCAGTTGCTTTGTTTGGTGTTTTGAGACAGGATCTCACTCTGTAGTCCAGGTTGCCCTCCAACTCAAGAGTCTCTGGGGCCTCTAGAGTGCCAGGATTTCCCCTGGTGCTGGACTCCAGGGGTATACCACCATACCCATGTGTCTTATAGTCTTAAGTAAACAGGATTTAAACTCAATATTTTGCATCCTCAAATCATTTTAACCAAAGTAGGTAGCTGAGGATTTTTACCTCTCCAAAGTATTTTTACCAATCTGTTTGACAGAAAAAAAAGTACGAGAATTGACCACCCAAGACAGAAGAGGACAAGAGACAAAAGAAATGAACAAATTCAGGCCTCGCAAAGTTCAATTCACAAGGGACTTATAGACAGAAGTATTCCTGGGGTGGCAGCCAGAGAGGAGAGCACTTGCACGCCAAGGCCAGAGGAAGGAATTGTTTGCTAAGCTACACAAAGGCAGCTCTTAGGCCAATGGAATATACCTGGGGCTCTCAAAAACTATGAACATGTCAAATGTCAGTTAAGAAACAGGCCAAGCCAGGCACCAGTGGCTTATGTCTGTAATCCTAGCTACTTGGGAGGCTGAGATCTGAGGATCATAGTTGCTAGCCAGCCTGGGAAGAAAAGTTTGTGAGACTCTTATCTCCAATTAACCACCAGAAAGCTGGAAGTACAGCTGTGGCTCAAGTGGTACAGTGCTAGTCTCAGGCAAAAGAGCTCAGGGACAGTGCCCAGGCCCTGAGTTCAAGTCCTAGGACAGGCATACTTATAAAAAAAAATGGAAGTATGTGTGGTTTAAGTGGTAGAGTGCCAGCTTTGAGTGAAAAAGCCACATAAAGAGTGAGAGGCCCTGAGTTCAGATCCAGGCAAGAGAGAGACAGACAGAGAAGCAGTTGAGAGGACTGGAGGTGTGGCTCAAGCAGTAGAGTGCCAACCTAGTAAGCTAGAGGCCCTGAGTTCAAAACTCTTATTGGGGAGGGAAGAAGGAAGGAGGGAGGGAGGGAGGGAGGGAGGGGAGGAAAGAAGGAAGGAAGAAAGGAGGAAGGAGAGAAAAACTTTCCTGGCCTGAGCATGAAACACTCTTGGTTTGCAGGCACAATGGCAGCTCTTGCCAAGATGGCAATGATTGGTCAGGTGAAGTTGGATCTCTATGTGCTCACAAATTCTGGAAGTTCCCAATTGCTGAACAATTAAAGCAACAGATTCCAAGCACTCAATGCCCAAAGTGATTTTCCAGTCAAAGTATAAAAAAACACAAAGCAGACCATAACCACGTGTCTCAGAAACAGACACAGTGGGTGGCCTGGCTCCTCCCAGGCTTGGTGCTGTGAATCGCACACATTCTCTGTAAATAGCAGCTGAAATGAACCAGTGCAGAAGTCAGGAACAGCTGGCAAAAATGGAAATGTTGTCACTACAAATAACTATAAAATGTCCTACAGAGAGGTAATGGGAGGAGAGGACCCAAACAGACAAAAATTTATTTGACCTTTCTCCCTCCTCAAAAAATGGTCATTATTGTTTTGTGTATATATCTGAGTGTGTGTCTGTGTATCTGTGTGACAGTACTGGGGCTTGGACTCGGAGCCTGGACACTATCCTTTAGCTTTTTTGCTCAAGGTTAGTGCTCTACCCATTGAGCCACACCTCTACTTCCTGCCTTTTGCTGATTAATTGGAGATGAGAGTCTTGCAGACTTTCTTGCCTGGGCTGGCTTTGACCTGGGATCTTCAGATCTTAGCCTTCTGAGTAGCTAGGGTTGTAAGCATGAGCCACTGGCACCCAGGTTCATTATCTTTTTTTTTTTTTTTTGCCAGTCTAGGCTTGAACTCAGGGGCTGGGCACTGTCCCTGACCTTCTTTTGCTCAAGGTTAGCACTCTACCACTAGAGCCATACGGCTACTTCTGGCTTTTTCTGTTTATATGGTTCTGAGGAATCCAACCCAGAGTTTCATGTGTGCTAGGTAAGCACTCTACCACTAGGCCATATTCCCAGCCCCACGTTTGTTTGTTGTTGTTGTTTTATTGTTTTGCCAGTCCTTGAGCTTGAACTCAGGACCTAGGTGCTGTCTCTCAGCTTTTCTTATTTTTCTTTTCCTTCCTCTCCTTCCTTCCTACTGAGGTGCCAGACTTTGAAGTCAGGTCCCACCACGTGAACCCCATTTTAGAATGGAACCCTGAGCCAATCAGATTTGTACCTGTGTTCTAATCTTGCTTGCACAGCTGATTGTTGTAACCTTGTTCTTTGCCTTTATAAGCCCTGTGTAATCACAGCTCAGGGCTTCCTCCTAACCTCCGCTGTGTCGGTGGGTAGGACGAGGCCCGAGTTGGCAGCTCGTTAAATAAAGCCTTGCCTTGCTTTTGCATTTCGGAGTGTCTGAATCTCGGTGGTCTTCTTGGGGGTGGTCTTGCAACTTGGCACAACATTTGGGGTTTCGTCCGGGATAGCCCCAGAGACCCTGAGATCCCAGACTCCGAAGGTAAGAAAACAGCGCTGTTCATTTGTCTTGTCCTGTAATTTGTCTGTCTGTTTTGCTTTTGCTTATACTTGTAGGGCGCGAGTCAGTTTGGTTTTTGGCCAGAACTGACCAGGAGGGCCTTCTAAACGAGACTCAACCCGCCCACCTTGTACTTGGGTCTGCTCCTTCTGCTTATCTGGCAGGAGGTTGTGGGCCAACTTGGGTCCACTCCTCCCGTACCCTGGCAGGAGGTTGTGGGCCAACTTGGGAGATCTCCAACTCATAACTCGGGTCCACTCCTTCTGCACCCTTGCAGGAGGTTGTGGGCCAACTCGGGTCCACTCCTTCTGCACCCTTGCAGGAGGTTGTGGGCCAACTCGGGTCCACTCCTTCTTACAGGAGGTTGTGGGCCAACTCGGGTCCATTCCTTCTGCACCCTTGTAGGAGGTTGTGGCCCAGCTTGGGAGATCTCCAACTCGTAGCTTTTCTTAGGCCTGTGTGTTTTCCTCCTTTTGTATTAATTGTTTGTTTCTTGTAGCCTTTTGGACTGAACTTCTGATCAGAGCTATGGATAACGTTCTATCTTGAGGACCTCCATCTAGCCC
Source organism: Perognathus longimembris pacificus (assembly GCF_023159225.1). Classification (NCBI taxonomy): domain Eukaryota; kingdom Metazoa; phylum Chordata; class Mammalia; order Rodentia; family Heteromyidae; genus Perognathus; species Perognathus longimembris. Next base: position 56,373,437 of record NC_063161.1, on the reverse strand, counting down.
CCTAGACTTGATCCTAGCTCACTGGAGGGAGGTTAAGGAGATAGCTCAGAACCAAGGTGTGGCCCTTAAAAAAGTAAAAGTGGATCACCCTGTGCAAGTCAGAATGGTCCACCTTTGAGGAAATTGAGGGAGCTTTGACATAGGGAGGAAGCACGGAGGAGGAAATGTTTCCCGCTCCATACTCCCCATCCCAGTTAACTCTACAAGAGGAGGACTCTGAGGAAAATGTTTCAGCTGTGCCCTCCGCTCCGGAGGGTCCTGCCCAGTCAACCCAACGGCGCCGACAGCCCAGGACACGGACGCATCAGCCCCAAGTCCAAGTCCTGACCCGCAGCCGCCGACAGGGTGGACGTAGGGCCAGCCCAAGCCACCCACAGGTGGCAGGGAGTGACCTCACCATGCTGCGTTGTCATCTCTGTGTTGTTTGTAAGTCTAACAGTCTCTTTTGTGTCAAACCTGCATAGCTCATTGGAAAGATGTACAGGCGATGGTTCACAATCAGAGTGTGAGTGTCCACAGAAAGAACTCTAGGGGGACCCCCACCCAGCCTTCTTAAGCAGAAAATTGTTTGGTGCACCAAAATGTTTTACTAAGACTAAAAATGTTTTACTAAAACTATCAAGCCCTGGAAAATGAGGCTGGAGAATGCTAAAATCATTTGTTAAAGGTTTTTGTCTTAAAATGTATGGCCGATGCTTATTCAGCGTGCTTTAAGATCTTTTGAAAATGTATGTGTGTGTGCATGTGTGAGTGTGAACATGTTCAAGACTGCAGTATGATGCAAAACTAAGTTTAAATTCAAAGGTCTTCATGCCATGCAGTAACTGGGACTGAAGAAAAAAAAAAAAGGCTCTTTTGAAACAAGCAGCCTGTAAGCAAAGGGCGGCACCTGGTTTCAGATTGCCTGTGAGCTTCAGTTTTTCCAATGCAGATAAAAGCTAAAGTGTTGTTAGTGTTAGAAAGGCTTTGGAAATCAAGAATACATTTCTAGATAAGAAGTTTGGAAGTAAAATTGTCCTAAATAATTATTGCAAAGTGAGAAAGGGAGAATTATGGCTACCAAAATGTTTAATTGCCATTCCAGCTTCTTTGTAGGTTTTTTGTAACAGTTTCCAGCAGGCCCACAGAAGCACAGGTGATTCCTACAAGTTTGTCAAGATCTAATACTGACCCTTAATAAGTTCCAGGTAAGAGAGCATGCTTAAAAACTACTTCTGTGTGGACCACCTTGTTGCTTATAATTGGAGTAAAGTGGCCCCTTATAAGACTCACTGATCTGAATCTGCGGTTCAAAGCTAGCCCGGGCAAAGAAAGGTCCCTGTGAGAGACTTGTCTCTAATCAGCCAGCAGAGTGCTGGGAACGGAGTGGTGTGGAGCTCAAAAGTGGTACGGTGCTAGTCTTGAGCTGGAGAGCTGAGGGACAGCACTCAGGCCCTGAGTCCAAGTTGAAAGTCACTCCTCCTGGGACAAAAGTGATGGAGCATCCAGAGGCAGTAAGCCACTGCTTGGATGGCAGAGATGGTGTCAGATCCTAGAGTCACTACTGTTGGCCTTTCAAAAGTTAAAGCCGGGAAGTCCTAGAAGAATAGTTCATAAGCATGCCTTTCCAATGCCCATGTCTGTCTACTGGGCAGGAATTTGCCAGTCATCTGTGATAGTGGTTAGTAAGGGTAAGTTTGTCAAATGAGAGGATAGATTAAAATCTCACCCCCCGCATTTACTCAAAGCCCTGACTGGCAGTGAGAATTTTAAGCTCATATATCTGTTTAGTAAAGAAAGCTTATAGACCTGAGATTGTGTCCTTATTGAGATCTGTTAAAGGCCTGTCAGCTTGCCAATGCCCCCAATCAACAGATTAACCACGGTGGAAGGGACCCTAGACGGCAACGCCACTTGGGTTCATTGCTTCCACGCCAGGCCAGCTGACCCCTTTGCCCTGGATGACAACTACCGTGATGGAACATGGGAGGTCTCCAAGCACCCAACTCAGCCACTTCACCTTCGCCTCAAGAAAAGAAAGTTAGACTGAGACTAAGGTTATAGGTTCCTGGCTAGGTAAGGTCTACGCCCCTGAGTCAGCCTGAAGAAGTTACAGAAGATGGATGATCTTCACCCATCAGCCCCCCTTTAAAATCAAGGGACCAGAGTTGTTTTTGGGAAGATGAGGCAGGATAAACTAGAGGTATGCAAAACAGAGGTACAGAGACTATTCTTGTAAGAAATGGTGACAGGCCCTTTGGTTACTACATTGGGCCCTACTGGCCCATGCCTTACCTCTATATCATCCCCTAGACATGCAAGCCATTGAAATGGAGAGAATGGAGCCATGATTGGCTCCCAAGGTACCAAAAAGAAAAAGGGGGAAATGAGGTGCCAGACTTTGAAGTCAGGTCCCACCACGTGAACCCCATTTTAGAATGGAACCCTGAGCCAATCAGATTTGTACCTGTGTTCTAATCTTGCTTGCACAGCTGATTGTTGTAACCTTGTTCTTTGCCTTTATAAGCCCTGTGTAATCACAGCTCAGGGCTTCCTCCTAACCTCCGCTGTGTCGGTGGGTAGGACGAGGCCCGAGTTGGCAGCTCGTTAAATAAAGCCTTGCCTTGCTTTTGCATTTCGGAGTGTCTGAATCTCGGTGGTCTTCTTGGGGGTGGTCTTGCAACTTGGCACAACACTACCTTCCCTCCCAACCTCCCTCCCTCCCTCCTGCCTGCCTGCTTGCTCAAAGTTAGCACCTACTACTAAAGCCACAGTTCTACTCCTAGGTTTTCAATGATTAATTTGAGGGAAATAAAGAGTTTCATGGATTTTCCTGCCTGGGCTGACTTTAAACCACAATCCTCAGATCTCAGCCTCCTGACTATCTAGGATTACAGGTATAAGCCACTGGCATCCAGCTGTAGTATTTCTTAAAGTATTAATTGCATCCTCCTGACACTGTCCACTCCAAAGCAAAACTTTGCTCCCTTGAATTCTCAATCAAATCAGCAAAAACAAGTCCAAGTCCTCTAAGTCTTTTCTCACATCCTCCCATTAACACAGACTCTGGCAGGGGCTCTCTTTCCCACTGTGAGTCATAAACTCAACACTTACAGATGTGTTCCCGCTGGCCTTCTGCTGTGGGGCAGTGATACAGGTGAGAGCCCATCCTGTTGAAAGGTAGAGAAATGTTGGGAGGACCTGGCAACTAGATGAGCTTGAGTATGGAGCTGGGCTCTGTATTGGAAGGCAGATTCAGGATATAGAAAGGAAACATGTTTCCAGCCACTTAGGTCCACAATTGACCTAAATGGAAATTGTGTATTGGAAAACTGGGCCGATAAGAGTGCTAATGTGGAGGTAGAGCTCAGTTTGCTCGAGCTATTTGTTGCTTGTCCTTCCCTCCTACCATGAAAAAATCAAGGTAGCAGGTAAGTAACTGCATAAAATTTGCATATTGATTAAGACTGAACTACTTGTCTAGTTTTTGTCTTTTTTGTTTGTTTGTTTTTTTGTCGTGGGGCTTGAACTTAGTACCTGAGTACTATCCCTGAGCTCTTTTGCTCAAGGCTAGTGCTCTACCACTTTGAGTCACAGCTCTACTTCTGTTTTTTTGGTACTCAATTGGAGATAAGAATCTCATAAAAATTCCTTCACAGGCTGGCTTTGAACTGCGATCCTCAAAGCTCAGTGTCCTGAGTAGCTAGAATTATAGTTATGAGCCATTAGTGCCCAGCAACTCTCTTGTTTTTAAAGCAATAGCTACCCTGTACCCCACCTTCCACTCCCGCTTCAGCCACATGGTGTAAGTAGAAAAGTGCAATCATCAACTAGCTTAAAAAAAAAAAATCACCTAATGAAAATTCTGATTAGAAACTTGATTAATAAAACAACTGATTCTGTAGGCTTGAACTGATTTTTAATATCCCATTAAGCTAGTCTAGACAGCAGCACCTTTGCTCAGTTTTTCCAAGAATATTCAATCTCCTGAATCTCACAGCTTCCCACAGCTTACAGAGAAAGCTCCAGGACGAGCCTTCCACCTCAAGCATAGCTGCTACTCCCAGAGCTCGAGAGGAAAATGATAGTTATGAAAACCTGCTGCTTGATGGAAAAGCATGGCAATAAGCAAAACTGGTTTACATTGGATTTGGGGGCTAGAATTTCCCAAAAGAGACCCGGATTCAAAGGCAAATGACTGCTCCTAGAGGAGATTATGAAGAAAAGAGTTGGGAAGGACAAAGCATAAGCTAGTGCACAGGCCCTGAGGGTAATGAATCTGGAAGTCTGTGTGATTCCTGAAAGCATAGGTCCGGCACCAATGAAAGCATAGATCCCAGCCATCCCAGAGGACCATGTGGAGATAATCACAGATAGAAGAAAGTTCATAAGGAGGTTTATTAGTAGGGCCATAGTTCCCACGGGAGAGGGAGCTATATGGCATCTGCACCTTATCCAGGTGGCAGCTTCTCTCTGGGAGTAAAGGGGAAGTAGTTAGGTAGTGAGTAGGAGTGGCTCATTTGGAATGGGTGGGTCTGGGGTCTAGTGGGAGGAGCTGAGGACCTGAGGCTAGGGAAATGCTAACATTCCCCCCATTTGTTGTTTATTAACAACAGAGGAGGGGTACCAGGCTGGGAGTATGGGCAGAGGTTGTTTCTTCTGGAACTACTTCCTGCTGAAAAGGGGCGAAGTAGTCAAGAGAAGGTGCCACCTGGGTAAGGTGCAGACGCCATGTAGCTCCCTCTCCCATGGGAACTATGGCCCCACTAATAAACCTCCTTATGAACCTTCTTCTGTCTGTGATTATCTCCACACGGTCCTCTGGGATGGCTAATACCTATGCTTTCATTGGTGCTGAAACCGGGATAGGCTCCCTGGTGGATTTACTCCCCCATTCCTTGGGGGTCCAAGCTGCCCCCAGGACCTACTCTGCTGTCCTAAGGCCACCCAGACGACCACCAAGGTAACTTCTGACCGAGCGCTCTACTTCCATCCACCACGACAATCGACAAATTTGCCCTCACACCCAGGGTAAGTGATAATCTAACCAAGGGCTTGGATCCGATTTTCCGGTTTACTGTAGGGCCACAGGGCCGTGGCTTCAGGGCCACACCAAAAATCTTGGCGCCAAGTTCCGAGCCCCACTCCAAATGACCATAGCATAGGGCCACAGGGCCATGGCTTCAGGGCCACACTCGGTGCTCGGTCTGAGACACAGGAACTGGGGTGATGACCCCATTGTTGATTGTCTCCTACATTTCAGCTGACCAGAGTAATACCGAGGACGCTTGGTATTCAACTCCTCAGCTCCACTAATCACTTACCATGGGAGGGGCACAGTCTAAAACTGCTCAAGTTTGAGCCCAATCTTACAAATTTGGAGTATTTTACAGGTCTTACATAACTTCTATGAGCGCTTGGGCAGATGGAGTTCTCTCTCTCCCTCTTTGTGTCTCTCTCTAAACTCTGCCTGCCTGCCTGTGACCAATATTTGTTTAACATCTGCTTTGAAAGACACAAAGAAAGGTTTTCTGTTCTTGTTCTTGTTTTTAAGCTTGGAGATTCGGTTAAGTTCTGCTTGTCGTTGGCTAAATCCTGTTTTCTCTAGCATTGACCACGTAGTGGACAATAGAATTGGTTTTAGCAAGCTCCATCTTGGTTCCATCAAGGTTCCAAAAACTCTTGGAGGTGGAAGCCCACCCATCCCCCAGGTAATGGGCGTGCGAAATTCCTGGAGGCTGGGCAGGGATGTGGAGACACAGGCTCCTGGTAACCCTGCCCCCCCACCCTAAACTCTGTAACTGTGGCCTTGCAATTCAAATGTGCCTTGCAATTCAAATGCTGGAAGGTGAAGGTGTCTTGCTGTGAGCCTGCCAAGGCTCTGACCAGCTCTGCCGCCATTATGCCATGCCACGTGTCTGTGTTCTGTTTGTGTCCTGTCTCCCATCTCCCGGACCTTCTCTGGTAATAGCATCCCACTTCAACTCCCCATTGGAGCTGATCTGGTTTCTCAAAATGTGGCTTCACCATTTCCTCGCCGGATAATCTGTGAAAATTTTTGCTTGCTGGAAAAGTTTTTGTCTTCTAATGACCACGTAGTTCTAAAATATGGGCAAAATAATATCATTTTGCCACTGGAATTCCAGAAAACTTACATGGCCAATTAAAAAAAAAATTCTAAGCACGCCCCAAAGTTTGTGCACAACTGTCTGTATGTCTGTCTGTCTGTTGGTAAAACATGTAAAAACTGGCATCATGGTTTCAAAATTACTTGCTTTTGACTACTATTTTAACTTATTTTAAGTCTTGTGTTAAACTGATCTTTGCAGCCTGTGGATGGGGGTCACAGTGAACAGCCTGGAGGCAATCCTGACTCTTATCACCCGACTCCTAGCCAAAAGAAAAAAAACCCAGGTTTTAAACCCAAACTGATCATGTTTGGGTACAAGCAAATGTGTCTAAGAAAAACTCCAAAAGGTTCAAATATGGAGCACATGGTATAAGAACAATGAAGTAAAACCAGTGTGTTATTCTTTATGTCCATCTATGCTAAAAGTCAAGTGTACATCTGATCCTGACAATTCTTTGGTATAGACTAAGATTTTGCTTCTCCATTTTTCTCCTGTGCTCTCACAAACTCTTTAAGATCAAGAGACCAGAGTCATTTTGGAATGAGTGTGCAAATGTGGCTGCTAACCTCGATTTTCCTGACCCAGGATTGATATTTTGCTTTATAGGATGCAGGTCGACATGTGTGCTAGCTCCGTGTACTGTGGCCGTCTATGGCTACAGGAAGCTGCCTCCACAGTCTGCTCCCAAACTGCCTGGTTTCACTACTAGTGATTCCTTATTCTCTCTCTCTCTCTTTCATGGAAAACTGCCCAGGGAATCTAGGAGTCCTGTGAAGATTTTGACAGGCCCAGAGTGCTCCTGCCCTGGCTCTGCCCCACCCCCTCCCAAGGATAGAGTTGGGCTTATAGCAGGCCTATCATGACAGAGTTGCCACTGAGACTTACTCCAAGGTTAAAAGCATCAGAGTTGTGTTTGGTGGCCACAGGGTTGCATTGGGGTAGCATTGGTGTCTTCCCCCTCCATGTCTCAGAACTGTCATGGCCTTTGGCCTTTGGTCTGTGTGGATTTTGTGACTAGGAAGATGGTTAAAGGCCCAAGCCTTCTAAAATCTGTTTAAAGTTGTCACTTTGCTTAAACCAGTAGGGCACCAGCCTACAAAAGCCAGAGTACTCAGAGTAAGCAACCAGGGAATACTGGGAGATTTCAAATGTCTTTAACCAGTCTTGTGTAGAAATTTGCAGGCAACCCAGCAGGAGGTGTGACAATCTATCCAGGGGACTCTGAGATGACACTACAGCCTCACCCAGATCCAACTCATCTCTCCTGCCTGCCTCCATCACACATGACTAACAAAGCCTGCTGATTCAGGATGGAAGACACAGCTACTTCAGATCCACTAAAGCTGAGACTTTTACATTGTCCTAACCCTTTGCCCTCTTGATTGTTATTCATTTGTGCTCTCTTCCACCTGCCGGTAAGGTTAAATGATATGATTTGATCTGATGACATATGGATCTCATTCAGTCTGCTGTTCTCTAAATATTACAGCAGAACTCTAGCAAGTACTTGTTGGTCAATTCACAACAAGTTACAGGTAAGCTCTACTCCTATTGTTCTCCTGTTGCTCTAATTGGAAATAAAAAGGGCTTTTATGCCCCAAACTCCCTGGATTGCAGTTCGATGCCAGACCGGGCAGGAAAAAAAAATATATTCCTCTAAAACTCCATCTCCCAACTAACCAGCCAAATGTTGAAAGTGACACCATGGCTCAAGTGTTAGAGTACTAGCCTTGAGCGGAAGTGCTCAGGGACAGTGCCCAGGCCTTGAGTTCAAACCCTGTGAATGCTAACTGGGACCAGCTATCTGAGCAATGAGCACCTAGACCTTCAGGACGAGGTCAATCCTGACAATGAGGAACCATGGAGAGGAGTAAGAGGAGATGAAGTCTCATCTTAAATGGAGTCAATTTAAACTTTCCCTTTCAAAATTAATCAGAGCTGGGAGATCAAGAGGAATAGTAGTTTACCCACCTAATGTCCATACCTGTCCTTTTTCCATCTGGACAGAAACTTGCATTCTTGCCCTTCTTACTTGATATATATATATATAATATATATATATATATATATATATATATAATATATATATATATATATTAGCCTCTGACTGGTTACTCCCAACCAGTCCACTATCCCTAAACACTTCCTTCCTGCCCCCAGTCCAGTTATTCCTCCTTCCTTGTAATGGGCCACAATTGGGTTTATGTTCCAAATAGAACTTTTCTGGCTTGTGCCCAAGGGTGTGTTCTCCCATGTCATTCATGTTAACTGGTCCTGTGAACTTGTCAGCCTTTTGCCTGACTCTTTTCAAGTCTCTTTTAACAGGATAACATCCCTCACTCAGGATGCCACCTGGGAACTTGCAGTTCAAGGCCAGCCTCTTACTACACTGCTCTGCCCAGTGCAGATCTGGACCCTGAAGACCCCAGATCCAGTGACTCCCTGATGTGCCTAAGCTGCAGGAGGTAGCCAGAGGAGACCATGATACCCATTGGCCCTGATAACCATTCTCGTGGAAATGATGAGGACTTTTACCAACCAAACTGGATGGTACCAGGCCAAATGATGAATCAGGGACCCCTGACTACTTCACCCCTTTTCAGCAGGAAGTAGTTCCAGAAGAAACAACCTCTGCCCATACTCCCAGCCTGGTACCCCTTCTCTGTTGTTAATAAACAACAAATGGGGGGAATGTTAGCATTTCCCTAGCCTCAGGTCCTCAGCTCCTCCCACTAGACCCCAGACCCACCCATTCCAAATGAGCCACTCCTACTCACTACCTAACTACTTCCCCTTTACCCCCAGAGAGAAGCTGCCACCTGGATAAGGTGTAGATGCCATGTAGCTCCCTCTCCCATGGGAACTATGGCCCCACTGATAAACCTCCTTATGAACCTTCTTCTGTCTGTGATTATCTCCACACAGTCCTCTGGGATGGCTGATACCTATGCTTTCAATTTCTTTCTCTCCAACCTTTTTGGGTTGTGTGTGTCAAACTTTTTTTTTTTTTTTTTTTTGGCCAGTCCTGGGCCTTGGACTCAGGGCCTGAGCACTGTCCCTGGCTTCTTCCCGCTCAAGGCTAGCACTCTGCCACCTGAGCCACAGCGCCCTTTCTGACCGTTTTCCATATATGTGGTGCTGGGGAATCGAACCGAGAGCTTCATGTGTAGGAGGCAAGCACTCTTGCCACTAGGCCATATTCCCAGCCCAAACTCTTTGACCTTCTAGTCTTTCTGCCCCCCAGACAGCAGAACACACTGCCAATTGCCACTGTGTTCGCCACAGAGTGGATCCAGTAATGCCTGCCACCAAATAAGTTTTGGCTTGATGACTAACTTCATAACTGAAATGCACTGAAAAAGTATTTTAAAAAATCATTGCTTTTCTCTGCCTAGAGCTTTGCTAGCTGGAAGGGTGATGTGGGGTGATTTCTCGGCAGGGTGTGAATGTTGAGTGCCAAGGAAAGAGCAGCAGGATTGGGAGAGGCACACTTGACTAAAATACACTCTTGTCTTTGTTTTACATTTAAATGAAACATTTGGGTCCAGAAGAAATTCGGATGACACATTAAGGGCAATTTCCTCAGCATGATTTCTGAGGCTGATTAGAGACTTCAGGCCTCCTGGAGTACTCTGTTTGTGTTAACTGATTGGTTAAGAGCTGTTTCCCAACCCTCTGGGTTGAGTTCCATTTTCCCTGGGAGAACTAGAGAGCTGGGGTCTTTCAGGCACAGCCAAAGACAACTCTTCAAAAAGCCCAAGCCTAGAGTGCAGCCCTGAGTTCTTCCTCCCAGCACAAGAAGGAAAGAAATATCAGTTAACTGTAAACCCTCTTCAAAGGTGATCCTCCTTTTTTTTTTTTTTTTTTTTTTTGGCTGCTGGTGAATAATCTTTAGGGTCTGCCTTTGCCTGGGGGTCTTAGGTCATAGGAAGGGGCCTCTAGGGAGGGGACTGAACTCTTCCAGATAGCCTAAAGGATAGAGTAAGCCTCTCAGGAAAGACTAAGCCTGTGGATGGGGTCATTGGGTACTCTGTGGCCTCAACAAATAGGTAATCAATCAATTATACCTGTATGATGGAGTGCCAACATAAACTGCATTCAGAGGCTTCAGTGTTTTGGCTCCTTACAGAAAAGACAGGTGAAGCTCAGCATTTGAAAACCTCCAGGACCCTGCCCTGGGTGTCCCTTCCTTTGGCTGATCTTAGTCTGTTGTCCTGCCCCTGTGCTACCTCATACTTGGCACATGACTATGAGCAGGAGTCCTTGAGGCTACCTAGATAATACCAAACCAAGTTCTGGCTGTTGAAGGTGGGAGATGTGAGAGAATGTCTTCCATGACCCATGCAAGCCTTAGCCTAACCAATCAATAACCAGAAGTGGTGCTGTGGCTCAAAGTGAGCAAAAATAGGCCAGGGACAGAACCCAGGCCCCAGCTGGGCTATATGCCCAGCTATAATGTGATGTTTATAGAAATGACAATGTTTTATCAATGAGAGCTTCAGAGGTCTTCATTGATCATCAATAAAACCTATAAGTTTATTTTACAATGTTTTATTATAAAACACACTATATTTCCTGCACAGTATTGATGTAAATTAGGATATATTTGATGAACGTGGGGGGGGGGGTGGGGGGGGGTTAGTCCTGGGGCTTGAATTCAGGACCTGGACACTGTCCTTGAGCTTTTTTGCTCAGGGCTAGTGTTCTACCACTTGAACCACAGCTCTCCTTCTGGCTTTTTCATGGATAATTGAAGAAAAGAGTCTCACAAACTTTCCTACTCAGTTTGGCTTTGAACTTGGGGAACTTTTTATCACTCTTAATTTAATATCTGTGCTTATTTTTCAAAATTCCTATTCACTCTCAGATACAATTTTTAAAAATTTAGACACTATTTTAAGTAAGTGAAACCGAAAAAAATAGGGAAGACATTTTGAGGCAGCATTAGAATTTAAGCAAGTTTTCCCTTAAATGCACACAGAATTATCTTAATGATATTAATGGCTCAGCTATAAATAATCTTTTAAGAAACTTATATAAAAAGCATTTAGGTAATTAAGGCCAAGTTTTGACATTGTTTTTCAAATCCAGAAGGGTTCTAATTGGAGCTGAGAACAGATTAAAGTGATTATTAGCTGATGCTCCTGTGCTTGTTGATCTGTTGCTCAGCCCAACCTGGAGTGAGTGCTGTGTCCTGCAGATTGAAGAGACTTGTTGGAAAAGACCCATTTAGTTCCAGGTGCTGGTGGCTCAGGTCTGGCATCCTAGCTACTCAGGAGGCTGAGATCTGAGCACCAAGATTTGAAGCCAGTCAAGGCAGGAAAGTATGAGACTCTTATCTCCAATTAACCAGCAGAAGCAGGAAATGAAACTGTAGCTCAAGTGGTAGAGCATCAGCCTTGAGCAAACCTGCCTGCCACCAACACACACATACACACACACACGTACAGTACCCAGGCCCTGAGTTCAAGCACCAGTATTGGCATTAAAAAAAAAAAAGACTCATGTGATTAAGGCCTGGTTCCAGTGTGAATCCGTGGATGAGTAGGAAGCAGTGCTTCATGGGAGGTTCTTAGGTTATTGGAGATATGTCCTTGGCAGGAATTGTGTAATTAAAGACTCTGGTCTCTTCTTTCTCCTTTGTTCCCTCACTGAAGATGTAAGCAGCTTGGTTCTACCATATGCTTTGCTATACTGTCTTACCCCAAAGAAGCACAGCCTGTTTATCATAGACTGGAAGCCCCAGAACTATAATCCAAAATGTTAGGTCTGCCCAGGAGAACAGTCCTCCTTTCCTCTGTGTGAAAGACTGCACATAGCCTTACCAGAAATCACTTCCCTGAAGCCAGCAATCACCTGACTGTGAGCAAAGGATCCTGAACTCTGAAGTCACCTCTTCATTGGCTAAGGTCACTTCCTGAACCTGCCCAACAGTGAGAGGTTCCCCAGGCTCTGAGATCACTTCTGCACCCGCTGTGGTCTCACCTCTGGCCTTTCCCTATATAATCCCTCTCACCTACAGTTCCCTCCCTCATTTGCTCTTCTCTTCTCCATCCTTGCCAACCTCCTCTTCTCTTCCCCTCTTCTTCACTCCTCTCTCCTCTTCTTCTCTTCTTCTCTTCCTCAACCTCTTTTTCTCTTTTCTATCTCTGCACACAGCATTTTGCTCTCCCCCCAATAAAGTCTTTTCTGCCTGGACTATGTGTCAGTCTCCTTTCATCAAACCTTACACAAAATAACCTTTTCCTCCTTATAAGTGTATTTATTTCAGGTATTTTGTTATGGTGACAGCAAGTTAACTAAAGTATACAGAAAGCTGATCCTTACCATGCACATGAGAAATTCAGACAGGAGTTAGCCAACATTACTCTCCTGTGCTGAGTAATTACATCATGGTCTTAGTTTTACTAAAGCAAAAGTTGCGTATTGTTTGGGTTTTTTTTTGTGTGTGTGTGCCAGTACCGGGGTTTGAACGTAGAGCCTCAGCTCTTGGCTTTTTTATTCAAGACTGCTGTTCTACCATTTGAGACACACCTCCACTTCTGGCTTTTTGCTGATTAATTGGAGACAAGAGTCAGAATTGTCTGTCTGGGCTGGCTTCCAATTATGATTCTCAGATCTCAGCCTCTGAGTAGCTATGATTAAAGATATGAGCAACTGATGCCCAAGTTATTCCTGTATTTTTAAAATTTATTTTTGTTGGTCATGGGGCTTGAACTCTGGGCCTGGGTGCTGTCCCTGAGCTCTTTAGCTCAAGGCTAGTGCCCTACCACTTGAACCACAGCGCCACTTGCGGTTTTCTGGTGGTAAATAAGAGATAAGAGTCTCATGGAGGGGCTGGGAATATGGCCTAGTGGCAAGAGTGCTTGACTCCTATACATGAAGCCCTGGGTTCAATTCCCTAGCACCACATATATAAAAAAAAATGGCCAGAAGTGGCGCTGTGGCTCAAGTGGCAGAGTGCTAGCCTTGAGCAAAAAGAAGCCAGGGACAGTGCTCAGGCCCTGAGTCCTAGGCCCAGGACTGGCAAAAAAAAAAAAAAAAAAAAGAGTCTCATGGACTTTCCTGCCATGGTTGGCTTTGAACTGAGATGCTCAGATCTCAGCCTCCTGAATAGCTAGGATTATAGGTGTGTGCCACTGGTGCCAGGCTCTGTATTTTTTATTTTTAATGCTTTCTATTAAATAAGCTCTTTTTCCCCTCCCAATATTTGTGTACACTAGATTATTTATGTTGGATAAGCCTGTGAAAACTAATACTGATTCTTAAGGTTTACCTTCTTACGCTTTTTTATCCCCTCTGATAGCTTTATTTATTCATTTATTTATGCATGCCAGATTAGGGGCTTGAACTCAGGGTGTGGGCACTATCCCTAACCTTTTTGTGCTTCAGGCTACTACTCTATGCCTTGAACCACAGGTTTATTTCCAGCATTTTTGGTGGGCAATTGGAGATTAACGTCTCATGGACTTTTCTGTCTGGGTTGGCTTTGAGCCATGATCCTCAGATCTCTTCCTCCTGAGTAACTAGGATTACAGGTGTAAGCCCCAAGGCCCAGTTCTGATAAGCTTTATTTATGTAAAGTTCCTTCAATGACTATTCAAAGGCTAACATTTAGTGAACACTGTAGTAAGCTTTACAAACATTTCTCATCAATTTCTAACACACTGTAGCACACCAAGAGAGGCTATGAGGAAGAAGCTATCTCTTCATCCTGAAGGAGAAAACAAACTTAGAACTATGTTGAACAACTTGACTCCAGGTCTTATTTTAAGTGAACAGAATACAGATTTATAATTCAGCTTTGTTGAAAGCCAAGATCTTCAGTAAATTATTGGCTGAAATGAGAAGAATAAACAGCCTAAAGGAATGTAAGGGGAAATGGTCAATATCTCCTGAACTTGTGTTTGTGTGCGTGTGGGCTTGTATGTGTACATGGACTGATCCAGGGGCTTAAACTCAGGGCACATGTGTGTGCGCGTGTGTGCATGTGCGTGTGCGTGTGTGTTTATTTGGAGGTAAGAGTTTCACAGACTTTTCTACCTGGGCTATCTTGGAATGGCAATTCTCAGGTCTCAGCCTTCTGAGTAGCTAGGATTCCAGACACACCAGTGACTCCAGCTTGGATGGGCATTTTATTCTACACGAATTCCTTTCCTTCCCACTTTTCCTGTTTGTTGTGTAGAATGGAATCTTTTTTTTTTTTTTTTCAGGCAAAGAACATATTCTTCTGATCCACAGAAGAGAAAAAGAATGGAAAGACATCTGATGTTTTCCTTTGGTTAGTAGAGTTTGTTCTGAAGATCTTTATCAGTAGTTTCAACAGATGATGTCTTTGTTGCTGAAGAGCCAGACTAAAGCCATTTTGAAGTCAGGCCCCACTTTACCACGGGAACCTGAGATAAGCAGGCCCTGTGAGCAAACCCAGGACAAGCTTATTAGGGCCCAGCCGGTCAAGAACTCTAACCACCTGGGAATGCTTAACTCTAACCGCCCCCAGAATGCCTCGAGCCCTGAGCCAATCAGATTTGTACCCGTGTCCTAATCTTGCTTGCTTGAAGACCTGATTGCTGTAACTTTGTTTTTTGTCTTGCTTGAACACCTGATGGCTGTAACTTTGTTTTTTGCCTTTATAAGCCCTGTGCAATCGTAGCTCGGGGCTCCCTCCTAACCTCCGCTGTGTCAGTGAGTAGGACAAGGCTGGAGTTGCAGCTTGCCTGAATAAAGCCTTGCTTTTGCCTTTCGGAACGTCTGAGTCTCGGTGGCCTTCTTGGTGGTCTTCTCACGACTTGTCATAACAGTTGCCTGATGTGGTCTGATGATAGCCTGATATGATGGGTGCCTGAGCTTTCTTTTTTCTTTTTCTTTCTTTCTTTTTTTTTGTGTGTGTGCCAGTCCTGGGGATTGAACTCAACAACACTGTTTCTGATGTTGTAGGGAGAAGAGCTGACTCCATCTTGACTAGGGAAACAGTAAGAAATGTAGGAGGGAGTAGAGCTGGCTCCATCTTGATTATTAGGTCAACCTGACCCCAAAATTCTGCTTCTGTAAATGGCTTGCTTATTTGTTGCTTGCTCTACCCCCTGAGTCAAGCCCCTACATCCGTGCTACACTTTTACCTTTATAAACCCCAACTTGAGGACTGCTCAGGAATATAGTGCCAGCTCCTAAGTCTGCACTGTGTCCCTGGCCAGACAGCCCACCTTTCACTGTCGGTTCAGCTTCCAAGTCAGTGATGTGTACCTGGCCAGTCAGTTCGCTTTATGCTTCCCCAATAAATCCATCTTTTTGCTTGAGACTGTCTCTGAGTGGTAGACTCTTGGAGGAACAGGGAATCCCTGCCCTCAAACCCAGTAACACCTGAGCTTGTTTGCTTGAGGTTAGCACTCTACCCCTTGAGCCACAGCTCCACTTCTAGCTTTTTTTTTTTTTGCTAGTCCTGGAACTTGAACTCAGAGCCTGGGCCCTGTTCCTGAGCTGCTCTGTGTTTCAAGGCTAGTGATCTACCACTTGAGCCACAGCACCACTTCTGGCTTTTTCTGAGTAGTTTATTGGAGATAAGAGTCCCACAGACTTCCCTGCTCATGCTGGTTTTGAACCACAACCCTCAGCTCTCAGCCTCCTGAGTACCTAGGATTATAGGTTTGAGCCACTGGCACCCCGTGGTGGTGCTGGCTGAGCTTTCAGCCTGGTGTGGTCTCTAAGTCCATCCTCTTTGCTTCCACACTGCAGTGACTCTTGTGGGGTGTGAGCTGGTGTCTAGCAATGCTGTGTATCTTTGACACTGATATTTTATAGATATATTGTATTTTTCCAGCTGCTGATCTCAGACATGGAAATAATGATCTGGGGAGCTCCATTTCCCCCTCTATTAGAGTTGAACCATGTGATTTTGTTCATCTGATTTGCAAATGAAGGTTATCTTACACTGTTTAGCTTGGCTCAGTGTTATCACGTGGGTGGTGAAGTGCCTCCTGTCTTGCTGGTGAGAAGTGTGCCTGCCTGCTGGCTTCGCCAAGGCCTCCTCCAGGAGGAGGCTGCTAGAGATGATGGGAAGGGAACTCAGGGTCCAGAGCTCTCAGCCCAGAATGTCTGTTTCCTTGGTTCTCAAGCAGAAACTGACTTTCCAAATGAGCGAAGGCGTTTAGAGCATGTCACTCCAAACTATGTCATTTAGACACACACACACACACACACACACACATCTATCTACCTATCTATTTATATTTGTTGGTTGTGGGGCTTGAACTTGGGCTTGGGTGCTGTCCCTGAGCTCTTCAGCTCAAGGCTTGTGCTCTACCACTTAAGCCACAATGCCCCTTCTGGTTTTCTGGTGGTTAATTGGAGATAAGAGTCTCACCGACTTTCTCACCCAGCTAGCTTTGAAATGCAGTCCTCAGATCTCAGCCCCTCAGTAGCTAGGATTACAGGCATGAGCCACCAGCGCCCAGCAAGACATACATACATATACTTTTTAATGCCAATACTGGGGCTTGACTCAGGGCAAGGGTACTCTCCCTTAGCTTTTCAGTCAAGGGTACCACTTTGAGCCATACCTCCACTTCTGGATTTTCACTGGCTAATTGGAAATAAGAGTCTTATGGATTTGTCTGCCTGGGCTGGCTTCAAACTGTGATCCTCAGATCTCAGCCTCCTGAGTAGGTAGGATTACAGGAGTGAGCCACCAATGCCCAACCATGTTGAATATTTTGAGATGAAGTCACTGGAGCAATTGGTGTGTGTGTGTGTGTGTGTGTGTGTGTGTGTGTGTGTGTGTGTGTCTGTCTGTCTGTCTGTGTGTCTGTGTGTCTGTGTGTCTCTGTGTGTGTGTGTATACTCTCTGCACTCCTCTTTTACCTAAAAGCAGATCATAAAGATTTCCAGGAGAAAAATGCCTTCTTGGTACCAGGAAGAGAAGATCAGTCTATCATCAGAGACTTGGAATTGACGGCAAAGTAGATAACCATAAAGAAACTTCCTAAAGTCATCTCTATCTCTCATTAGCTTTCCCCATATAGTTCCTACTTGCTGTCCCATAATTTACAGCCTGCAATTGAAGCCTCTTCATTTAGTGATATCCCCACAATTTATTGCTTGTTGTATAAAAGGTATGTAAGTTTTTGGCCTGACCACCTTCTTTGTATCTTTATTTTGTCCTTGTAGAGTCTCACATACACATAGAATGATTGAATGTGTTTGCTTTCCCCCTATTAGTCTGTCTAATGTCAGTTTAATTCTAAGGCCAACTGTAGAATATAAGTGCAAAGGAAAGTTTTCCTCTCCTAGAAGAGTAGTTTTATATATTATAATGCTTTTGTGGACCCTAAAACACCTTGCAAGCATGAACTCATGTAATATAAGAAGCACAATAGCCCTATAAGGAGCTTATATCATCCTCATTTCCCACTCTGGGAAGCTGAATTCTAGCTAGTGGGAAATATCTGATTCAAACACCATTTTCCAAATGAGCATCCAGTGTCATTTCCCTAGGCCAGAATCTGCATCAGTCAGTGTGAAGGAATCACCCACATCAGGTAGTGGCATAATTCACTCCTCCAGTCCTCAGATCTCAGCCTCCTGAGTAGGTCAGATCAGAGGTGTGAGCCACCAGCACCTGGCATTTTCAACTCATTTTTATATGCGCTTTATTTAAGATAAAAACAATGCTAAAGGCTTCGGTGGACCAATTCTTCCTGTGCCCGTTTTTCCTCCCCATGGAGAACCACTGTGAGCTGGGCACCAGGGGCCCACACTTACAATCCTAGCTAAGCAAGAGGCTGAGGTCTGCGGATTGCTGTTCAAAGTCACCCTGGACAGGGAAGTCTGTAAGACCCTTACCTCCAACTAACTACTAAAAAACTGGAAATGTAGCTGAGATTCAAATGACAGCACTATCTGTGAACAAAAAAGTTCAGGAACAATGAATGCCCAGGCCTTGAGTTCAAGCACTAAAACCAGCAACACAAGAACAAGCACACACACACACACACACACACACACACACCAATCACTGTGAGGCCATGTAGTTCCTGCCCCTGGCTCTGTTCCTTCTTTATAGCTAAACAATTTGTTTATATTTTTAACCCTGTACCTTTTTTGTGAAAGCCATGGTTAAAAAATAGTTGAATAGAATGTAAGATTTGAGTCGATGGTCTAGTATTTTTTTGTGTCTGCGTAATAGCAATGAGAGTTCAACTTAACAAGTCTAACTTTTAGCAGGTTAGCTTTTTGGACATGGTAGAAATTAGAGAATATTTTGCTTTTCTTTGTCAATAAAATATGAAAAGATGTGGGTTGGGGTAGGAACCTCTCATCTATGGTTGCTTTTCTGCATTAAAGAACAGCCATGGAGGGCCTGGGAATGTGGTGTGGTGGTGGAGTGCTTGCCTAGCATGCATGAAGACCTGGGTTTGATTCCTCAATACCACATAAACAGAAAAAGCCAGAAGTGGTGCTGTGGCTCAAGTGGTAGAGCTCTAGCTTTGAGCAAAAGAGGTTCAAAGGGACAGTGATCAGGCCCTCAGTTCAAGCCCCAGGAATGGCAAAAAAAGAAAGAGAGAGAGAGAGAAACATCCATAGAGACCAAGACATAGTGGCCCATGCCTGTAATCTCAGCTACTTGGGAGGCTGAGATTTGAGGATCACAGTTCAAAGCCAGTTAAGGCAGGAAGGTCCATGAGACTCTTATCTCCAATTAACTACCGAAGAGTAGAAGGCAAGGTACAGTGGTAAGCCCCTGCTTAGCAAGCACAAGGCTATGTGTTCACTCCAGTGTCACCAGTAATAAATAAAAATAAAGTCAAAACCATCCAAGAAAAATGACTTCATGTTTTAACTTGAATTTTCTTTATAAGGAAATAAATTTCCAGACCTCCAGAATGCATGTAACAGGTGTGTATATGTGTGCATACACACATGCGAGCATGTGCACACCAGTATTGTGACTTAAACTCAAGCATTTAGCTTTATCACTCAAGGCTGGTGCTCTACCACTTGAGCCATACCTCCACTTCCAGCTTTCAGTGGTTAGTTGGAGAAAAGTCTTGCAGACTTTCTTGCTACTAGTAATATAAAAGCATTTTAACCATTTTAAGTGTGTAATTTAATAATATTCAGTACATCCATAGGATAGTAAAAACATGGCTACTGTCTACTGCCAGAACTTCCTCATCATTCCATATGAAATTCTTTCATATAATAAAACAGAAAACAAAAAAAAACCCTCAGTAACTCATCCCTATAATCCTAGATACTCAGGGGGTTGCGATCTGAGGATTCTTATTTGAAGCCAGACTGAGTAAAAAAAGTTGGTAAGATTCTAATCACCAATTAACCAACAAAATGTTGGACTGGAGGTGTGGCCTGAGGGGTAGAGAGCCAGCCATGAGTGAAAGAGCTGAGTGAAAGCACCAGGCTCTGAGTTCAGGACCTAATAATAACAAGTACACAAATACAATCTCTCTCTCCCTCCCTCCCTCCCTCCTTCTCTCCCTCCTTCCCTCCCTCCCTCCCTCCCTCCCTCCCTTCCTCTCTCAAACTAACAAGCAAGCAAATAAATAAATAACCTATCCCAAAGTATGAGAACTGGGCATAAAGGCAGAATGTATCAAGACAGCAAAGAAAAAGGCAGGCAGATGGAGGCTTGCACAAAGTACAATCTACTGGGGCATTAGGATAGCAATTTGTCCTAAGTGGCTGTTCGAATTCCTAGGCAGGAAGAAGAGATGTCTATGCTAAGCTAGACAAAGGTGCACTGGAGCATCTAAAAACAATGTACCTGGCCAGTCTCAAAAACTATGAACATGTCACAAGCAGTCTGAGCATCAAGCACAAAACTCTTGGCTGACTATTTTACTGATTCTGTCCCGTAGCATTTGCATTAACTGCCAGGACCCACTGTTGTGCAGAGTGATGCATCTGACCAATGTGGCTGTAGTCAGGTCAAGCTAGATTCCTATGGAAACCCTAGTCATAATACAATAGCCCTGGTAACTGCTATTAAACTTCCCATCTCTATACATTTGCCCATTCTGATATATAATACAGATAGAACCCTGATTTTGTTTGAAATAGCAGTGTGTCAAATTTAAAACAAACTGA
The DNA here is from genome assembly GCF_023159225.1 of Perognathus longimembris pacificus. Taxonomy (NCBI): domain Eukaryota; kingdom Metazoa; phylum Chordata; class Mammalia; order Rodentia; family Heteromyidae; genus Perognathus; species Perognathus longimembris. The sequence goes on along the minus strand of NC_063161.1, from coordinate 56,353,227 downwards.
ACAAAACCAAATGAAATCGAACAAGAAAAATACTTCCCAGCCAGGCTTTGGTGGCTCATGCCTCTAATTCTAGCTACTCAGGAGGCTAAGATCTGCGTGAAGATCGTTCTTCAAAGCTAGCCTGTGCAGAAAAGTCGGTGAGACTCTTATCTCCAATTAACCACCAGAAAACTGGAAGTAGCACTATGGCTCAAGTGGTAGAGCACTAGCCTTGAGCTGAAGAGCTCATAGACAGTGCCCAGGCCCCAAGTTCAAGCCCCATGGCTGACAAAACAAAAAACAAAAAAATCTTCCCAGTCTCTGGAAACTAGGGGTGGTCATGTAAACAGTTTGGCCTGTGAAATATAAGTAGAAATTACCAAGTAGACTTTGGGAAAGTTATTTATCCATCTGTCTACATATTCTTTTTGTGCTGATACTGGAGCTTGAATTTAGGGCCTAGCACTCTCTCTTAGCTTTTTCACCTAAGGCTGGTGCTCTACTATTTGAGCCGTAGCTCCACTTCTGACTTTTTGATGATTAATTGGAGATAAGAGTCTCATGGACTTTTCTGCCCAGGCTGGCTTCAAATTATGATCCTCAGATCTCAGCCTTCTGAGTAGCTAGGATTACAAGTGTAAGCCATTAGTGCCCATCTGTGAGTTTTGGTTTTTTAATTTTAAAACCTTTAGATTTGATTCGATGGATGGTTGGTTTAAAAAAAAGTGCTTACGAACTGACATGTTTGTTTGACCATTGTAAGGCTTGATACAAAAACCTATTGGATATATATATATATATATATATATATATATATATATATATATGGAAAGAAAGCCTTCAAAATGTTAGCAACAGGTGGCATTGTCAGTTTTTCAGATATTCCCCATTTAGCATATATAAATTTTGAAATTCAAAACTAGTAAATCTTTTTTTAATCCACTTTCTATATTACAGTAAAAGGAAAGGAATAAAAATGCAGGGCTTTTTGTTGTTGTTGTTTTGTTTTGTTTGTTTTTGCCAGTCCTGGGGCTTAAACTCAGGGCCTGGGCACTGTCCTGGAGCTTCTTTTGCTAGCACTCTACTAGTTGAGCCACAGCACCACTTGTGGCTTTTTCTGGGTATGTGGTGCTGAGGAATCACACCCGGGTCTTTGTGAATGCTAGGCAAGCACTTTACCAGTAAGCCACATTCCCAGCCCTCAAAATGCATATTAATATCTAAGACTCCCCAAAAGTTTTTTTGGGGTCACATAATGCCCTGTTCAAAGCATAGACCCAATAAAACTGAGTCAGATGTTCCTCAGCAAATGAACACCATCTTATTCTATTAGAAGGAATTGAGCTGCAATTTTTTATGTAGAAAGTACATATGCAATGATCACCAGAGCAAAGAGTTCCATCTTTCATCAAGTAAACAGCACCCAGCTGTTTCCGTCAGGCTGACTGACTGTAAGAAGATTATTGCCTTCAGAAAGGACATTCCAGGAAACGTGCATTCTAATTAACATAGAAATGAAATCCACAAAATAAATATGTATCCAAAGTTTATGCAATCTCAGAGTACCATGGAGACAGATGTAGATTGATCTAATCTGGTTGTATTAGGAACATGGATGTTTGTCAGGGAATATGGAGTGGAAAGTTGACATTTGGCTCAATTAAGAAGGGCAAAGGAAAAATGATGAAAGCAATTTCCTTTGTCCAGTTAAATTAGGCATCCAAATAACAGGCTCCTCTTTGATCGTCCTGGGAAGGGCCAAGATGACTTCTAATGACCACGATTGCCTACTCTTGCAAATGTATAATGATTTTAGACTGAGAATCAGCCCAGGAAGAAGCTACTAGAATTTCTTTAACATTTAAAAAAATTAATTCTAATGATCAACTTTCAATTTGGAGAGACAAGAAGTACTGGGAAAAGCAACCATGCTGGACTAAATGGGGATATTTTGAACCACATTCTCTCTCTGTCTCTCTTTCCTTTCCTCCCCTCTCCTTCTTTCCCTCCCGTTCTTCAATACTGGAGTGTGAATTCAGAGCCTTGTACTCTCACTTGTCCTTTTCTTCAAGGCTGGGGATCTATCACTTGAACCACACCTCCACTTCCTGCTTTTTACCATTTAATTGGAGATAATCCTCTCTCAGATGTGTCTGCCCAGGCTGACAATGAACCTTAATCCTCAGATCTCACCCTTCTGATTGAATACGTGATAGAACTTTTAATCTTCAATGGACAAAGCCAAAGGAATCATAAAGAAGAGAATTGAGGGGTAAATTCAGAAAGTGACCCTTTAGGAAAAAGGAAAATTCAAGTAGAAGAAAAACTTTCTGTGAGAGTTACAAAGCTACAATGCTATTCTTGCAACCAATCTTTTGTAAGTAATTTTTTTTGGGGGGGGGGTCGGTCCTGAGGCTTGACCTCAGGGACTTGGCACTGTCCTGAGTTTTTTCACTCAAGGCTACCACTCTACCACTTGAGCCACAGTGCCATTTCCAGTTTTTTCTGTGACTTAACTGGAGTTAAGAGTCTTACACTCCTTCTGCCTTGGCTGGCTTCATACTTCGATTCTCAGATTTCAGCCTCCTGGATATCTAGACTAATAGGTGTGAGCCACCAGCTCCTAGTTGTAAATTGTTTTTCTCTTTCTCTTTCTAGAAGCTTTTAGAATCTTCTCTTTATATCTGGAGTGTTTGTTGTTGTTGTTTGTTTGTTTGTTTGGTGGTGCTAGTCCTGGGGCTTGAACTCAGGGCCTGGGTGCTGTCCATGAACTTTTTTTTTTTTTTTTTTTTTTGGCCAGTCCTGGGGCTTGGACTCAGGGCCTGAGCACTGTCCCTGGCTTCTTCTTGCTCAAGGCTAGCACTCTGCCACTTGAGCCACAGCGCCACTTCTGGCCATTTTCTGTATATGTGGTGCTGGGGAATCGAACCTAGGGCCTCATGTATACGAGGCAAGCACTCTAGCCACTAGGCCATATCCCCAGCCCCCATGAACTTTTTTTTTATACAAGGTTAGTGCTCTACCATTGAGCCACAGGTCCATTACTGGCTTTTTTGGTGGTTAATTGGATATAAGAGCCTCATAGACTTTACCATTCTTTCTGGCTTCAAACCATGATCTTCAGTTCTCACCGCCCTGAGTAGCTAGGATTACAGATGTGAACCACCAGCGCCTGTGCTATATACTAGGAGGTGGGATGTGCAGAGATGGTGAAGAGGCACCACTAATGGCAATGCTTAGGTTTTGAAATTTTGAACATTGCTGGATATACATGAACATTTTGCCATCCTCCACCTTCCTTCTCCTTGCTATTTTTCTTCCTCTAGGATTGTTTTTTCTGAGCCCCAAACCTTCCTGATTTCTATTTTCTACTGCAGATCTGAGGATCAAGAGTGAAGATTTGGGGGATGCAAGTGCCTCTTTTTACAGATTTCCCAACCATCTTCTTTCAAATTCCATTTGCTTCACAGTGTGGCCTCATGGCAAGCAATTGTAAGTCACTGATTGCGTGTTACCCATCTTCATTCCATAGCTTGTCATTATAGAGGCTTCTATCTAGTGCTGTCAGAACTGGGGGTTGTGTCTTTTATTACTTTTATTTTTCTGATGATTATTTAGAAAGGAAATACAAACATCTTTTCCTTTTTCCATTTTATTTGTTTATTAAATTATTATTATTATTATTAACATACAATAGTCCATGTCTTGACCTATAGCTGTAGAAGAGCTGTGCACAGGTATGTATCAATTTTAAATTTTCAACATTCACCTGGGAACTGGTGGTTTACCTATCATCCTAGAAAATCAAGATTCTAAGATCTGAGGATCTTGTTTTGAAGCCACCCTGGGCAGATAAATCTTATTGCCAATTAGCTAGAAAAAGCTGGAAGTGGAGCTATAGCCCAAATGGTAGAGCCTAGCTTTGATCAGAAAAGCCAAGCAAGCATATGAGGCTCTGAATTCAAGCCTCAATAGAGAGAGAGACAGAGAGACAGAGAGAGAGAGTAAGGAAGGAAGAGAGAAAGAAGGAAACTAATCATTAAAATCCCAAGAATTACACAATTAAAAAAAAGAATTCTCCCTCTTTGCCTTCTCTTGATTTTCACTGTATCTAGATGAATATTTGGGTAGAAATTTGACCTCATATTCTCAGCCTAACACTCAAATCTGCATTTACCTCTAGGAAATATAAACTGTCAGATCTTCTTATAACTTCAGGATGAATGCAATAAGGCAGAATGTCTTTAAGAATTAGTTTCTTATTTGATATCAAGCACACAAAGTATTGAAAATGCAAGGACAGTGTTGGAACAAACTACAACAAGATTTTCTGTATCTCTTATACATACATAGTAGCTGCCACTGTGAGACATTGCCAGTACCGGATGTATGTGTGTGTGCACACACGTGCATATGTGCATCAGTGCTAGGGCTTGAACTCAGAGTCCCTACTCTCACTTGGCTTTATTTCCTCAAGGCTGATGCTCTACCACTTGACTTGTCCCTCATCTCCACTTTTGGTGCTTTGCTGGTTATTTGGAGACACCAGTCTAATGGGCTTTCTGGCCCAGGTGGGCTTTGAACCATGATCCTCAGATCTCAGGCTCCAGAATAACTAGGATTACAGGCATACGCCACCAGCACCCAACCTATATTTTATTTTATATTACCTTTAAGTAGTTGTACAAAGGAGTTTCGATTCAACATGTCAATTTAAAGTACAGTAATCTTGATCAATGTCGCCCCTTCCATCATTCTCTCCCTCTCATCTGTCCCAACCCCATACATCCCATGCTCTCTGCACTTTATAATAAGCTCAGGCTGGTGTGAGGACGTCTGGCTCTGAGTCTCAGCAGTCAGCTTGAAGGAAGCAAACTCAGATGTCATGACCAGCTCATCTCTCTCACAGCCGGAAATATGAGGTGTCTAAGACTTCATGGCTAAGTGACCTCATTAGGAAAGCAAAGGATTGGAGCCTTAAACGACAGCCAGCCTTGCCCCAGCCAGGACTGGTACTAAAGCATCTGTAGAGCCTCCAGGAGGAATCTCAATTCCAAGTATTTCTTAGTCTCATTCCTGCTCAGGATGCACTTTCTCTCTGAGCTCTTTAGAATAGATGGGAGGGATGTCTTGAATCATTCTGAATTATGTTTCTCTAGATTCATTCTCTGTCATCAATCTTCCTTCATTTCAGTAAAGAAAAAGAAAAGGAACTTACTGAGATTTCTATTGTACAAGACAATTGACACAAAGCATCCAGGTCTATGAAGATTTAGAAAACTAGGGAAAATGAACTTTCATGTTGCAGTCCATGTGTCTATATTATTATATCTTCAAGGCATGAAACAAAAATAATGATAAATAGTAATACATTCCTGATGTGGTGACAGAAAAGGGGTATTAGTCAAATCTCATGATGAAAATAAAAAGAGAAGAGAAGCTGGGTTCTGGTGGCTCAGACCTGTAGTTCAAAGGATCATAGGTTCAAAGCCAGCTGGGGCAGGGAAATTTGTGAGACTCTCATCTCCAATTAATCACCCAAAAGTCAGAAGTGGAACTCTACTTCAAGTGGTAGAGTGCCAACCTTGAGTGAAAAAGTTCAGGAACAGCACCCTGGCCTTGAGTTTAAAAGACAAGAGAAGACAAAGCAAAATTATAATCTGAGAAAAAGGAAACAGAAAAGAAATATTAAAAAAAAAAACAGAAAGGGGAAAAAAGGAGGGCTGTTGATAGCCAAAATCCTTCAAACAAGCACCTAGCTTAACAACAGACTTTTTTTTTTTAAAGCAAGGGGCCTGGCGCTGGAGGCTCACGCCTATAATCCTAGCTTCTCAGGAGGCTGAGATCTGAGGATTTTATCTCCAATAGTGCTGTGGCTCAAGTAGTAGAGTACTAGCCTTGAGCAAAAAAAGTTCAGAGACAGTGCCCAGGCCCTGAGTTCAAGCCCCAGGACCAGCACACACACACACACACACACACACACACACACACACACACACACACACACACACACAAAATCAGGATGTACAAAGCTATGTTTGAAACCTCAGAAGTATAAGATTCTACAAAGTCTGCCCTTGGATTTTACAATATCAGGAAAAGGAATTTGGAGAAATTGTGTGACATGAGTTATGGATTAAAGAAAAAGTACATGAGAAATATTGAAATATCTCTAAATGTATGCCTCTGCAACATACACTAAGTTGTTCAGAGAATTGATAAATGAATTTAGAGAAATTCTGATCATTATATTCAGGGGATATTTTGGATGTGGGATTTCAAAAAGTTGTCAAAGGAAATACAGTTCCTCAAGATCTCAAAGGAACTAATAAGGAAAGCGAACACACATAGACTTGAAATTTTCTTCCCCCATCCTTCCTAAAAATAGCCTTGCAGTGACCCAAGGCAATTGGAGGAAACTCTTTTATCCTAGGTGTGCCTCTTGAAACTGGGGAAGATGACCTCCTGCAGACCTCCCCTAATCCTAGGTGGTCTGTCCCCCTCAACATACTCAGACCTGGCTCCCTCTCACTGCCATGGTCACAGCTCAGACTGGGTCCTCTGGCCATGAAGAGTATAAAAATGCTTCAACTTGAGCCATGCATGGCTTGAAGCAAGACAGGCCTCACCATTACAAATAAGTAATGCCCTTTAAAAAAATTGCTGTCAGGGCAGGGGATATGGCCTAGTGGCAAGAGTGCCTGCCTCATATACATGAGGCCCTGGGTTCGATTCCCCAGCACCACATATACAGAAAATGGCCAGAAGCGGCACTGTGGCTCAAGTGGCAGAGTGCTAGCCTTGAGCGGGAAGAAGCCAGGGACAGTGCTCAGGCCCTGAGTCCAAGCCCCAGGACTGGCCAAAAAAAAAAAATTGCTATCAAATTCATTATGGAAAATTATTTGCACATAATTAGAACACTGTGCCTTAGCTGGCTTTTCTCCATAATAACATCCTGCCAAACCATACTGTAAGGTGATAGCCAGAATTTTATGTGTATGCGAATGTATATATGTGCAGATACACATATAAGCACATTATATGTATGTGTATGTATACATATATATGCATGCATATATCTTTTTTTAATCTACCTATTGGGCCTCTCATCTGCTTAATTGGCTCTCTTCATCTTGAGTCATGCCTCCAGCCCAGTTTTTTGTTATTGTTGGTTATTTTGGAGATGGAATGTCACAGACTTTTCTTCCTAGTCTAACCTTGAACTATGATTCTCTGGGTCTCAGCCTTCTGAGTAGCTAGGACTATAGGTGGGAGCCACGAGCACCTGGCTAAATATGAACATTTTCAAGATAAACTCTCCAGCAGCACAAGCATCTCTCATGTTGCTATTTTACAACCACATCCATAGCCCTCCAAGCTCCACTCTCTCCTTAACTCCTAGAGACTACTAATCTTCTCTGTGACAATCCTGCTATGTGAATGGAGAGTGTTTTATGAATCATCACATATTTCATATTTTGAGGTTGGCTCTTGCCACAGAACACAGTTCTCTGGAGAGTCATCCAAGTTGTTGCATGTGTCGGTGGTTTGTTCCTTTTTATTGCTAAATAGTATTTCATGGTATGGATGTTGCATGGTGTGTTTAAGTGTTTTCAAATGAAGGAGATCCATTTGGGAGCTACTAAAGATAAAGTTGCTATAAACAATCCTGCATAAGTTTCTATGTCAACGTAAGTTTTCATTACTCTGGGCTTAATGTCCAAAGGTACAATTTCTGAGTCTTAAAGCAACAACAAATTTGGTTTCCTAAGAAAATGCCTAGCTGAGCATGGTAGTGCACATCTGTGGTCCCAGCACTTGGGCAGCTGAGACAAGAGGATCAGTGGGATATATAGTGAGACCTTGTCTTGAGGGTGGGAGGAGGGAGAGAGAAAAGAAGGCTCCATGTGTTTTCTAAATTAGTGCTATGTCTTTCATTCAAAATAGCAGTGTGGAATGACTCCATTTCCCTTCATCCCCCTCAGCAATTGCTGGCATGGTGATTTCTGTGTTTTCTATTCATTCTAATGAAGTGTGTGATGCTCTCTCATTTTGGTAATAATTTGCACTTTTCTGATGGCTAATGATAATTAACTTCCATACATTGCTAATTTACATATGTACATCCTCTTCAGTGAGATGATCCTTCATGCTTTTTGTGTATTTTGTGACAGGAATGTTTGTCTTTCTAATGTTGATATTTCTTGAGTTAAGCCTATATCATCATACCAATAAATAGGAACATACAGGTTCCAAATATTTTTTCTAATCACCGTTTCAACCTTTTTTGTTTATTGTTTGTTGCTGGTTATAGGGCTTGAACTCAAAGCTCAGGTGCTGTATGTTAGTCTTTTCTTTCAGGGCTACCACTCTGACTTGAGCCACAACTCCACTTCTGGATTTTTGGTGGTTAAATGAAGATAAAAGTCTCATGGACTTTCCTGCCCAGGCTGCCTTCAAACCATGATCCTCAGATCTCATCTTAGTAGCTAGGATTACAGACATGAGCCACTGGCTCCCAGCCATCTCTTCATCCTTTTAAAAGGTTCTTTTACATAGGAATTTTTGTTTGGTTTTGTTTTGTGTGTGTGTGTGTGTGTGTGTGTGTGTGTGTGTGTGTGTGTGTGTGTGTGTGTGTCTTTGCCAGTTCTGGGCCTTGGACTCAGGGCCTGAGCACTGTCCCTGGCTTCTTTTGCTCAAGGCTAGCACTCTGCCACTTGAGCCACAGTGCCACTTCTGGCTGTTTTCTGTATATGTAGTGCTGGGGAATCGAACCCTGGACTTCATGTATACAAGGCAAGCACTCTTGCCACTAGGCCGTATTCCCAACCCTACATAGGAAGTTTTTCATTATGATTAATTCTATTTTATTATTTTTCCCTTTTATCTACTGTAGGTTTTGTTATCCCAAAATGTTTTCTATGCTTATTTTTCCCCCAAGTTTTACCTGTAAAGCAGGTATCCATTTTGAACTGAATATTTGCCAAGATGTGAGGTGGAGTTCATAGGACTTGCTTATGGACATCTAATCTCTGCAGAATCATTTGTTGAATAAGTAGTCACTTTTCCTCATCTCAACTGCCTTGGGGAAGGTCTTAGGTCTTACCATAACCTTGCCCTCCTACAAACCACCATGCAGGGGAGGGTCTTGGGTCCTGTCTTGTCTCAGGCCAAACCCACCTTTCTCCGACCACCACCCAGGAGAGGGTCTGGCCTGTTTCAAACAAACCAATTAGAGCCCAGACAGCCCTCTACCTGGGGTCACCGCCTAGAGAAGTCTGGCCTGCTTCAAACATATGCTATTGATCTGACAAATTGCCTGGAGGGAGGAGAGAAAGAGGGCGAGGGAAAGGGGCAGCATAAAGCAACAGTCCAGGATCACCGGGTGGGCCAGCCAGTTTGGGGGTCCTTCTAAGTGGCCTTTACATTCTCTTTACTAAATAAATTATTTAAAACCCAAGTTCATCATTCCTCTTATTACTTCAATATGATTGGAGAAAAGAACCCACCACGCTTATGCCTCATGCATCATTTGCATTTAGTAAAAGTCATGTGAAACCAAGTACTGATGGCTCACACCTGTCATCCTAGCTGTTCAGGAGACTGAGATATGAGGATCAAGCTTCAACATCAGTCCAAGTAGACAAATTCTTGTGACTCTTAGCTCCAAAAATGCTGGAGCTGGAGGCATGGCTTAAGTGGTAGAATGCCTTCCTCAATCACATAATCTGAATGTGAGCAAGAGGCCCTGCGTTCAAGCTCCAGTCTTGATACACACACACACACACACACACACACACACACACACAATCAGGTGTGTATGTTCATGTGAGTCTCTTTCTGGATCTCCTCCTCCTCCTTTTCCGCCTCAGCCGCCCCCCCTCTCCCACTTCTAAGCAAGTCCCCTAGTACTTGAGCCACACATCTACTGCTTTAATTAATTTTTTTTTTTTAGGTAGCAACTTACATTGTTTTACCCAAAATATATAACTTTTAAAATATATTGTTAAATTATGTTGGTTAATATTTTGCTAGGATTTTGACATAAATATTAAACTGGTCCATAGTTCTCCTTTTCTATCTTATTTTCTTTTCTTCTTTGCTACTCTACTTTATCCAATATTCATTTATCAGCTTGCAATTTTTACATTAACATTTGGAAGTTATCTTTTTCTGACTTTTTACTTTCACCTGATTATATCATTATATTTGAAGTATAGTTCTTGCAGCTGGCATATACATAGGTTATATTTTGTAATCCACTGGAACAATCTCCATCATTTAATTATTGTATTTAGTTACATTTTTTGTAATTGTTCATATATTAGTGCTGCCTTTTATCTGTTTTCTGTTCTGATTCCCTATTTTCTTTCTTTTTGTGAGTTACAGAAATTATTCTTAGAATTCAAATTTTATATCTGTAGTGTTTTGAGTATGTCTTATCTATTTGTATAGTTGTTATTGTTGTTGTTGTTGGTGGTGGTGGTGTGTGTGTGTGTGTGTGTGTGTGTGTGTGTGTGTGTGTGTTTGATTCCTGGAGTTTGAATGTAGGGTCTGGGCACTGTCCTTGAGCTTTTGTACTCAAGGCTAGTGCTGTACCACTTGAGCCACAGCTCCGCTTTCTGTGTAGTTTTTTAATTATGGTTATTAAGGAAATATATGCATAACTTACCTCAGACTATTGGAGTTATCATTTTACTAGTGTAATAAATAAAGTGTAGAAATTATGTGCCCCTTTACCCTTTTGTGCAAGGAGGCTTAAATATTTTCTCTACAAACATTTAGAAAACTTTTATATGCATCAGATAATACTGTCATCTTGCCTCTACTACCAAGTGTAAGTTCAAAAGGAGAAGGGAAATCTATTATGTTTATCCATGATTGCTTTTTATGTTCTTTCTGCCGTTTCAAGGCTTCTTTCTTTCTTTCTTTCTTTCTTTCTTTCTTTCTTTCTTTCTTTTGTTTTGTTTTCTGTTTGGAGAACTTCAGGTCAATCTTTTAGGTCTTCTGGGAACAAATTCTCTTAGTTCTCCTTCACTTGAGAATTTATTAGCAAGAGACCTAACATTTGGGTAAACTATAATTTCAAGTAAACCGTAACAACCTCAGAATTTATTGAGGTAGATAAATTTGAAACCACCATTTTTAAGGGGGTGGGTACCATTCCTGGGGCTTGAACTCAGGACCTAGGCACTGTCCTTGAACTTGTTTTGCTCAAAGCTAGCACTCTACCACTTGAGCCACAGCGCCACTTCTAGAGTGACATGGACTTTGCTATTTGCGATTTCTTTGAACTATGATCCTCAGATCTCAGCCTCCTGAGTAGCTAGGATTACATACAGGTGTGAACTACAGGCACTTAGCAAATCTGACAATTTTAACACACAATTTGTAGCTTAAACTAGAAAGAAGATACCCAGGTGACGGAATCTAACAAGCTCAGGCATGCCCAGGAACAATCTGAGTGTCATCCACATTCCCTAACCCCTATTCACCTTTCCATTCCCCAACACTATAGCACCCTATAATGCATCTCACCAATGAAGAGGACTGCAAGTATAGAAGAACCTCAGAGATCCTTTTTATCGCCGTAAAAGTAACTGATGTCCATGGTTCATCTGAAGTCACAAAAGCTGGGGAGTTCTGTGACTTGAGTTCTTCTCCATCTGTGAACTGTATCATATGTACTGACTCTAGTAGAATAGATGAGCTATAACTTACAATTTCTACTCTCTGATTTGGAGCAAGCTTCTCCAGACACATACTTTAAAACTCTCCCACCTTTCATATTTTCAGAATTGCTAAGATTCAACCTTGTAATGACCTGAGTTTTTGTTGTTGTTGTTTGTTTGTTTGTTTGTTTGTTTGCCAGTCCTGGGGCTTGAACTCAGAGCCTGGGTGTTAGGAAAATGGAGGAGAATGGGAAAGGAATAGGCCATACTCGATCATCAACAAGCAAGGACTGTTTATTGGGGAACAGCAAGGGCACAGACCTTCCTGCCGGATTAGAGGTTGTGCAAGGGGGTGAATTTGGAACCAGGCTTATAAGGGGTCTGCACAAGGAGGCAGAGGTTAATGAAAGCCCCACTAGGTCTAGGAAGTTGGTGGCTTTTCCTTGGGCCCAAAATGGATTGTTTACAGCTGAGCCTAGGTGAATCTACTTGCCTGCATATCAAGGCAGGTTCACACATAAATGAGGTTTTGCCTAGTGTCTGCATGCACCTGGAATGATAAAGTGAGGGTCAGCCCTTCACTGGACACTGTCCCTGAGCTTCTTTTGCTCAAGACTAACACTCTACCACTTGAGCCACAGCACCACTTGTGGCTTTTTCTGTTTATGTGGGACTGAGGAATTGAACCCAGGGCTTCATGCATGCTAGGCAAGCACTCTACTGCTAAGCCACCTTCCCAGCCAATGATCTGTTTTTCAGAGATATTGAACACAGTAAGTTCACTGACTTCTAATGGCTGATTCCCTATGTAATTGCTTCTAATTCCCTATGTAAACACCAATAATCACCTACTCACCCATTCTGGAATCTAGTTATATAGGTTGACATCTTTTTTTTTTTTTTTTTTTGCCAGTCCTGGGGCAGCCTGAGCACTGTCCCTGAGCTTCTTTTGCTCAAGGCTAGCACTCTACCACTTGAGCCACAGCACCACTTCTGGCCTTTTCTGTTTATGTGGTGCTGAGGAATCAAACCCAGGGCTTCATGTATGCTAGGCAAGCACTCTACCACTATGCTACATTCCCAGCCCATCATTTTTTTCAGGAATCACTTTTATTGCCTCTTTAAAAATTAGAACAAGTTTTCTCCAACCTCTAGTCATTCCAGTCATTTACTTTTGTACTCTGCTGTGGATTGTGAAGGATTGAGTTCCTACTGTTAAATGAAGATTATGAGAGCCTATTGTTTTGGATTGAACGTCTACCCTAGGTCTCAATAGACTGGAACAAATTAAAATAGATTCACTCACGATAAATGCCAAACAAGATTTTTTCAGGAAGCAAATAGTTCCCAAAACCAGTTTTTTTTCTAAAGTCAGTGTAATAAAGAAGTCTCCTCCACTTTTATATATATGGCTGGGAATATGAACTAGTGGTAGAGTGCATGTCTCACATACATGAAGCCCTGGGTTCAATTTCTCAGTACCACATATGTAGAAAAAGCCAGAAGTAGCTCTGTGGCTCAAATGGTAGAGTGCTAGCCTTGAGCAAAAAGGAGCCAAGGAAAGTGCTCAGGCCCTGAGTTCAAGCCCCAGGACTGGCAATATATATATATATATATATATATATATATATATATATATAGTATATATACATACTATATATGTATATATAGTTACACACATATATAATCTATCCTCACACCTGTTATCCTAGCTACTCAGGATGCTGAAATCTGAGGATAACAGTTTGAAGCCAGTCAGGAAGAATAAGTAAGACTCTTATCTCCAATTAACTACCAAAAGGCTGGGAGTGGTTCTGTGGCTCAAGTGATAGAGCACCAACCTTTGCAAAAAAAGCAAAGGGATAGCACCCAGGCCCTGAGTTCAAGCCCTAGTACCAGCACATGCATAAAAATTCACTGTGAACAATACCTCACTTGGAGGAATTATGTTCTACAAACAAGTTTCTTCAGGGTATTTTTTTTTGTTTTAATCTGAGGATTATACAAACCACCTTATAAAAATAGGCACACTAATTCTTGGGATTTTTAGCTTCAAAGTCTGTTTTTCCATCTGTTATCCAAAGCCTAGGTCTATACAACCAAGCAAGATGGAAGATTGCATAATTTTCCTTTGACTTAGATATGAATAGATTATTGAAGCAGAGAAGGGACTTCTGCGCTCATTGGATTCAACACTGAGCAAAGATGGATTCCTTTGAAATGTCTGAAATGTTTGAAATGAAATGAGAGAGTAGTAACTGGTCTCTGCTGCTTAAATACCCTAAGGTCATGAGGAAGTTTTTACCTTACCTGATAGCCCACACAGATCATCAGAAATGTAGTCCAGCCAAAGCTTCAGCTTCTACTCATGGCACCTAATTATTCCATTTCCATCTGTACAGAGCAAATAGATTCTCTATTCGACTTGAAAGCTCATGAGGTTAGTTTAGGTCCAGTCCAGATGGTACTGAAAATTTTGCTGCAGTTCTACTTTAGTACTCCTTTAGCATTTAGCCACAGGATGGAAGGAAGGAAAAAAGGAATGAAAGAGAAGGAAAGAGAATGGAGAAGGAAGAGAAGGAGGAGGGGGAAGAAAAGAAGAGGAGAGAAAACAAAAGGCAATGCAAAGCAGGAAAGGAAAGAGAAAGGAAAAGGACAAGAGGAAGAGCAGGGAAGGGGAGGGGAGAGGAAGGAAGAGGAGGGGGAAAGAGAGGAAAGGGGAGGGAAGAAGGGGAAAGAAAAAATTGTTTTCTGGCTGTTACTCTGTTAAAAAATTTAAAAAGTGGTATAATGTTTGGAGCTTCAATCTTCAGGCTGTTGCCCTGACTTTTGTAGAGTTTCATTTATTCCAAATGCCCAAATTTCAGGAGAAGTTTGTTAGCAAAAGGGACCAAATAATGTGCCTTTAATAAACAATTTTTTCACACACTGAGACGCTTGCTTTCCATTTAATTCTCTTTGACCATAAATATCCCTGCCATTGATCTTCAAGCCCTTCAGCTCTTTCTGGATGGATTATATCAACATTTATTAATTACAGATATTCTTCTAGCCATCTGTTTGGCCCCTGGGGTTTGGCTTTGGCCACAAAATGATGCTGCTTACTAGCAGCTTGGGGGACTTTTTTTCCCCCATCAAGAATGATAAAAACTATTCGTAAGGAAATGGAAGGACTTGGAAAAATTATACTAAGTGAAGTGAGCCAGACGCAAAGAAACATGGACTTTATGGTCTCCCTTATAGGGAATAAATAGTACAGGTCTAGGCTAGTCATAGCAGAAGATTACAATAGCCCAATAGCTATGCCCTTATGAACACATAAGATGATGCTAAGTGAAATGAACTCCATGTTATAGAAACAAGTGTTATATCATTGTTGTAATTATTTTCAACATGCCATGTGAAACCATAGCTTTTTTTTTCTCTTGTATTCCCTTCCTATGGTTGTACCCCCACTATCACTGTATCTCATCTGATTACTCTGGATACTGTATATATGTGTATTAGAACTAGGGAAGGGAAAGGAATATCAAAATCGAGAAACAAAGGACAAAAAGACAAACGATTCCAAAAGCAATACTTACAAAACCATTTGGTGTAAACCAACTGTGCAACTCATAGGCAGGGGGGGGGGAGTGCGGAGAGAGGGGAAAAGG
Organism: Perognathus longimembris pacificus; assembly: GCF_023159225.1. Taxonomy (NCBI): domain Eukaryota; kingdom Metazoa; phylum Chordata; class Mammalia; order Rodentia; family Heteromyidae; genus Perognathus; species Perognathus longimembris. The sequence continues at coordinate 56,337,920 of NC_063161.1, read as the reverse complement.
GAGGGGGAAGGTGGGGGGAAAATGAGGAGGTAACAAGTTGAACAAGAAATGTACTCACAAGTGGTTTTTCATTGTTGTTGTTATTATTTTTTTTATTATTTTTTAAAATTTTTTGCCAGTCCTGTGGCTTGGACTCAGGGCCTGAGCACTGTCCCTGGCCTCTTTTTGCTCAAGGCTAGCACTCTGCCACTTGAGCCACAGCGCCACTTCTGGCCATTTTCCGTATATATGGTGCTGGGGAATCGAACCTAGGGCCTCATGTATATGAGGCAAGCACTCTTGCCACTAGGCCATATCCCCAGCCCCCCCCCCCCTTTTTTTATTCTTTTTTTTTGGCCAGTCCTGGGGCTTGGACTCAGGGCCTGAGCACTGTCCCTGGCTTCTTTTTGCTCAAGGCTAGCACTCTGTCACTTGAGCCACAGCACCACTTCTGGCCATTTTCTGTATATGTGGTGCTGGGGAATCGAACCCAGGGCCTCATGTATATGAGGCAGGCACTCTTGCCACTAGGCCATATCCCCAGCTGTTGTTATTTTTAATGTACTATGTGAAATAATTTCTTTTTTTCATTATTCTTCCCTATAGTTTAGCCCCTGTTGTCACTGCATTTGATCTTGGTACCCTGGGTATTATATATATATATATATATATATGTATATATATGTATATATATATATATGTTTATCTGAATTAGGAAAGGGAAGGGGAACATCAAAATGGTGAGACAAAGGATAAAAGCAGAACCAATGCAGCAGCGATACTTACAAGACAATATGCTGTAAGCTAGCTGTACAACTGAGGGAGAGATGGGAGAAAAATGAAAGAGGGGGTAGCAAGTTTGACAAGAAATATACTCACTACCTTATGTATTTAACTGACAATAGTATTAAATAAAAAAAAGAATTGTGGGGCTGGGAATATGGCCTAGTGGTAGAGTGCTTGCTTCATATACATGAAGCCCTGGGTTCGATTCCTCAGCCCCGCATATATAGAAAAAGCCGGAAGTGGCACTTGGCTCAAGTGGTAGAGTGCTAGCCTTGAGCAAAAAGAAGCCAGAGACAGTACTCAGGCCCTGAGGTCAAGCTCCAGGATTGGCAAAAAAGAAAGAAAGAATTGTATTCATTACCTCACCTATGAAATGGTAACCCTCAGTATAACACCTTAATAACAATAGAAAATTAGAAGCATGGCTTAGGTGGTAGAGCACCAGCCAATAAGCTAAAACAATGTCAGGTACTGAGTTCAATACTGAGGTCTTGGGCAAAAAGAAAGAATGATAAAATAACATTCAAACAGTAGAAGCTTGGTAAATAGTGGGCATGATATGAATGAATACAAAATATGCTGGTTGCAGGTATGAATCCAGCATGATTAGTTTTAATATCTATTTTTTCAAGAGCATCTTTTCACTGTAAAAACATACAGCTTCTCTGTTTGGTAATATTTTATGTTTGTTTTTGTTGGTCCTGGGGGCTTGAACTCAGGACCTGGGTGCTGTCCCTGAGCTTTTTTGCTCAAGGCTAGTGCTCTAGCACATTGAGCCACAGCACCACTTGCAGTTTTCTGGGAGTTAATTGGAGATGAGAATCTCACAGACTTTCCTGCCCAGGCTGACTTTGAACCGCAATCATCAGATCTCAGCCTCCTGTGTTTAGTAATGTTCACATATACATCCAAATTATATTTTCAGAAGGATCTAGAACTTGTCAAATCTTTACACACTGTGTCATATTTGGCCCAGCAACCCCCACAGCTACCCTTCAGGGCTGGCAGGGCTTGTGAGTTGGCAGGACTTAAGAGGGGTCAGAACCTTTGTGTTTCTAGCTTAATTTTCCCTTTTGCTGGTCATTTGCGATCACATGGCCTACTTGAAAATGAAAACATGGTTTGTCTTGAGCTCCATGGGCTTGACCAAAGAGGTTGGTGTTAGGAGATACCCTTGTCAGCCTGGGCGGGCCAAGGACTGGAGAAGCCTGCCCTCCCCCTCCCCCCCAGGAAACAGCTGCTGTGCATCTGGAGCCCATGTCACCCGTGGGTGGTGGTAGAGGTAAAGATCCTGGATTCATGGTCTCTCCCACAAAGAGTTGAATGAACACGCACACACATACACACAGCAAAGCAAAAAAATAAAACTTCTACTTTGGGCAGAAAGTGGCAAAGCTAAGCTTTTTTTTTGTTTTGGTTGTGGGGCTTGAACTCAGGGCCTGGGGGCTGTTGCTGAGCACTTTTGCTCAAGACTAGCTCTCTACCACTTTGAGCTACAGCACCACTTCTGGTTTTCTGGTGGTTATGTTGTGCCAAGTCGCGAGACCACCACCAAGAAGACCACTGAGACTCAGACATTCCAAAATGCAATAGCAAGGCAAGACTTTATTCAAGCGGGGCCTCGGCCCGGGCCTCGTCCTACCCACCGACACAATGGAGGTTAGGAGGCAGCCCCCAGCTGCGATTACACAGAGCTTATAAAGGCAAAAGACAAAGTTACAGCAATCAGGTGTTTAAGCAAGCAAGATTACGAGTACAAATCTGATTGGCTCAGGGCTCGAGGCATTCTAGGGGTGGTTAGAGTTAAGCATTCCCAGTCATTAGAGTTCTCAACCTGCTGGGCCCTAATAAGCTTGTCCTGGGTTTGCTTACAGGGCCTGCTTATCTCAGGTTTACGGGGTAAAGTGGGGTTCACATGGTAAAGTTGGGCCTGACTTCAAAGTCTGGCTCTTCATTTCCCCCCTTCAGTTAATTGCAGATGAGAATCTCATGGACTTTCCTTCTCCAACTGGCTTCAAATCACAGCCCTCAGATCCCAACCTCCTGGGTATCTAGGATTACAGGTGTGAGCCACCGGCACCTGGCATGTTAAGAGAAAAAACAGAAATAAATGAATAGAGAAAGTGCCATCAAAGACTCTGTGGCCTCAAGTGAAATAGCTCCACAGCTGACACATTTCAGCTTTTAGCCAGGCACTGGTGGCTCATGCCTAGCTACCCACGAGGCTGAAATCTGAGGATGGTGATTTGAAGCCAGTCCAGGGAGAAACGTTTGTGAAATTCTTATCACCAGTTAACTACAAACAAACAAACAAATAAGCCAGAATTTGAGCTCTAGCTCAAGTGGTAAAGCTCTAACTTTGAGCAGAAAAGCTCAGGTATTTGTAGAGGAGGAACACAAAGGCACAATGCCTATGTGATTTATTGAAATGAACTCCAGGTAATGGAAACAAGAAGATTTTTTCTTTTCTGCTGTTTTGTTTTCTTTTGTTTTTGTTTTGTTTGTTTAATGTCTTTGGGGGTGTAAGGGGAGGCACAGAAATGGAGGGACAAAGGGTGAACAAATGCAACATGGTACTCACTGGACACTATGTAGAAAATGAACTCTACAATTTGTGGGTGGAGATGGGAGGGGAAAACTTGGAGAAAGCAAGGGAAGCAGTGGCATTGTTAAAAAAGAAATGTACTTATTACCTGACTCATGTAACTGTAACCCCTCTGTATATCACCTTTATAACAATAATTTTTAAAAGAGTGGGGGTGGGCAAGCTCAGGGACAGCATTTAGGTCCTGAGTTCAAGCCCCAGGACTATCAGAAAGAAAAAAGAATTAGTCTGCCAAGCCAGCCAGCAGCGAAGAGGGAATCCTGATTGAGGGGGCGAGGATTAAAGAAAAAGAAAAATGCAAGACAAGAGAAAAAGGACAAGAGGCAAAAGATGGGGTTCAGGAGGTCTGCATCTCGAGATTGTAACTCAAGACTGCAGCCATATTTTATTCTTAACTTCCAGCTTATATGCAGTTTGACAACCAGGAAATAGCATAGGATTAACTAAGGTTTAAGAAAACAGGAATAGGGCTGGGGATATAGCCTAGTGGCAAGAGTGCCTGCCTCGGATACACGAGGCCCTAGGTTCGATTCCCCAGCACCACATATACAGAAAACGGCCAGAAGCGGCGCTGTGGCTCAAGTGGCGGAGTGCTAGCCTTGAGCGGGAAGAAGCCAGGGACAGTGCTCAGGCCTGGAGTCCAAGGCCCAGGACTGGCCAAAAAAAAAAAAAAACAGGAACGGCCAGAAGTGGCGCTGTGGCTCAAGTGGCAGAGTGCTAGCCTTGAGCAAAAAGAAGCCAGGGACAGTGCTCAGGCCCTGAGTCCAAGGCCCAAGACTGGCCAAAAAAAACCCAAGAAAACAGGAAGGCCCTGAAATTGGTAAATAACAACAGGCAGTAAAACAAGATATGGTTGAATGGTTTACATAAAACAGACTCTTGTGGACATAATAAAACATCTCGGGATTAGTACTGTCCTTCAAGTAAACCATGTCCTTGCATGTCCTTGAGATAACAACATAGCCAGAGGTTAGGATGAACTTTGTTGTTGGCTCCCTAAGCCATGACCTTGCATGCACGCCCTTGAGAGTATAGCCAGAAGTCAGGGTGAATTTCCCTGTTGGCTCTCTACAAATTAGAGCTTTCACAGATTTGGAATGTGGGAAGAGCTCACGGTGATAACGGGCTGATTCTTATCCCATTGAAATGAGGGATTCTGGCATGGCAGGGTTTGGGGAGGGATCTGCGCATGAACAAGGCTGCTTTCTCTGTTTAAGTATATATGTGAGATGCAGTGCATGTGCATGAAGCCTTAAGTAGGACTTTGTTGTGCAAAATCGGGCGAGGACAAGAGGGCTCCACTGTGCAGGTGCCTCAGTTTGGTTAGAACTGACCCTCAAGGAGGAGCGCCTGGGAGGAGATAGAACTCCGAGTGTTCTCCAGGACATGGATAGGAGAGGGGGTCATTCACATTATTCTTTCCCAGAAGCTCATCTGCCTAGCCCAGATCTGTTACCTGGGACATGTGCCGCCTCCTCCTCCTCCTCCTCCTCCTCCTCCTCCTCCTCCTCCTCCTCCTCCTCCTCCTCCTCCTCCTCCCCCCCCTCCTCCTCCCCCCTCCTACTCCTCCTCCCCCCTCCTCCTCCCCCTCCTCCTCCTCCTCCCCCTCCTCCTCCTCCCCCTCCTCCTCCTCCTCCTCCCCCTCTTCCTCCCCCCCTCCTCCTCTCCTCCTCCTCCTCCTCCTCCTCCTCCTCCTCCTCCTCCTCCTCCTCCTCCTCCTCCTCCTCCTCCTCCTCCTCCTCCTCCTCCCGGTGTCTGAGCTTTTTTGCTCAAGTGCTCTCCTGCTTGGGCCAACACAGCTCCACCTTCAGTCTTTTGGTTGTTAATTTGAGATCAGTCTCACGGACTTTCCTGCCTGGGCGATCCTCAGGTCTCAGACTCCTTAGTAGCTAGGATTATAGGTGCACTGGTGCACAGCTCGTCTTTGTAAATAAATCTATTTCTGGTTTTATGCGAATCTATTTCTGGAAAGGAAAAAGAATCGAGAAGCTACACATATAAATGCTCACTGTGTTTTAACTTATGTGTGCACCTCTATTTCCTCAGGTTTCTACAATAGAAGTATTTCTCTATGGAATAAAGATAAAATTACAACTCAAGGGGAAAAGGGTGAAAAAGCAGCAGTGGAGCTCACTAGACACCAATGACAGTGAGCTATACAACTCGTGGGTGGAGATGGGAGGGAGGGATGGGGAGAGTGGGAGGCAAGGGAAGACACTGTACAAAAGGAAATGTACTCATGATTTGACTCATGTCATTGTAACATCACCTTTGTAATAACAATAAGGTAAATTAATTAAAAAGTAAAATAAAATTACATTACAAAAGACATACAAATCACCTATAACTATGTGTCATGTCTCTGATTTTAAATAGGATTGTTGTGCCAAGTCGTGAGACCATCACCAAGAAGACCACCGAGACTCAGACATTCCGAAATGCAATAGCAAGTCAAGACTTTATTCAAGCTGGGCCCCGGCCCAGGCCTTGTCCTACCCACTGACACAGTGGAGGTTAGGAGGCAGCCTCGAGCTATGATTACACAGGGCTTATAAAGGCAAAAGACCAAGTTACAGAAATCAGGTGTTCAAGCAAGCAAGATTAGGACACAGGTACAAATCTGATTGGCTCAGGGTTCGAGGCATTCTAGGGGTGGTCAGAGTTAAGCATTCCCAGCGGTTAGAGTTCTAGACCGACTGGGCCCTAATGGGCTTGTCCTGGGTCTGCTCACAGGGCCTGCTTATCTCAAGTTCACGTGGTAAAGTGGGGTTTGCATGGTAAAGTGGGGCCTGACTTCAAAGTCTGGCACTTCAGGATTAGCTGTGGAAAACAATTCAGATTGATTACTATATAGTTACGAAATCACCATGAGCCCGTGTATATTTTTAACTAAGGCGATTTGACATTTCAGTCTCTACTTAGTGGATCTGTAGGATTTTGTCAATTACTGACTATAGCTTCTCTCCTTGACCCCACTGCCAAACACTGTGTCTGGTTTGTTGGCAAATAGGCAGGATATGATCATAACATTGAATTCTACCTAACAAAGAACAAAGGAGTTAAACACCATCTGCAAGGCCCAGTTTAGAATGGTATCAGTGTAGTGCGCATTCAGGCAAGGCAAGTGATTTTTCTGATAAGGAATTAATAATACGTACTTCCCTTCAAAACAAAGTATCATGTTTCTGTAATCACAAGAGAAGTGATTTGGGTGGGGAGAGGGGCGTGGTTGTGGTACTGGGACTTAAACTTAGAGCCTGGGCACTGATCCATAGCTGTTGTCAGTTAAGGCTAGAGCTCTACTGCTTGAGCCATAGCTCCACTTCCGGCTTTGGGGTGGTTAATTGTTTGTTTTTTTGGCCAGTCCTGGGGCTTGGACTCAGGGCCTGAGCACTGTCCCTGGCTTCCTTTTGCTCAAGGCTAACACTCTGCCACTTGAGCCACAGCGCCACTTCGGGTCGTTTTCTGTATATGTGGTGCTGGGGAATTGAACCCAGGGCCTCATGTATAGGAGGCAGGCACTCTTGCCACTAGGCCATATCCCCAGCCCTGGGGTGGTTAATTGGAGATAAGAGTCTCATGGATTTTCTTGCCCGAGCTGGCTTTGAACTGTGATCCTCAGATCTTCAGCTTCCTGAGCAGCTAGGATTATAGGCATGAGCCACTGGCACCTGACAAAAGAAGTGATTTTGAAGAATAAACAAGTTGCTGTATGCCCTTTTAAGGAGCTAATACTAAAGAGCCAACATGGCAGAATCATGTCTCTGGTTGCCCAAGACAATGAGCCAGCCATGGAAAAGGGACTTAGACCAGCCTTGAGCCATAGCTCTTGACTTACCTTGGCAGAACACAATGGAAAACCTATCTCTAACTTGACATATTCTTCAACTCATTCATACACTTGCTTAATCACTTGAAAAGGAACTTTTGAGCACTACCTATGTGCCATTGTTCTAGATGCTAGGGATACAACTATCATGAAGCGTAGAGACTCTGTGTTCTCTCATTTCATGGAGGATAGAGAAAGTAAACAAATAAGCCAGATGCCGTGGTTCATGCCTATAATCCCAGCTATGTGGGAGGTGAAGATGGGGGGGGGGGATTATAGTCCAACCTGTGCAAACTGTTTCCAAGACCCCCCTTCTCAACCAATAAAAGGTGGACATAAGGTACACTCCTGCCACCCCAACTATGCAGGACACTTAAATGAGAACACAGTGGTCCAGGCAAAAATGTGAGAACCTCTTTTTAAAAAAACATAAGCAAAAAGGGCTGAAATCGTGGCTCAAAGGATGGGTAGTGTGCCTGCCTAGAAGAGAAAGACCTTGAGCTCAAACTCCAGTACTGCTGAAAAAAGGGAAGAAGGGAAGGGAAGGGAAGAATTTCACAACATAAGGTCAAGTATTAAGCACAATGAAAAAAATAAGTAAAGATGTAAATAATGGCAGAAGTTACTACTTCAGATAAAGGGCCCCAGATCCATCTGGGAGGTGAAACCAAATGAACAGTAGGAGAGGAGAGGGGAGGGGAGGAGAGGAAAAGAGCCTTTCAGAAGTTAAGCAATTCACTGCATCAAACCCCTTGCGACAGATCCAGACAGATAAAGGCAGAGGACTGACATAGAACATTTGACAGAAGGCCCATATGCCACCAACTCTCCCCAAAGCAGAGTTGGTACAGGGGACAAAGGCTTGATTAGAAGCTCACTCCAGGGGAGCGAGGAAGCGCCTGGTCACAGTTGGCTGATTTAACATCTGCTCTGACTTCTGCTTCCTCTGAAACCTCACTAAGATTATGAGAGTCAAAAGGATTTGCGTGACTCACCCCAGCTCCCAAGAAGCACAGTTTAGAAGTTGGAAGGCACTTAAACAGTGTCACTGAATGACAAAATCCAGGAAAGCTGACCCCCTAACTAGGGAGGCAGAGGCCTGCTAGCAACCAAAACAGTGCAGGACCCTTGAGATTTTTTTTTTTTTTTTTTTTTTGCCAGTCCTAGGCCGTGAACTCAGGGCCTGAGCATCGTCCCTGGCTTCTTTTTTTGCTCAAGGCTAGCACTCTGCCACTTGAGCCACAGTGCCACTTCTGGCCATTTTCTGTATATGTGGTGCTGAGGAATCGAACCCAGGGCCTCATGTATACGAGGCAAGCACTCTTGCCAGTAGGCCACATTCCCAGCCCCAGTGCAGGACCCTTGAAAGATGCAGCAATTTGTGATGCAGATTTGCCTCCCAGCTTTCATGGCTGGGGGGCTTGACATACTCAATCAGGTCTGAGACTGGAGGACAAACCAGGAAATCAAGGGACTGACAGTGGGACAGAAGAGAGACACTGTGAGTCCCTGAAAATCGGATTCTGAGATGTGAGACCTTCCCTGTTTCTCATTCTGTCACTGACTTTTCCTTCCCAGACCAGCTTCCAGGTTGACAATGAAATAATCACTCAGGGGCTCTGGCTGGGCCTCTCTCATATCCTCAAGGACCATAGTTAACAAATCCCCCTCATGCCTCATCCCTGTATGTGCACCAAGTTTCTAGACATCTTCTAAGTACTTGATTCACGTGCACCAAGTTTCTGGACATCTAAGTGCTTGATTCTGAGGCTTGAACTCAGAGCCTTGCCCTCTTGTTTAGCTTTTTCACTCCAGGCTGGTGCTCTACCACTTGAGCCACAGCTCTAGGTCCAGCTTTTTACTGGATAATTGCAGATAGAGTCTCATGGATTTGTCTGCCCAGGCTGTCTTTGAACCATGAGTCTCAGATACAAATCTGAGTAGCTAGGATTACAGGCATGAGCCACCTAGTGCCTTTTAAGTACCTGATTCTTGAGGAGAAGTGAATAGCAAGGTTTAATGAACATTTGAAAAAAGGTTCTAACAAGAACAGTTAAAGAGGGGCTGGGGATATGGCCTAGTGGCAAGAGTGCCTGCCTCGGATACACAAGGCCCTAGGTTCGATTCCCCAGCACCACATATACAGAAAAACGGCCAGAAGCGGCGCTGTGGCTCAAGTGGCAGAGTGCTAGCCTTGAGCGGGAAGAAGCCAGGGACAGTGCTCAAGCCCTGAGTCCAAGCCCCAGGACTGGCCAAAAAAAAAAGAACAGTTAAAGAAAAAAAAAAACTCTTCTAACACTAATGGCAAGAAGAAATGATTAAATAAATGTAACCTGGAGGTTTAGATTTTACAGGGAACACCAATAAGAGAAGATAGTATGTCTACAAAACAAAAACAATATGTTAAAACAAATCTGGGGGCTGGGGATATGGCCTAGTGGTGAGAGAGCTTGCCTCATATACACGAGGCTCTGGGTTCGATTCCCCAGCACCACATATACAGAAAATGGTCAGAAGTGGCGCTGTGGCTCAAGTGGCAGAGTGCTAGCCTTGAGCAAAAAGGAAGCCAGGGACGGTGCTCAGGCCCTGAGTCCAAGGCCCAGGACTGGTCAAAAAAAAAAAAAGAGAGGGAAAATAAGAGAAAAATGAAAGAGGAAATTAGATGATCAAACTAAGCGGTCCAGCATTTGAATTGTAGGAATTACAAATGAAAGGATAAATGAAACAGACGTGAAAAAATATTCAAGAACCAATTCAAGAAAATTTCCCAAAATTGAACAACATGAGTTTTTTTTTTTTATTAAAAAGGTCAACCAAGTGCTCAAAATAGGATTAAAATAGAACCATAAGAAGTCAAGTCATTAAGTATCCTTAATGGCCAGGCCCTGGCTTATAATTCTAGCTACTCAGGGGGCTAAGATCTGATTATAAAGATTCAATTCCAGCCTGGGCAGGAAAGTCTGTGAGACTCTCTCCTCCAATTAGCTAGTAAAAATCCACGAGTGGAGGCATAACTCAAATGGTAGAGAACTAACTATGAGTGGAAAAAAACCTGAACAAGATCATGAGGCCCTGAGTTCAAGTCTCGTACTGGCACAGAAAAAGAAATGTGATGACTGTCAGGCATGAGGGGATGGGACAAGTTATAGACAAAAGATCAAGAGTAAGCACAGAGTTTAGCTTTTTAACAACAGGGGAGAGTAGAGGTTAATTAAAAACAATGTGGTGTTTTTTTTTTTTTATGATTTGAGGGCATAGTGTTTGTTAGAATTCCACCATCCAACTCTTAAGTGTGAATGAAGGTAGACCTAGGGCATTCTTTTTTTTTCTTTTTTTTTGCCAGTCCTGGGCTTGGACTCAGGGCCTGAATACTGTCCCTGGCTTCTTTTTGCTCAAGGCTAGCACTCTGCCACTTGAGCCACAGCACCACCTCTGGCCTCTTCTATGTATGTGGTGCTGAGGAATAGAATCCAGGGCTTCATGTATACAAGGCAAGCACTCTTGCCACTAGGCCATCTTCCCAGCCCCAGGCCTAGGGCATTCTGAGAACTCTTTCTTGCAATGATTATGGCTACAGCAGTAGCAAAAGGAAGATCACTATCAATAGAGACACATTCAGGAAATAAAGGGTCCAACCTGAGAGAAGGCTGGGGTCCCTGCTCCATCCTTTCATCTCAGGATAGAACAGGGACCTCAACTTTGTAGCAGGTCTGGAAAGCGACATGGACACATTAAACCAGGTCAGATGACTGAGGAAGATGGGACTCCCAATAGATGAAGTTGATGACTTTGAGCATAAGAAAAAAAAATTATAGCAGATGCTAAAATCTTCTTCTTTTCGTTTTTTTTTTTTTTTGGTTGTCCTGGGGCTTGAACTCAGGGCCTGAGCACTGTCCCTGGCTTCTTTTTGCTCGAGGCTAGCACTCTACCACTTGAGCCACAGTGCTACTTCTGGCTTTTTCTGTGTATGTGGTGGTGAGAAATTGAACCCAGGGCTTCATGTATGCTAGACAAGCACTCTACCACTAGGTCACATTCCCAGCTCCTAAGGTATTATTCTTTCACTAAAAAGAAATGCTGGAGTGACCTCCCCCATGCTGGGACTATCCACTGGGACTATCCACTGTGACTATCCACTTCACTTCTGTTCCCTTTACCACCAAACTCAGGAGTTGCCCATACCCACCACTGTAGCCACTGTGTGGTACTGATGGAGAGAGAATCAGGTGTGTGTGTGTGTGTGTGTGTGTGTGTGTGTGTGTGTGTGTGTACACCAGTACTGGGGCTTGAACTCAGGGCCTCATGCTCTTGCTTACTTTTCATGTCTAGCACTCTACTGTGGAAGCTATATCTCCATTGCCAGCTTTTTGATAGTTGATTGTAGAGAAGAGTCATGAACTTCCCTGCCTCGGTTGGCTTTGAATTGATCCTCAGATTTCAGCCTCCTGAATAGCTAGCTAGGATTACAGGCATGAGCCACCAGCACCTAACATCCACAATATTTCTCTCTAGCATGGAACATCCTGTTGGGCACTGATAGGAACGAGAGGGAGGCAAAATGCAAGGGGACAGTAGCCGGTCAACTGGTAGATTTGATTCTGGAAGGATAAGGGGTCATCTCTGGTCATCTTTTGTTCTGTTTGTTTGTTTGTTTGTTTTTTGCCAGTCCTGTGGCTTGGACTCAGGGCCTGAGCACTGTCCCTGGCTTCTTTTTGCTCAAGGCTAGCACTCTGCCACTTGAGCCACAGTGCCACTTCTGGCCGTTTTCTGTATATGTGGTGCTGGGGAACTGAACCCAGGGCCTCATGTATATGAGGCAAGCACTCTTGCCACTAGACCATATCCCCAGCCCTCATCTTTTTTTCTGTAGTGGAATAAAAAATTAGTTCTCCAGCTGCAAGTGAGGAAGGGTAAGGGCTATAATAAAAGTAGGAGAAGAAAGGTGCTAGAAGGAAATAACCTTCCCAGAGAGGAGGGAATAAAATTGGCAAGGGAATGAAAGAATAGCATATCCTCTTTCTTAATCTCATTATAAAAATAAGGAAAACTGTAACTACTATGTTTTGTTTTAATATTAATATTATTGCTCTCAAGGCTGTTATTACAGAGGCCATACTTAAACATGTAGTTAAGTAGGGAGTGGAGTACTTTCTTGGCCTTCTGCTTTCCCCCAAACTACCTTAAGCACAGAGGATGAGGAATCTCTGGGCCGGCTATGACCAGAGCCAATATATACACAGGAAGAAAGGCCGGGCCAGGCCTGGAGATGTTTTGCAGTGATAAGGTGAGGGAATTTCCTGTCAAGAGTTTTTTTTTTAACCTTAAGAAATAGAAACCAACAGGCTGGGAGCTGAGGACTCACACCTGTAATCTTAGCTACTCAAGAGCCTGAGATCTGAGGATCATGGTTTGAAGCCAGTGGGGTAGGAAAGTCCATGACATTCTTACCTCTAATTAACCACCTAAAAAACGGTTGGAAGTGGAGCTGTGGCTCAAGTGGTAGAGTGCTAGTGCTGAATAAAAAGCCCAGGTACAGCACCCAGGTCCTGAGTTCAAGCCCTAGGACTGGTACCAAAGAAATAGAGAAAGAGAGAAAAAATGAAAGAAAGGAAGAGTGAGAGAAAAAGAGGGAGAAAAGAGAGAGAGGAAGGAAGGGAGGGAGGGAGGAAGGAGGAAGGGAGAGAGGGAAGAAGGGAGGGAAGCAGCGAGGGAGGGAGGAAGGAAGGAAGGAAAGATGGAAGGAAGGAAGGAAGGAAGGAAGGAAGGAAGGAAGGAAGGAAGGAAGGAAGGAAGGAAGGAAGGAAGGAAGGTACTAGCATGCCCTCCATCTCAGGTCCTCACCCCCTCCCTCAAACCAGTTGATCTGGCCAAGCCTAACTGCAACTGGCCTTCAGTTCTGGCCATTCCTCCCACTTCACTTCCCAGAGCCCTGTTTTAATCCTAGCCCCCAACTGCTTCAGGGAATGCTGCCTAACTGTAACTGTTTCAATCAGAAAACCCTGCCCCAGCTATGTGCCATCTTTAGCTCATGCATGCAGAAGACTTCCCTTACATCCCACCTCTAGCCCCCTGACTATAAATTTAACCCTGAACAAAGGATGGGTGCCATTTCTCCCTCTCCCTTCAGGGAGGTGGCCTTATCAGCCTCTGCTGTCAAAGAAACTTTTCCTTGACTTGACTGTGTCCCTGTGCTATTCTGGGATGAGCGCTTTCAGAAGGAAGGAAGAAAAGGAAGAAGGAAGGAAGACACCAAGATTGTCATATTGAAACAAGAGATGCAGACAAAATATCAGGGTAGACAATATTCTGCAGAACCCACAGATATGCAGGTGATGCTTCAAGGTACTTGAACCAGGGGAAGCCAGAGACTAGGGATCTTGCAAGACAGAATTCCCTGTCTCTTATCTCTTTTTCTTTCTTTCCTTTGTTTCTTCCTTCTTTCTTATTTCCTGGGTACTGGGGCTTGGACTTAGGTCTCACGTGATAAAACTGTATAACAGTAAGAACGATGGGATGTAGCAAGTACTAAAACAAAGGGGAGCACTCTTCCTAAGGAGAATTTGGGTCAAACTCCCAATTCACTTTTTTTTTTTAACCACAAATATCTGTGACTGTAGAGCACTCATTATATGTATCATCAGATTTACCCACACCCAAGTCTGGGTTGTGTACAATACAATCTTTCCTTTGCTTTTTGTTTTGTTTTGTTTTTTTTGCCAGTCCTGGGGCTTGAACTGAGGGCCTGAGCACTGTCCCTGCCTTCTTTTTGCTCAAGGCTAGCACTCTACCACTTGAGCCACAGCGCCACTTCTGGCTTTTTCTATATATGTGGTGCTGAGGAATCAAACCCAGGGCTTCATGTATACGAGGCGAGCACTTTACCACTGGGCCATATTCCTAGCCCCTCCTTTGCTTTTTTAAAAATATTATTTTATTGTTATTAAGGTGTTGGACAGAGGGGTGACCATTTCACAAGTCAGGAAATGTATACATTTCTCTTTTGGACAATGTCACCACTTCCTTCACTTTCCTCTAGTCCCCCCCTCCCCTCCCTCACAAGTTACATAGTTTATTTCTACATAGTGTATACTAAATACCATGATTGCAGTTGTTCACTCTTTCTCCTTTCCAATCCATGTTTTGATAAAGTGTATTATAAATGTTCAGGAGAGTTACACCTTAGAGCTCTTCCCCTGAAGGCAACTCTGGAGCAGAGCTGTGAGGCCAGGAAAGAGCTTGGAATGCGGCCTCCTCAGCACTCAGAAGGCTGAGAACCCGGCCCTGGAAAGGACAAAACAGGCAAAGGAAGATAAATGTGTAAGGTACAATTCACTGGACCTGAGGATGTCTATGTCACAGTTGACTGGATGCTATGATGCTTGAGACAATGGGAATAAGATGAATGTTTGTGTTAGGGCCACCCCTTCTCACTGCTCCCTAGCTATAGGGAGTTAGTTATTACTATGTACACAAACTGTGTCTTATGTGAATAACTGTAACCACAGGTAGATGGATACCTTGTTTTCTGCACATACCTATAGTAACCTTCCCTGTACTGAACTAACTAAATAAACTTGCTCATCAGAACTTGGAGTTCAGAAGCTGGTGACCACTGGAACCCCTGGTACCTCACTTTTCTATGCTCTGTCTTCTTTTCATTTCTTCAGCTCCAGTATCCCATCCTGCTGTCCCCTGGTTGCAGTTAACCACACTCCCCTACTGGTATCCTCTTTTGGTCTGACTGTGTGTGACTGCCTAGAGTACTGTATAGGGTAGCATGTCCAGTTATATTTTAGATCTAGCTTCTACATATGAGAGAAAACATGAGCTGTCTCTCTGAGCTTGGCTTACCTCACTTAACACGATTTGTTCCAGGTCCATCCATTTCCCTGCAAAGTGATATAGTCTTATTCTTTCTGATAGGTAAGTAAAATTCCATTGTGTATAGATACTAGATTTTTTTTATTCAGTTGTCTACTCTAAGGCATCTGAGCTGTTTCCATAGCATGTCTACTGTGAACAGTGCAGCAATGAACATGGGTGTGCAGGTGTCTTTACAGTATCCTGGCTTGTGATGTTCAGGGTAGATACCTCGGAGTGGTATGGCTGGGCCATGGGGAAAATCTATGTTTAGTATTTTGAGGAACCTCCAGACTGCCCACCAGAATGGTTGTATGCATTTACATTCCCAACAATAGTCTTTGCTTTATTTTACTAATAAATTTTCTCAGTCTCTCCTTCAATAGGTCCTCAAATTTCTTTGTCAATAACATCACAAACTTGGTACCCAAGGTCTAGGCAGAAGCCCCATTCTCCAAAGGAGAGCCCCCCCCCCCCAGTATCATTATCCTTATCTAGGTAACAGTCCTACCATACACAGGGCTTCTAGTCCTTTCCTCTCTACAAGAACTTTCTCTCTTTATTAGAGAGAAGATCCTCTTTCTCCATAGAATTCTCTGCACACTCAATAGGCTAAATCTCATACCTCTTAAATTCTCAGATTAGCCAGTGGTGGTGGCCTGTAATCCAAGCTACTCAGGAGGCTGAGATCTGAGGGTTGTCTTTCAAAGCCAGCCAAGGCAGAAAAATATGTAAGGTCTTATCTCTAATTAACCACCAAAAGGCCAGAAGAAGAGTTGTGGCTCAAGTGATAGAACACCAAGTTCCAGTACTAGCACACACACACACACACACACACACAGCATCTCAGATCGACAAGAACATTTCAGTCTCAAATTCCTGGTAGACTCTCAAGTTGGTCAAATTTAGGACAGTGATCCAACAGGTTCAAGCAATTGTGGGGGAGGGCAGGCCCAGGGTTACAAGTATCTCTCGGGCTGTGAGCCTTGCTCAGGGTTCCTGGGCTCCGTTTTTTGGAAAGTCCTTCCTGTTCTAGTCCCTTCTTTAATCACACTGGAAGTAAATATTGAACTACCCAGTTTTCCCAGCCCACATTCCACCCTGAATTGGGGCTAATGCCTTAGACTTTTCAACAAGCCTCATGGATTTTTTTTTTGTACTGCTGCAATATTCAGACTCTCTAGGCCTATTTATCTGTTTTCAGACATTTCCATGAGCAAATGACAACACACCCACATGCAGAGTTCTCTTTAGGGGACATTTGATATTTCTTCCATGTGCTTTATTCCTTTCCTTTTTGTTCCAGAAATTTCTCCCTCTTCCTCGGTACTTTACCAGATACAAGCTACAGCAAACAGATATAACCTTTTGACATCTTTCCTTGAACTGAAGTAATTACAGGCCAACCTTTAATCAAATATTTTGCTATTACTTTGTCACTGCCATATCCTAACTCCTAAGCCAGTATTGTTGTTTTTGTTGGTGGTGGTAGTGGTGGTGGTTGTGGTGGTGGTGTGTGTACATACAAGTTCACCAGTACTAGGACTTGAATTCAGGGCCTGTGGTCTGTCCCTTAGTTATTTTGTTTGTTTGTTTTGTTTGTTTTGTTTTTTGCCAGGTCTGGGGCTTGGACTCAAGGCCTGAGTACTGTCCCTGGCTTCTTTTTGCTCAAGGCTAGCACTCTACCACTTCTGGCTTTTTCTGTTTATGTGGTGCTAAGGAATTGAACCCAGGACTTCATGCATACTAGGCAAGCACTCTACCACTAAGCCACATTCCCAGCCCCAGATATATATATATATATATATATATTTTTTTTTTTTTCTCAAGGCTTGTGCTCTACCACTTGAGCCATAGTTCCACTAGTAGCTTTTTGATGTGCAATTAGAGATGAACTTTCTTGCCTAGGCTGGCTTCCAACCTTGATCTTCAGCCTCCTGAGTAGCTAGTATTATAGACAACTGGCAAAGGCGCTATTCTAAGTTAAAAAAAAAATCCTTACCAATATTAACATAAATTTTTTAATAGTTAAGAGTTGTTTTATATTCCAGTACAGTTTATCTCTGGAATCTCAGTGGCCTTGACACAATAAAGATTTTTTCTTTCCAGCAGGGCAGATATGAGCTACATGAGTCCCAGGACAGCTGGCCTGTGATGAAATGGCTGTATCATTTCATCTGTCATTGACTCTGTCATCTTGACTCATGATGTCAACAATTGACTGCCCAGAGAAAAGATTACAAAGAAAATTTACACCAGCTCTTTTTAAGCTTTCACCCTGAAGGCCATAAGTCATTGCTTCCTGCTCAAAGTCATTTGGCTGGGGTTAGACTTACCACTCTACCTAACTCAGGACAGGCTGGAAATTCAAGGGAACAGATAGGCAGTTGCTAAGCAGAACTATCTCTTGCACTGTCCCCACGGGATTCAGTTGCCTGAGCAGAGCTCTCAGCTCAAAACTGCCTGCATACCTCACAGCCTTCCTCACGTTGGTACTGGCATGAATGAGAAATAAAATGTGGGATTAACCCATTGAGATTCTGGGATTTAGTTATTCTTACAGCAGAGTCCAACTTGTCCTGTTTAACACAGGACCATAAATTAAGAGAGGAGTAATGGAACTAATAACACAATTTAATTTCCCTGGAAGGAACTGGAATTCTAATAAACTTGCCAGTTATTGTTGATCCAGCATTGGGGCTTGAACTCATGGCCTTGCACTCTTACTTGGCTTTTTCACTCAAGGCCAGTGCTCTACCATTTGAGCTACAGCTCCACTTCCATCTTTTTGGTGATTAGTTGGAGATAAGAGTCTCACAGACTTTCCTGCCTGGGCTGATTTTGAACCATGAGTCTCAGATCTCAGCCTCCTGAGTAGCTAGGAGTGTAAGTGTGAACTCCCAGTGCCTGGATTACTAAATAAGACTTTTGGGGGCAGAGAACTGACAAAAGGATATTAAACTCACCTGGAATACTATGGGAATGAGAAGAGTCGATATAATTGTAAACAGAAAAAATTGAGAGAGAACTAATTTATTCAAAATTGAGATATTTCATAGGTAGTAAAATGATAGGAAACACAGATTTATATTCCAGAGAAATTACAGGAAGTAGGAAAGCTTCTACTGAAGAGCAGAGATTCCTGAAATACTCAAATGCATTTGAGAATTTGAAATATCAAAAATATAGTGGGGGCTGGGGATATGGCCTAGTGGCAGGAGTGTTTGTCTTGTATACATGAGGCCCTGGGTTCAATTCCCCAGCACCACATATACAGAAAACGGCCAGAAGTGGCGCTGTGGCTCAAGTGGCAGAGTGCTAGCCTTGAGCAAAAAGAAGCCAGGGACAGTGCTCAGGCCCTGAGTCTAAGCCCCAGGACTGGCCAAAAAAAAAAAAAAAAAAAAAAAGAAATGTATCCAATGCCTAACGTATGAAACTGTAACCTCTCTGTACATCAGTTTGATAATTAAAAAAAAATATATATATATAGTGGGATGTTAAGTCAGCAGGAGAATATGAATAATTCACACGAGTTACTGAGTCATGGGGGAAAAGTGCTCAAATACTTTACTGAGGCTTGAACTCAGGGCCTGGGCACTGGCCGCCTTTAGCTTTGTGCTCAAGACTAGCATTCCATTGCTTGAGCCATAGCTCCATTCCAAGCTTCCTAATGGTTAATGCAATAAAAATCTCATGGACTTTGCTACCCCAGGCTGGCTTTGAACTGTGATCCCAGCCTCCTGAATAGCTAGGATTGCAATTATGAGTTAATGGTGCCTGGCTTATGATATGCTGTTTTGATTTTGTTCTGCCCACATCTGGAACCACAGAAGGGTTCTGTATCATAGTTTCAAAGGATCTGATTTCATGAGCCATCACATGCCTGGATGTTCTGTTGTTTTTAAGATACAAGTTGATAGTACCCTTTCATACCAATTGGGTTGAGAAGAGAGGATTAGGTGTCAGGATGAGAGCCAGGAAATGAATGGGGCTGGGGTCCTGGCACAAGTAGAAAGCGAGATTGCCTGGAAAGAGAAGTTGCTTATCTGCTGTGGCAGCCACGAGGTAGAGCTGATGAGGGAAAGGTCTATTTGCCCAACCTTTACTTTCTCAGTGACATTGTGAAAGGTTTCCTTGCAGAACAACTTAAGGGATAACCCAAGAGAGTGTAGGCATTAGGGAGAACCCACCCTACTTGTGGTTATGAATTAAAGTAAGACTAGTTTCTGTATTTATCTATATATTTATTTCATTATCTACCTACCTACCTACCTATCGATTGATCTATCCATCTATGTAGCAATCATCTATCTATCCTCTATCTATTTTGCTGAGCCTGGAGTTTGAATTCAGGTCCTGAGTACTGTCCCTGAGTTTGTTTTGCTTGGTGCTAGTGCTCTATCACTTGAGCCACAGCTCCACTTTTGGCTTTTTTGGGGGGTAGTTTATTGAAGGTAAGAGTCTCATGGGCTTTCCTGCCAAGGCTGGCTTTGAATGGCTATCCTAGATCTCAGCCTCTTGAGTAGCTTGGATTCTAGGCATGAGCCACCAGCACCCAGCTCTATACTTTATTTTGTTATTCCTCCTTACTCTAGATAAATAGATACCGTATTGATCAGGAAGAAAGACTGGATTATATATCTTCCTGACATCTGAGGGTTCGGATCCTACCTGCAGCTATGCTGTGAAGGGATAAAATCTATTGTAGGAGCCACTATCTCTCTGCCAGTAGCTTTTCCTTCCAGTCTTGTCCTCAACAGGATCTGCTTTGCTCAGGTGTTTTCCATGCCTCATGAGAGACATGGCAATGGAAAGCCAGACTTATGGCCATCCCCAGGAATGGTTGACAACAGTCTAAACTAATTCAGCACCATTTCTTTCATAGTAAACCACTGATTTCTCCAGTGCGGCCAAGGACCCAACTTGGACCAACCAGATAGAAAAGAAGAATTCACTTCACAGGGGACTGCTCTTGTTTCTCTCTTCTACTCGATGCAAAAAGGAAAGGTGGTGTCCAGCTGTTGGCTCCAATCTCAACACAAAGCTGATGCCAGGGAAGGAAGTGGGGGAGAGATGGAAATCTGGGCATTGGTATTGTGGTAAACCCTGACTCAACCAGCTTTGAAGACTCTCTTACCTCTATATTTTCTGTTACTTTAGATTATGTCTCCTTATATTATTATTAATATCATTATTACTCTTTTGTGTTACTACTGAGGCCTGGGTGCTGTCCCTCAGCTCAAAGCTGATGTTTTACCACTTGAGCCACAGCTTCACTTCCAGCTTTCTGATGGTTACTTGGAGATAAGTGTCTCATTGACTTTTTTGTCTGAGCTGGTTTTGAACTGTGATCCTAGATCTCAGCCTCTTGAGTAGTTAGAATTACAGGCATGAGCAACCTAGCCTAGCCTAACAGATCTCTCTCTCTCTCTCTCTCTCTCTTTCTGTATCTATCTATCTATCTACCTATCTACACACACACACACACACACACACACACACACACAAAACAAAAAACAAAAAAACAGCTCCAGTGAAGGTCCTGCTGCAGCCTAGAAGAAATCCTGAACACAGAGTTGACTTAGGAGCACTTGGCTCTCTGTTGAGCTCACTGCCCAGGGGCAAAGGAATGCTAATAGCCAGGAGGTTGGGGTTAAAGGTCCTGGGAGCCCATCTGTTCTGATGTTTAGGTTCTGAGAGGCAGGTATGTTTGTTCACAAGCTGGTTTTGCCAGTTGTACTAGTTTTTGTAATTATGTAAACCAATGAAATATGAATAAGGACATGAATTGCCATTGTATAAACTCCAAACAATGGGCTTTCAATAAACAGTAAAGTAGCTGAAAATAAATTGCTAGAACAGAGTGTTGGTGCTTCATACCTGTAATCTAAGCTATTAAGGAGAATGAGAACAGCAGGATCAGAACTTGAAGCCAGCT
Source organism: Perognathus longimembris pacificus (assembly GCF_023159225.1). Classification (NCBI taxonomy): domain Eukaryota; kingdom Metazoa; phylum Chordata; class Mammalia; order Rodentia; family Heteromyidae; genus Perognathus; species Perognathus longimembris. The sequence continues at coordinate 56,316,923 of NC_063161.1, read as the reverse complement.
TAGGCAGAAAAGTTTACAAAAATCCTTCCCAACCTATAGCTGGGCACAGTGATGCATAGCAAGCTATGTGAGATGGACGTGGTACCAGGTCAGCCTGAGACTGACCTGGAAGGTCAGTGAGGAAGGACATGGTAGTAGTTTTCCATGATGGCCCTGGGAACCATTGGCCCTGACTTAGGTTCTACACTCTAAGTATCTGCATAGAGCTCTAATTAAGTATCATGTGTTTTTGTGTATATGTGCCAGTCCTGGGGTTCGAACTCTGGGCCTGGGTGCTGTCCCTGAGCATTTTTGCTCACAATTAGCACTCTACCACTTGAGCCACAGCTCCACTTCAGCTTTTTGGTGGTTAATTGGAGACTCTCTCCCAGTGAAGTCAGATTTATCCACCTGGGCTGGTTTCAACCTGTGATCCTCAGATCTCAGCCTCCTGAGTAGCTAGGATTGCAGGTGTGAGCCACCAGCACCTGAATGATGTTTCGCTTCTTGCAAAGTGGGAAGAGTGAAAAATTCTGCGTGGAGGTGACAGAACAGCAGCTACTTTCCTCCATATATCGCTGTGAATGGGCAAGAGTTAGGGTAAAAGCCGTGGAGAAACAAACTGCCATGCAGAAGAAAGTATGAAACAGCCTCTGGCTCTAACGCTGGCCTCCTGGGGGAGAAGGGAAGCCAGATCCCAAACCTCAAGGTTAGCCAAATGTGGCCTTGATGACAACAGACTTACAATCATCGCCACAGGAAAAACCCACATCTCTGTCAGCCTTCCGTCTAATGCGGAGATTTGGTGTGATAGTGACTCTTACTGTGTAGGAGGCCAGCACTGGAGAAGAAATCCATTCTGTCTCTGCTTGTATTGTGGAGAGCTATTGCCAGGTGCCATCTTTCAATCAGTCTATGTCTGAGACAAATTGAAGAAAGAAAGGGAAGCCTGAAAGTCAGCGAACAGGCCAAGGAAATCCTCCTCCAGGGTCTGAAAGGGATACAGTCATGAGAAGAGTTTGGGGGCAGGAGGGTTGGGCATGGAGCCGCTGAGCACTCAGGTTGTAAAGGGTGCGGTGTTTGGTGGATCTACCCTTTAGGGTAAGCAGCAAACCCCATTACCTGTGCATCACCACAAGGTCTGAGCGCTCCAGGCCCAAGCCCATGCCAGTGGATTTCTCAGTATCTTGAGCTACCTCCCTGCTGCGTGTGGTTTGCTGCCAAGTAAGGCTGAGAGCTCTGAGCCCAAGTCTAGCATAGCAGGTCATGTTTCTTGATGCAACCTCCTCCCTCTCATTGGGTGATTTACTGCTGAGCAGGATCTGAAAGCTCTGGGACTGGCAGGAAGAAGAGCAGGGTCCCTCGAGTCCTCCCTACTCCAGTCTAGACCTCAGTTCTTTGTTTACTTCTCCACTCTCTTGTACAGTCAGGAGACACCGAGGCTGAGATGTTTGCTACTCTCGCAGCAAGCACACTGGGAGGTGTGGAGCCAGCGGGAAGCTGCCTGGCTCACAGTCTCCAAAGCACATGACAGTCTTCAAAGCTCATTGGGCCCAGCAGCAGCTCCAAGCAGACAAAGAAGGTAAGCTTCTAAAAATGGCCATGACCCTCAGATGGGACCAGCCCTCAGCCTGCATGCGGCATGTCTAAGCAGTGTTGTTGATGCCACTGCGGTGGTTTGTTTTCTTCTCTTTGCTTGGTATTATGTATTGAGCCCTCAAGAAAAGGCTTGCCTATTAAGAACTGTTCCAAACAAAACTCGAAGAGCTATCCATCCTAGCAGTTGCATAAATCATAGACACAAGAAAGATGAAAAAGCAAAGCAATATGACTCCTCTGTTGGGGATTCGCGCTGCCCTTCCTCCAGCCCTGGGGCAGTGTAAAAGCTAGCCACTCCCATCTTGCAGGTTCTGCCAGAAGAGAAGCAGAGCAGCCACGACTCTCTGCTCGCCACGTGGGTAATGGCGGTGGAGCCCCCAGAGACCCAGCTCTTGGAGGGCTGTGGTCTCCGCCCATAGAGGAAGTTTCATGACATCACCTGATGGGCAGCCCAGGTCAGCCAATCAGCTAGTCAACCCAAGTCCCTCCTCTTTGTTCTCGCCATTACAATTATGTAAACCCCCTCCCTGAGTAAAGATTCTTTTGAGACCAGTGGACCATCCAGACCGACTCTCCGGAATTTCTTTCCTGCATCGGCTCCGGACACATGAGGGGGATAGACGGGGAAGGGGATTTCGGCATTTCTCCTCAGCTTAGCGCAGTCCACAAAGATACGCTTTACTCCTTCTGCCAGAGTGAGGGGTAGGACTGAGTGTCTTTCACAATTTGGGATCAGGCATCCCCTGGGGAGAAACGGGGGGGGGGCGGGGAAGGGGGTCCCAAGCCCCCAACACTCCTCCAAAGCCCATAACTCCTCAATAGTCAAATCTAAAGATACTCAGATGGTTGAAGTGCCAAAGATTTTGTTTAATCTAGTATTGAAAACAATTGACAAAAGATACATTGTAGTCATAAACTGACATGTTGAAAACTTTTTATACAACTCCTTAAAGATAATTTAAAAAATCTAAACCTGCACAATAAAATAAAATAATCAATGACTTCAATCCTCAAATAGGATTCAAATGTACAGAAGATCTGGATGAGAAAATCAATATAAAGGAGAAATATAGCAAAGAAATTGAGATTCCGGGAGAGAAAAGGAAATGTTGGTGATGAGAAACTTAACAAAATAACATTTAAAAAAACAAAACCCAAAACAGCAAAGCTGAGTGCTGGTGGCTCACCTGTAATCCTACTTATTCAGGAGGTTGAGATCTAAGGATCATGATCAGCCAAAGCAGAAAAGTCCATGAGACTCTTATCTCCAGTAAACTACTCTGAAAAAGCTACTCAAGTAGTAGAGTGCTAGATTTGAGCACAAAGAAGCTCAGGGACAGCTAGCTCCCAAATCCAAGTCCCAGGACCTCAAGTCTCAGAACTGGCAACCAACAAACAGCAGAAAAATAAAAACAGAGGACAACATAAAGAAAAGAAGCACAACCACAACTTATTTTTTTCATTTTTTGTCGGTCATGTGGCTTGAACTCAGGGCGTAGGTGCTATTCCTGAGCTCTTTTGCTCAAGGCTAGCATTCTACCACTTTGAGCCACAGTGTCACTTCTGGTTTTCCAGTGATTAATTGGAGATAAGAGTCTCATGGGGACTTTTCTGCCTGGAGCTGGCTTCAAACTACAATCCACAGATCTCAGCCTCCTGAGTAGCTAGGATTACAGGCAAGAGCCACTGGCCCCTGGAGCAACCACAACTTTTAAGAATTCTAAGAGATGAGCCCAAATTATGTATGTGGAGTAGCTGAGTACAAATTAAAGTCATATCCAATCTGTTCAATGAAATTACAGCAGGAAACCCCTCAAATCTAGAGAAAGAAATGGACACTCAAGTATGAAAGTATGGGGGGTGTTTAGCATCTCAAATAGACATCACCCAGAAAAGAATTCCTCTCCATTACATTACAGTTAAAATACCAAGACTACAAAGCAAAGGAAGAATATGGAAAGCTATCAGAATGGGGAAAATACACCAACTTGCAAACCCATTAGAATTCCGTCAGAACTCTCAGCAGAAACCCTAAAGGCCAGGAAAGCATGAAGTGATTTATTTCAAGCTCTAAATGTAAATAACTGCCAGCCAAGATGACTAGATCTAACACAGTTATTCTTTTTAAAATAATCAATGGAGAAATAAATACCTTCCAAAATAAGCATCAATTAAATCACTCCATGACCTTTAAGCTAGCACTGCAGAAGACCCCATAGCTTACTCCAACAGCCTCGTAACACATACTCCACTCTGCCAAATGCAACTTTCTCCAAAACACGTAAGCCATGAAGTAAGTCTTAGCAAATATGAGAAAATGGAAACAAGTTTGTTTTTTCTGTATTTTATAAGTTCATCATGGAATAAAATTCAACCTAAAATATGTATGAGGTGTTTTCCATTTATACTTCCTCCCTGCTTCCATGGATTTCCCATTTGCTGCCAGCCACGTGGCATCTGAACAGACTTGCCCTCCTTTTACCTTCAAGCCTCCCCATCATGCTAACCTACTGCTCCTCGGCCCTCTCTCCCTTCTCCACCTCAGCACAGCAACAGAAAAAAAAATTTTTTTAAGTAAAATTACAAATAAGATACAACAATGCCAGTTGGGTGCCTATGGCTTATGCCTGTAATCCTAGCCAGTCAGAGCCAGATCTGAGCCTTATGATCACAGCCGGCCCATTCAGGAACAGCCATGGCATTTACCTCCAATTAATCAACAAAAGGCTGCAAGTGGACTGTAACTCAAGTGGCAGAGTACTAACCTTGGGTGTAAATGCTAAGGGATAGTGCCCAGGCCCTGAGTTCAAGCTTCAGCATCTGCGCATGCACGCGCACAGACAGACACACACACACGATATTGTCCTTTATGTTCATGAAAGATCTGGCAGGACCTGTACATTTGGGGGGTGGGGATCCTTGGACTTGAATTCAGGGCCTGGGAGCTGTTGTGGAACTTTTTTTGCTCAAGGTTAGTGCTCTATCACTTGAGCTATAGCTCCATTTCTGGCTTTATTGGTGATAAATCTGAGATAAGAGTATCAAAGACTTTCCTGCCTGGGCTAGTTTTGAATCATAGTCCTCAGATCTCATTCTTCCTAGGATTACAGGCCTGAGCCACCGGTGCCCAGACTATTATTTCATAAATAATCACGGATTTTTTTTTCCCCCTGGGTCCTTGCAAATGCTAGGCAAGTTCTCTACTACTGAGCTTCACTCCTAGCACATTTTATTTCCACTTTGAGACATAGTCTCATTATGTACCCTAGGCTGGCCCCTGGAACTGTCTGTCCTCCTGCTTTAGTCTCCAAGCAGATGGGATTACTGGTATGTACTACTACCATGCCTGGTTCACTGCCTTCCTTCCCTCCCTCCCTCCCTCCCTCCCTCCCTCCCTCCCTCCCTCCCTCTCCCTTCCTTCCTACCTTCCTTCCTTCCTTCCTTCCTTCCTTCCTTCCTTTCCTTCCTTCCTTTCCTTCCTTCCTTCCTTCCTTCCTTCCTTCCTTCCTTCCTTCCTTCCTTCTTTCTTTCTCTCTCGCTCTTTCTTTCTTTCTTTCTTTCTTTCTTTTTCTTTCTTTCTTTCTTTCTTTCTTTCTTTCTTTCTTTCTTTCTTTCCTTCTTTCATTGTTTCTTGGTTTCTTGAATTTAGGGCCTAGGCACTGTCCCTGAGCTCTTTTGCTCAAGACTAGCACTCTACCTCTTTGAGCCACAGCTCCACTTCCAGTTTCTAGTGGTTAATTGGAGTCTCACAGGGACTTTTCTGCCCAGGCTGGCTTTGAACTGTGATCCTCAGGTCTCAGCCTCCTGAGAAGCTAGGATTACAGGTGTGAGCCACCAGCACCTGGCTTGGATTTCTTTCTTACCATTTTACATGTGAATAATAAAGAGATAAACTAGTATTGATTTGATGATAGAAAAATAAAAATAAAAGATCCATCCCAACCCCTACTCAAGAATACTTTGTCTTTTAGAGGATTTACTCTTCACTCTTTTCTAGGTCAGAGACTGGGAACCTGAACTCAGTACCTGATGCTTTTGCTCATTGACTAGTCCTCTACCAACTGAGCCACACCTCCAATCCTGAGGATTTCCTCTTTAGAGGAACATTTAGATCTTTTGTAGCCACCACAGGGGAAATATCTTGTTCTTCCTTACATTTGGGGAAACTGCAGGAGAGGCAGATCAGTTCAGCCTCAAAGTGAGTAAGAAACAGAGCCCGTTGAGATACTTGAGTCCCTGGTGTCTTTTATCAATGCAAATAAAAGTAGTCTTAAACAATAGAAGCCCAAGTTCAAGAAGGAAACTGAGACAGGAGGAAGGCTTACCTCTCAGGTGCCAGAGATATGAGCTCTTGGGGCTACAGTCCTGAGCCTTGTCACCCCTGCCCATGTCCCAAAGCAGCAACCACAGATGGATCTGGAGGCCTAGAAAGAGGACCATTCTTTTGTCTTTACCTTTAAGCCAGACATTGAGCTCAGCCATCTCTAACCTGATTTCTGTTCTGGCCGCCTCCAGAATGCAACTTGTTGCACATGTCCTGATCTCCCCTTACCCTCTCCTGTGAAGAAACTCCATATAGATAAATGCTTCAGTCTCCAAGATTTGTGGGTGCTGACAGTCCACCAGGTCCCAGCTCTGTGTGTGTGTGTGTGTGTGTGTGTGTGTGTGTGTGTGTGTGTGTATCTCCTGCCGCTGTCCCTCAGAACAGCTTGACCCGGCCATCTGCGGCACTTCCCCTGCACAGCTGAGTGCTACTGTGTACAAGGCCAGAATCATCCATTTTTGTTCATCTCCTACTGACCCCTCAATGTCTCCATTGGCCTCTGCTAGAAAGTTTGAGGCCAATGTTGAGCCTGTATAGGCTTTGAAATTATATTCTATAAAATGGAAGTGATAATACTTATTTATAAGCTTTGTTAGGACTCAAAATGTTAATGTATATAAAGTCCTTAAGTCCAATAGCTGGTGTATTCTACTGTACTCCTCCTTCCCTTCCTCCTTCTCTTCTTCCTCTTCCTCCTTCTCCTTCTCCTCCTCCTCTTCCTCCTCCTCCTCACCATCAATATCATTATCATTACTGTCATCACCACCATCTGCACCATCATCAACACCACCAATATCACCATCATCATTATCAACATGAATGAACATCTTCATTATCACCATTAATATCATCCTACTCAACATCAGTATCATCACCACTACCATCAATATCACCATCCTCACCCTGAATATCATCCACAACATGAATAGCAACAGCATCCTCCCAACCAGTAGCACCATCACCATCATCACTACCATCAACCTCATCACCATCACCACCACCATTATCACCAGCAATGCAGGGAGTGGTGCTTCCACTACAGCCATTTTCATGGGACACAAAGGATGCTGAAGGCCACTTGGCTGGTAGATATCAGAGCCAAAAGATGATGAGACTGAAGCAATGCTGTCCCAAGGGACTAGTCAGAGCCATGAGGGTTCATCTCTGCTTGTCTCAAGTCTTTCCATTCCCATACTCAAAATTGGACCTTGTCAAGTTGGGGACAAGCTCTTCATCACCTTTAATAGTTAAAGGACCCCGGGTCTTCTAGAAATGGGAAAGCTAATCTCTTTGGGGAGGAATGGCATAGTTACTCAGTTCCTTCTCCACCGTGGAAAAGGATCCGAAGAGGCTGTCCAGTTATAAAGACCCAGGGAACAAATGGCAGGTGGGGATGGGTCTGTCCACAATCCTTCCACCCAACTCAACAAACTCACACCCTGTTGACATGGGAGACAGGTGGGGTGTAGAGTATTTTCCTTAAGATGCTTTAAAAAAAATCATAATTGGATGGGGCTGGGAACGTGGCTTACTGGTAGAGTGCTTGCCTAGCATGCATGAAGCCCTGGGTTCGATTCCTTAGTACCAAATAAACAGAAAAATGTGGAAGTGGTGCTGTGGCTCAAGTGGTAGAGTGCTAGAGAGCAAAGAGAAGCCAGGGACAGTGCTCAGGCCCAGAGTTTAAGCCCTAGAACAGGCAAATAAGTTAATAAAAATCATAATTGGAAGGAGTTATTAACCACTCAATTTATTTATTTATTTTTCAAAAAAACTTTTGTTTTTATTATTAAACCTTGTAGTACAAACCTGAAAAGTAAACAAAAAACTGGCAATAAACCACATGAAGTCTCCCCTCTCAAGGGAGGGTGCAGAGCAGCACTAATAAATTAAATGTCAAACTGTAAGCCATAGGCAGAAGTTCACTGTCAAAGAGAGGGAAAAGTACCCAGCAAGGCCATAAAAACCGGACAACCACACTGCAAAACACTTGACCATTTATGTCATCGTTAAATATTCCAAAACAGTTCAGTCTTCTGCAATGACCAACAACATGGATCCTAGGGCACGCCTGCAGCCCTGCGGTGGGAGCCACAGCGCCGAACCGCTCCATTTTATAACTGAAAAATCCTGAAGAGTCTTTGAAAGACAGCACTGAAGAAAATGTAAGACATTGGTCCAAACTTTCTGTTTCCAATGCCCTGAAAGTGAAGTGGCTTGCTCCATGCCAGCCCCTCGGTGCCAGTGATGGCAGGATGCTCTTAACAATGGTGGCACCTGGTATGTGTCCTTTTCCTTCATTCTCCTCCTGGATTTCACCAAGCCCAGGTCTGCGGGTGCCAGGGCCTAGCTGGCTCCACTTTTCAAGGCAGCAAACTAAAGGGAAGCCCCTCTCCACTCCCCACACCAGGAGCACAGGAACACGTCAGCCAAGGAGGGAGACATGGGAAAGATCGCCTGTGGCAGGAAGGAGCGAGGACAAAGGGGCACAGGCGGTGAGAGACTGAGTCATCCCAAGAGTGATGGAGGATGAGACCAGACAGTGCTGTCAGGAGAGCCGTCCGGCTCTCAGGGAGGCCTCTCACCCCGACCTTCTGGGCCACCTGCAGCCCAGCGTGGTGGGAGCCAGTTCACATTGCAGCGAGGGCCAGTCAGTTTCTTCATCAGAAGTCTTCTATTTTTCTCATGAATTTCTCAGACTCCAAATCCACTGGGAGGAAGAGACGAGGCCCAAAGATAAGGCATTGACTCTACCTTCACCAGGAGTAAATCAATGGCTGTCAACCATGGATGAGTAGTCTCCCAGGGGACATCTGGAGACCTTTCCAGTCATCACACAGAGAGTTGGGGGGGTGGGGGTGGGGGAGGGGACAGGGATGCTATGGCATCTGCTAGCAATGCGGGTAAATACCCTCCAGAACACAGGGCAGTCCCCTTCAGTAAATAATTCACCCAAATATCCATGGAGCATGAACCATGGTTAAAAGAGGCCATGCTGCCAGTAACCCTACCCAAGAAACTCCTCAGATTTCACAGAAACAGTGAGGTAAGGAAAATGGCCGATTTCCCAACCTGGGGTGTGTGTGTGTGTGTGTGTGTGTGTGTGTGTGTGTGTGTGTGTGTGTGTGTGTGTGTGTGTCGGCATGCTGGGGCTGGGGCTTAAACTGAGGGCCTAGGCGAAGGCTAGTACTCCACCACTTTGAGCCACAGCGTCACTTCCAGTTTCTGGTGGTTTATTGCAGGTAAGGGTCTCAAGGAGACTTTTCTGCCTGGATTGGCTTAGAACCATGATCCTCATACCCCAGCCTCCTGAAGAGCTAGGATTAAAAGCGTAAGCCACCTGGCACCCTGTAGTAAGCAATGTGTTTTGTTTTTTTTTTTTTAATATATTTTTATTATCAAACTGAATTACAGAGAGGTTACAGTTTCATACATCAGGCATTGGATATATTTCTTGTACTGTTACTTCATCCCTCATTCCCCCCTCCTCCCTCCCTCTTTCCCTTCCCCCTCCCCACCCCAGATGTTCAGTTGTTCAGTTCATTTTCATCATACAGTTTGTAAGTATTGCTTTTGTAGTTGTTTGTCTTTTTTTTTTTACCCTGTGTCTCTCGATTTTGGTATTCCCTTCCAATTTCCTGGTTCTAATACCAGTATACACGGTTTCCAATATACTCAGATAAGATACAGAGATAGTGTAGGTACAACCACAGGAAGGTGATGCAATAAGGTCATCAATAATAGAGGCTACAGTTACATATGGCACGTAGAAAGTATTTACAACTTTGACCTAACAATCATTTCCATAACATGGAGTTCATTTCCCTTAGCATTATCTTATGTGTTCATAAGGGTATAGCTATTGGGCTCCTGTGATCCTCTGCTGTGACTTGCCTAAACCTGTGCTAATTATTCCCTATAAGGGAGACATCACTGGCCATAAAAGAAATGCAAATAAAAACAACATTGAGATTCCATCTCACCCCAGTAAGAATGTCCTATATCAAGAAAACTAACAATAACAACTGTTGGAGGGGATGTGGCCAAAAGGGAACCCTACTTCATTGTTGGTGGGAATGTAAACTTGTTCAGCCACTCTGGCAAGCGGTATGGAGATTCCTCAGAAGGCTAAACATAGAACTCCCCTATGACCCAGCAGCCACACTTTTGGGTATCTATCCAAAAGACCACAAACATAAACTAAACTAAACTAAACTAAACATAAACACAAACTAAAGCCACCAGCACAACAATGTTCATCGCAGCACAATTTGTCATAGCTAGAATCTGGAACCAACCCAGATGCCCCTCAGTAGATGAGTGGATCAGGAAAATGTGGTACATATACACAATGGAATTTTATGCCTCTAGCAGAAAGAATGACATTGCCCCATTTGTAAGGAAATGGAAGGACTTGGAAAAAGTTATACTAAGTGAAGTGAGCCAGACCCAAAGCAATGTTTTTTGATCTATAGCACCCTCACCTTGTACTTCAGGAATCTAAATCCAATCCTGTTGAGTCCAGAGATGTATCTTTCTTGAAATTGTCCTGTGTTCTTCCATAACTCAAAGTGCTCCTTGAGATGGGAGCCAGTAGCCCTTCATTCTAGCCACTGTGGGCCTTTGGCCTCCTCTTCTTATCATCTCTACTGCATTGAAGCCCTTGCCACTTCACAAACAACTTTGTCACCTTTTATGCTGCCTGCGTCTAACCAGCAATGAGGGGTCCAGTGCGTGTGACTCAGAAATTCTGATTTAGGAGCTGAATGCAGAGCTGGGAAGTAGAAGAGCCATAACAGGTGGTGTTCTGTCATCTGCCGCTGGGGTCCTTTTATGCCCACCACATGGGGCAGTCATGGGGAAGGCAGCTGACCAACACCAAGGCCACAGCTTGGAGCAGGCATTGCTAATTTTTACTTATAACATAAGAAAGACATAGAGAAAAGAAAAATGCAGGCATATACAGGCATATGTGTAGGTAGGATAGGAGGCAGAGATACTTAATACATGAAAGTAGATGGAATAGAGCACTAATTTGGGTGCCAGTGGCTCACATATGCAATCCTATCTTCTGGGGAGGCTGTGACTGGGAGGATCATAGGTTGAGGCTCCCTTTCCAGGTGGTGCATGCCTGTCACCCTAAACTATCTGGGAGGCTGAGTTTGGGAGGATCACAGTGCCAGCACACCCCTCGCAGAAAAGTCCACAAGACTCCACCTCAGCAGATTGAAATGGGACACAATGGTGTGTGTCTGTCCTCTCAGCAACCATGGGACCCCTCAAATAGGCTGATTGAGGTCCAGGTGCATGCCCAGGCAAGAAACAAAACCCTATGTCAAAAAAAAAAAAAAATGCCCAGCATAAGACAGGGCTGGAGACATGGCTCACAGGTAGAGTGCTTGCCTAGAAAGTTTGAGGCCCTGAGTTCAAACCCCACTATCACCAAAAATAGAAAAGAAAATACTGCTTAACTAATTATGCATTTGTATTGCTAGGTAGATCTTGGAGAAAATTAGTAGGTAGCCCAGTTAAAAATAATCTCTTATAGAGTTCTAATTTACACCGAGGAGGTATGTTCTACCTAGTTGAAAAAGAGAAAATTTCCATTTGTTAATAATGATACATAGACCTATTGGGGGAAAAAAAACAGCTTACAGCTTTGATAATTCAAGAGAGTTCAGACTGTGAGAAAATTATAATTATAGAAGCTCTGTAGAGGTGACCTTTCAGAATCCCTCTGGAATTAAAGGATATGAAAAGGATTTATCGACATCACTAATTTGCCTGCTGAGCTTGTTTCTGTGTCACTCCATTCATTACTTACTATCCACATACAAATAAACAGCAATGTTTTCAGGCCCTAGTTGCTTCTCACCTGATTATATCCTTATCTTCTTTCACAGCAGCCAATATTTTATGCTTTCATCTAACCCAAGGTTTCCATTTTCTTTTCCTGCATGGTAGCACGATCAGGCCTTTGACAAAATAGTGACATCTACCAAGGTCATTGTCTTCAGATTAAACTGTCTGAGCTTAAGGAACAGGAAATCCCATACATTTTCTTGAGTATGACTGAGAAGAGGAAAAAAAAATTTCTCTACCCTCAGAGACTCATTGCCTGTACCTAGAAAAGATGCAACCGCCCTCATCCCAAAAGCAGACTGGTTTGAGAGCTTACATGCGAGAGAGAGAGAGAGAGAGAGTGTCTGCTGAGGTTTGAACACAGGGTCTCATGCTTTCTCTTGGCTTTTGATGCTCAAGGATGGTGCTACCACTCAAGCCACAACTCTACTTCTTGTTTCTTGGTGGTTAACTGGAGATAAGAGTTTCATAAACTTCCTTGTCCTGGGCTGACTTTGAATCTCAATCCTCAAATCTCAGCTTTCTGAGTAGCTAGGATTACAGGTGTGAACCACTGGCACCTGACTAGATGTCATTTTTTTTTTTTTTTGGCCAGTCCTGGGCCTTGGACTCAGGGCCTGAGCACTGTCCCTGGCTTCTTCCTGCTCAAGGCTAGCACTCTGCCACTTGAGCCACAGCGCCGCTTCTGGCCATTTTCTGTATATGTAGTGCTGGGGAATCGAACCTAGGGCCTCGTGTATCCGAGGCAGGCACTCTTGCCACTAGGCTATATCCCCAGCCCCCTAGATGTCATTTTTAAATGAAGGTTGAACTACAGAAGTGTCACACGTTGGCTTCCAAAGGTGGTAAATAAAGGTAAACTGTGAGTGATAATGCCTGTCCAGGGAGTTTTTGTGTGTGTCCATTGTGTCCATCTTCTTCATGAACACAAAACTTCCCTTGGGGGCATTTACCACCATTCCTGTTGCTCAGGGGTTCAGCTGTTAATCAGCAATGGAAGCTTCCAGAAAGCATCTTTCTGCATCTGTTGAATTTCAAATGCCTTGAGCTCTGAATGGTCCTCAGACCAAGTGGCATATTTGGACTGGCATGTCATGGTCCCCTTTGCCAGTTTATGTAGACTTTTGGTTGATGAGAATAGTTCCTATTATGTGCATGATTTGTAACTGGTCCCTGTTCAGATGAAATTAAATATTCCAAATCATGTCCACTGCTCTGTGTGGGGCAAGCAGGCCCTGGAGAGTGTGTCAAAACTGGCAGTGGACGTCCTTGTAACACCTGAGAACAATCACTTCCAGGAGGCACAGCTCAGTTCTGGTGACTTCAGGGTAATAGGTAGGCACAGTGGGATACTACTGCATATAGTAGTCAGAGGCCAAGGACACTGTTCAACAGCTTATGATGTACAAGACAGCTGTGTGTGTGTGTGTATATGTGTGTGTCATGCTTGTGTGTGTATACATGTGTATAGTATCTATCTATGTCTATGTCCTCCATTTCAGTCTCTTTTTCTTTCTTTCCATCCATCCATCTATCCATCCAGGTCATCCACTTTCCCCTTCCTTCTTATAAAGCATCACTGATTGATAGCTTAAACATCACTAATCTGTTGTCTTAAAGTTCAGTCTCTGTCCTTGTAGGTAGTTGATTTCTCCATGTCTCTTCATTGCTTTTTTCTTCCATGTAAATGAAATGTGTCCAAAATTTCTCTATATCCATGGGGGATAAATTCTCTTTATCGATGGGATCTTGGTTCCAAACTTCCAAAAATGGAAGAAACCTAAGATGACACTGAACTCTATATAAACATGTGATTTCCTATACATATATTGCTATGAGACAGTTCAATTTAGTAACTAGGCACAGAAAGAGGAACATCCATAGGTTAGGTTAAAATAAAACAATTGTAACAATATATTCTAATACAAATATTTTTAAACTCGTAACTTCTTGTCCCCCCCATACCAATCCTGGGGTTTGAACTCAGTACCTGGGCTTTGTCCTTGAGCCTTTTATTTTTTCCTAAGGCTAGCACTCTACCACTTGAACTACAGCTTCACTTCTTGTTTTTGGATTGTTACTTTTTGCTAAAAGTCTAGTAGGGCCAGGTGTTGGTAGCTTACGCTTATAATCCTAGCTACTCAGGAGGCTGAGATCTGAGGATCGCAGTTTGAAGCCAGCGTGGGCAGGAAAGTCCATGAGACTCTTATCTCCACTAGAAAACTACAAGTGGTGCAGTGACTCAAAGAGGTAGAGTGCTAGCCTTGAGCAAAAGAGCTCAGGGAGAACACCCAGGCCCCACAACTGACAAAAATAAAGGGTGGAACAGACTTTCCTGCCCAGGCTGGCTTTAAACCTCAATGTTTAGATCTTAGCCTCCTGAGTATTTATAACTACAGGTATGATCCACCCAACTCTCATGACTTGTTTTGTTTTTCCAGTCCTGGGGCTTGAACTCAGGGCCTGAGCACTGTCCCTGGCTTCTTTTTGCTCAAGGCTAGCACTCTACCACTTGAGCCACAGAGCCACTTCTGGCCTTTCCTGTATATGTAGTGCTGAGGAATCAAACCCAGGGCTTCATGCATGCTAGGCAAGCACTCTACCAGTAGGCCACATTCCCAGCCCCTCATTGATTTATTTTTATCTGGGATTTTTCCATTTAATCTCTTTAGACTTTAGCTGAGTGGAACCAACAGAAACTATAGACAGCACAATTGTAAGTAAGGAAGGCAAGTGTGTTATTGCTAAGACAGAGCTGCAAATGATGGTTTTCATGCATTCCTTTATGGAGGGACTGACATTGACCCAACTTCCTCGATGTGTCCGAGACTGGGGGTGCAAATGTTCTGAGACCTCTGCAGTTCAGTGACAAAAGGAAGCAAATAAATAATAACAGGTATGTGTTAGAGGGACCTCAGAGAGCTTTGTAGAAGAGAGAATTTGTGGAAAAAGCCTTTGGAGAAGAAGACACTCAGAAAATATTGATGCAAATCTGGAGTCATAATTGAGCCTTAGGCTTTATACCAGGAATGTTTCTTTTTGTTGTTGTTTATTCTTTTTTCTGGTGTGTGCCCATGTGTACATGTATACACATGCATGCGTGCCCATGCACATGGCAGCCTTAGGGCTTAAACTAAGGGTCTGGGCCCTGTTCCTGAACTTTTGTGCTTGAGGATAGAGCTCTACCACTTGAGCCACAGCTCTACTTCCACCTTTGTGGTGGTCAATGGAGATAGGAGTCTCATGAGCTGAGGTTGGCTTTGAACTGTGATCCTCAGATCTCAGCCTACTGAGTTGAGAGGATTAGAAGGGTGAGCCACCATTTCATATTTTATGATCACAGTAACTTCCCTCTTTATTACTCTAAGACCCAATTCAAGGATTTCTAATCTTGAATAAAAAAATGTAGAAGGTGAAAGAGAGAACAAACTTTAAAAGGTAAACCAATAGTTCATTTCCATGCAAAGAGAAATGAGAAAATATAGGAAGTGATGACAGTTATTTCTCTGTGTGTGTGGACGAATGCAGCAATTAAAAAGTTTACAAGTATGTTTATCTTGGCAATAAAATGTGAAAAGGTCAACTATGGTCTGGAAAATTCCAAGCATGTTACAGATACATGAAGAGTAAAGAAGATGGGTGGAAATGAAATAAATGACTGGAATATAATGCTCATAAATTAAAATTTTCTGTTTTGTTCACAAAGCACAATGTTTGAGCTTAGGACTGTAGCATGAAGCAAACCCTGAAGAAGCCACTAAATAAACAGACCATAAATCAAAAGCTAAGGTGAATAGAGAGCTTTTATTATTATTACTTACTACTGTGATTCTCATTTTTGGGCAGCAGTCCTAGAATCTGAACTCAGGGCTTTGTGTATGCTTGGCAGGCACTCGACCACTTGAGCTCCTCCCCCATCCCTTTCGCTTTTGTTACTTTTCTAACAGAGTCCCCACAGGATGCTGCTTATCTTCTCCAGGGAAAAGATTTAAAAAATCCCTGCTTGAGTCCCAACCTGTTCCCATCTATCTATCTGCAACCAATGAAATAGACAATGGCCCTGAGCCTTTTGTGCTTCATTTCAGTGTTTTCCAAAGAAGTCACAAAAACACATCATAAAATCATCTCCATTGAGCTGTATGTACATGTCCATTCGATTTCCTATCTCTCCTCATAAACTATCAGCCAGAATATGCTGCAGACAATATATTCCAGTGGTTCACATAGAGCCAGGCACTAGTGGCTCACACCTGTAATAACAATTTAGGAAGCTGAGATCTGAAGATCGAAGCCAGCCTGGGAAGAACTATCTGAGAAAACTTTTTAATCCAGTTTTTTAACCAGCAAAAAAGCTGGAATGGTAGAGCGTTAGCCTTGAGTGGAAAGCCAAGTAAAAGTTTGAGGCCCTGAGCTCAAGCACAACAAAAATTATTTCAAATAGAACATAGCCAGTATTACAAAAAGTGCCCCTTTCATACTTACATAAGTTAGCAAGACTTAGCTCTTCAGATTTCTCTTCTTTTCCTGAAAGAGCTCATGTAATCTGCCTAGCAATCACAGGAGACAAGGGAGAAACTAGCCTCAGAATACCAAGAGGTTAAATGGCATTCCAAGATCTTACCAAAAATGAGAGATCAGCCGGGGCGGGGTGGGGGGGGGGGGCGTCAAGGCAGGTCTGACTGGCTCAGGGCTCTCTGTCTCTGCCCCTGCGAGTGGGACCAGGAATGCACACAGGTGGGTGGGAAGGGGTGCTGTAACCACAAATAAAAAATTTAAAAAATACACTGCCCCCTGCTGGTTGTAGCTTGAAAGGCCCTGATATGACTTGATCCTAAGGCATGGTGTGTGTGTGTGTGTGTGTGTGTGTGTGTGTGTGTGTGTGTGTTGGAGCTTGAACTCAATGCCTCACTTAAGACTGGTGCTTTATCACTTAAGCCACATCTCTACTTCTAACATTTTGCTAGTTAATTGGAGATAAGAGTCTCATAGACTTTTCTACCCTGGGTGGCTTTGAAACTTGATCCTTAGATCTCAGTCTCCTGAATAACTAGGATTACAGGCATGAGCCACCAGTGGCCAGATGTCATGATTTTTAATTTGCGAGAGTGCTAGGTCTTGGTTTTCCAGAGTGTAGAAGACCAAGTTCCTGATCCTAAAACACCTAAGCCTTGATGTCACTGGGATTTTATATCCTGTGTCTATGCTGTAGTAGACGTGTGGCAGATCTAGAGAGAGTCCCCTGGCAATGGGAGTTGCTTAGAAAGATAGCAGAAGGAGAAAGAGCAAGAAAAGCCCCTCACCTGGGCACTGCTTCCTGCCACACCATAAGGATAGACAAGGGAAATCCTACCACAGAGAAAATATGTAAGATGATGTAGGAAAACAGGTCAGCATTATGAAGGGATGACCCTAAAGACCTTTCAATGTGAATCTTTAACTAGTTAAAAAAAAAAAAGCTGTTCTGGAAATCAGACAGGTGCCTTCAGTAAGTCACAGAAACAGACTGATGGGTTAGGAGGTAAGGTAGTTCCATAGCGAGTCCCCAGCTCTGCCACGTGTAAAAGATCTTGACTTACACGTTTCCTCTGAGACTCACTTGTCTTATTCGGACCCTTGTGTACAAAGGTACACAAATGTGCAGTTTAATTATATGATTAGTTATAGCAATGGAGCCAATAGCATCAACAATGCCTACCCTCATTAACATTACTAACATCCAGCAGAAATTGGAGGTGCAGGAAGAGGGAGTCTCTGAGTCTCTGGTATTCTATTCCCATCTGTGAGGAAAATCTGCCCTACTGCAACTTGTCCATGTCTTTGGATCTCTACTGAATGGTGTCCTGATTAAGAATATACGTGTGTGTGTGTGTGTGTGTGTGTGTGTGTGTGTCCCTTGGAAAGAAAAGAAGCTACATTGTGCACACACTTCGTGTACAGTTTAATGATCAGTCCTTATGGATGTCAGTCTGTTATTCTTCTGGCCAATTTTATCTTTCCTTTTATGCTGTGATACTATTTCATAGCACTGTCCTAAGGAAATGTGACAATATAAATCAGAGAGCAGGAGGAAGTGCCATTCAGGCAAGAGCTGACTCAAGGCAGGGCAAACCCACAAGATGCGGAGAGTGGGGGAGAGGAAAGAGACAGAAGTGCAGGCAAGCAGGAAGCTCCCGAGTCTACCACAGTGCAGGCCCCCTGGGGGCCTGTCACTCCGCAGCAGTCATTTTATTTGTCTTTCTAGTTCTTCTTAAGACAATGATGTATATTTCATTTCAGCTTTTATGCTTGTGTGTGGTTTAATTATGAGAAGATGAGAAATCTCAGCACAAAGGAAGAGTTATTTCTCCCCAAATTGCTGCATGTCAGTGAATTAATTGCCAAAAATCTCAGAGGGAGAAGGTACAGCTTTGCTCCACATTTCAGTCACCCGGGATTGCCAGGGCTTCGTTCCAGCAGCCTTTTCTTGATGGAAAAACAAGTACTCACTAGAGAAGGGTGCCAACATTCAACAACAAAGACACGCTTTAATCTGAAATGATGCTTTTCCCCTACATCATTGCTTTCACAATGTAAGAGTCTACTTAGGACTACATACATTTAAAATGTGCATACACATACACACACAGAGACACACAGACACAGACACACAGACACACAGACACACAGACACACACACACACACACACACACACACACACACACACCTGGCCCAGTAAATAAGAACCCTGCTAGGCTGTGAATAGGGCCTTGTGGTAAAGTGTTTGCCTCACATATATGAAGCCTTGGGTTCAATTCCTCAGCACCACATATATAGAAAAAGCCAGAAGTGGCACTGTGGCTCAAGTGGTAGAGTGCTAATTACATTGAATTGCTAAGAATTAAAACAAATATTAAAATCAATATATAGAGAAATGATGGAGTCTTTAATTGTGAAAAGGAAATTTGCTCAATGAATATAGTTTGTTAAGGTATCTGGTTAGGAAGCAGAGAGAGGATTTCTGGCTTCCAAAAAGATTTCCAAGGAGAACTTGTTATGAATAACCACAGTAAAACTACATAGACTAGCAGTCCTTTTTGCACATACCAGTACCAGAAGGTACTGATGCATGTTAGTACTGTACTAAATTAGCTTGTGTTTTCTCTTTCTGCTTTCAAAGAGAATTTTCCAACAATTAGCCAATCTGTTCTGAGAATTGCCTTTTCCACCTTCTAGTTGTCTCAGGAAAACTACTCTTTCCTTAAAGGCTTCGATCATTTCAATTGAAAAGATGAAATGGAGGAAAGAGAAGCAAGAAGAAAGGGGGAAGACTTGAACTTAAAGGCTGATGGATGCAAGCCTGTGACCTCATGTGCAGAGTTAAAAGCCACTGGCATGCTCGCTAACATTCCTCAATTGCTATCTCAGGCTTTGAGAACTCCTTAGAACTCTGCTTTGACTGCTCCTCAGAATACCCAACCCACTTGGATTTTGTTTTAGGAAGTATTTCCAGCCAGGCACTAGTGGCTCACACCCATAATCCTAGCTACTCAGGAGGCTGAAATCTGAGGATTATAGTACAAAGCCAGCCAGGGCAGGAAAGTCCATGAGATTCTTTTTTTTCTTTTTTTTTTGGCCAGTCCTGGGGCTCGAACTCAGGGACTGAGCGCAGTCCCAGGCTTTTTTTGCTTATGGCTAGCACTCTACCATTTGAGCCACAGTACCACTTCTGGCTTTTTCTATATATGTGGTGCTGAGGAATCAAACCCAGGGCTTCATGCATGCTAGGCAAGCACTCTACCACTAAGCCACTTTCCCAGCCCCATGAGACTCTTATCTCCAATAAAAACTACTCAGAAAAAGCCAGAAGTGGCACTGTGGCTCAAGTGGTAGAATGCTAACATTGAGCACAAAGAGGCTCAGGGACAGTGCCCAGGCCCTGAGTTCAAGCTCCAGGACTGACAAAAAAAAAAAAAAAAGTATGCCCAACTTAACATGTCCAAGTCAAAGCATCTAATGAATACATATTTCTGTTCTATCTTCCATATAAATAGTAGTGACCTAGATTCTGAGCAAAGACCATCAGAGTCATCCTGGATGTTTCCCTTTCTCTCCCTCTCCCCCCACAATCACTCCTTCCTTGAAGCTGACTTGGTAGACCACCAAATAGAATCAAAATCTCCCTGGGAGAGTGGGGTGGGCTCAGATGGAGTGGGGAATCTTCTTCAGGAGTAGCTGAACATGGAGCCTGGTGTTGCTCTAAATCTTGGAGTCTTTGCTCCAGGCTTTCATACTTCTTCCATAGCCCTGCTAGATTGGCCACTGCCTGCCCGGACCCCAAGGCCAACAGCCTTTAGAACAGAAAGCCTTTTCTTTTCTTTTCTCTACCTCCTTGGTTCTCAGATCACACTTTATTTGCACCAATATCATCTCATGCTGCCTGACACCTGAGATAGTTCTAAGCAATGTATCCGTAGGTAACTCTGCATTGCGGAACATCACAGAATGAAGTTACACAAACTCCAAAGGAACAGTCTGCTGCATCACTGGGCTGTATGGTGGGTGTACCCCATTGTACATGTGATCCATCATTTGTCATAGTTTAGACCTGAAGTTTCTCCCTATAGGTGCATGGTTGAAGCCTGGGTGCCTAGCTAGTGGAGCCAATCATTGAGGAGTGACTGGATCCTAAGGGCTGTGATTTAACCAATAATGTCCAACATTCTTGGGAGGTGGAGCCTAATTTGAGGAAGTAGGTCACTGGGGCCTTGCCTGGAAAGATATGCCCTGTCCCCAGGCCACTTCCTATCTTGATTACTGCTTCCTGTCTACCATGAGGAAGAGAACAACACTCCAAAATGAGCAATGAGCAGCTTTAGCTTCTCCATACCATTCTGCCATCGTGTTCTGCCCAACCAAGAGAGCTGGACAATCAGTCCTGGGGCTTGAACTCAGGGCCTGGACACTTGACTTGGGCTGCTTAACTTGCTCAAGGCTGGTGCTATACCACTTGAGCTACAGCTCCACTTCCAGCTTTTTTTTGGATACAGGTTTGTTTTTTGTAGTTAATTGGAGATAAGAGTCTCACTTTTCTGTTCAACTTTCTAGACCAGGATTCTCCTATCTTCAAACTGTGATTCTCAGATCTCAGCCTCCTGGGTAGCTAGCATTGTTTAAGTGTGAGCCAGCAGCTGGCCCTTTCTTTTATGTTTTTTTTTTCCTTTGATATTTTGTCCTAGCAACAGAACTCTGCCTAATACAATTGTTTTGTCTTCCTTCCTTCCTTCCTTCCTTCCTTCCTTCCTTCCTTCCTTCCTTCCTTCCTTCCTTCCTCTCTCTCTTTCTTTTTTTCTTTCTTTTTTTTTTTGCTAATCCCGGGGCTTAAACTCAGGGCCTGAGCACTGTTCCTGGCTTCTTTTCCCAGCCCCTGCCTAATATAATTGTTGACCAAAAAAAAAAAAAATTATATGGCGTATAACTGTATACTGCTGAGCAAAAAGAGCCCAGTCACATAGTCATGTTCCATTTCTTTCTCTTTTTTTGTGTCTTTTCTTTTTTGGTACTGGGAATCGAACCCAGGATATTGTACTTACTATCCAAGTGCTTTGCCACTGAGCTACATTCCAGCCCTTATGTTCCACTGTTTGATCGTGATGCTGTGACACAAATGTGTTCAGTTTATAAATATTTAGGACTTGTGCTTGTTTCTAAGTATGCATGTGTTCTTCCGTGGAGATGTTTGCTTAAAGAAAAATTTACAAAAAGGTAAGGAATTGTTTCTGGCTTGAGGATACTTATAAAGCATGAGGAATATGATCACATGATTGTGTTTGCCTTTTGCAACTATGCCATTTAGTCCCGGTTGTCTCCAGAGATCCCAAATGTAGCTTCATTCAATACAAATCTTTCCTCTTCTAGTACAAAAATCACACTTCTAATCTGACTGAAAGAAAAAAAATCATTGGGCACTGGGAAATTGTAAAGTCATCTAAAATGTGAGGAATGCTTCCCAAACTTGAGGGTTTGATATTAACTGTGTGGGACAGAAGTCATGGCTTGTGTAACAGAGGCTGCTACTCAGCCCAAACTTTCAAAATAACCCTGTGGCTTTCCAGATCTTTTGCTGTTGTTGTTTTCTGTTCTTTCTGCAGAGTGTGTGTGGGTTCATTTCAGGACCTAGCACTTGCAGGTAGCTTATTCTACTGTAGGAGCTACATTCTGTCCCATGTTTCATTATTATTATTATTTAGTTTTTGAATAGAGTCTTGTACTTATGCTCAAGTTAGTCTAGACCGTGGTCCTCCTATTTACATTTCCTGCACAGCTGGCTGGCAGATGTTCACCACATCCAGCTTCTTAGTGGTTGAAATGGGGGAGGGGTGACCCACACACTGGCCAGACCTGAGGCAGGGACATTGAGTGCCCCAGCCTTTTTGCCTGGACTGGCCTCGAATCATAATCCTCCTGACCTCTGCCTCCAGAAAAGCCAGAGTTACAGTCATGAGTCACTATGCCCAGCTCCAGCTTTATTTAAAAATCAAAACAAGACAATTCCATTTCTCCATATACTTCCCTCATCACCTGATTGCTTAAAATGGGGAGCATCCAACTCCTAGAACTCATAAACCATTTTGGCAAAGTAGCCCGATATAAAATTAATCCACAAAAATCAGCAGCCTTCCTGTATACCACTAATATGCATGCAGAAAAGGAAATCATGGAAACAACACCATTTGAAATAGCTAAAAAAAGAATAAAGTATCTAGAAATTAACCTAGCCAAAGATGTAAAAGATTTATTTAGTGAAAACTATAAAAATCTAAAGGGAGAAATCATAGAGGATACCAGGAAAAGGAAAGACTTTCCATGCTCATGGATAGGTGGAATCAATATTGTGAAAATGGCCATATTGCCAAAAATGATAAAGAAATTCAATGCAATCTCCATCAAAATCCCAAGGATATTCTTTATTGGAATACAGAAAACAATCTAAAAATTCATATGGAACAACAAAAGACCTAGAATAGCCAAAGCAACTCTAGGAAGCAGAGCAGAGCAGAAGGTATCACAATGTCAGATTTCAAGCTTTACTACAGAACCATCATAACAAAAACAGCCTGGTACTGGCACAAAAACAGACCTGAAGATCAATGGAATAGGATAGAAGACCCAGAAATAAAACCACATACAGTCAGCTGATATTTGACAAAGGAGCCAAAGTCATGCAAAAACATAGCATTTTCAACTACTGGTACTGGGAAAACAGGGCAGCCACATGCAGAAAACTAAAAGTGGACCCTAGCCTGTCACCATGCACTAATATCAATTCAAAATGGATTAAAGACCTCAACATCAGACCTGAAACTACTTCAGGACAGAGTAGGAGAGACATTAGAACTTATAGGTGTAGGCAGGATCTTCCTGAATAGAGTTCCAGGGGCACAACCAATTGGAGAGAGACTAGACAAATGGGACTACATCAAAATAAAAGGTTTCTACACAGCTAAAGACATAGTTACTAAACTAGAAAGACAGCCAACCATTTGGGAGAATATCTTAACCAGCAAAGCAACAGATATAGACCTAATATCATCTACAGAGAGCTCAAGAAACTAACACCTTCCAAACCTAATAAACAATCACTAAATGGGCAAAGGAACTAAAGAGAGACTTCACAGAAAAAGAAACAAAAATGGCAAAGAAACATATGAGGAAATGTTCAACATCCCTGGCAGAAAAAGAGAAATGCAAACAAAACCAGCTCTGAGCTACCACCTTACCCCAGTCAGAATGGCTTATACTCTGAACTCAGGCAACAAGAAATGTTGGAGGGGATGCAGAGAAAGAGGAACCCTACTTCACTGTTGGTGGGTATGTGAACTAGTACAACTTCTCTGGAGAGCTGTCTGGAGGTTCCTCAAAAAAGTAAACACAGATATACCCTATGACCCAGCCGTACTGTTCCTAGGCATATACCCTGAGTGACAGGATCCAGGATAAGACAAGGAAGACACCTGCACCTCCATGTTCATCGCTGCACTGTTCACAACAGCCAAGATAGGAAAACGACATAGA
The DNA here is from genome assembly GCF_023159225.1 of Perognathus longimembris pacificus. Lineage (NCBI taxonomy): Eukaryota > Metazoa > Chordata > Mammalia > Rodentia > Heteromyidae > Perognathus > Perognathus longimembris. The sequence continues at coordinate 56,293,110 of NC_063161.1, read as the reverse complement.
TGCCTACAGATGAACTACAGATGAATAGATCCAAAAATGTGGTATGCGTATATAATGTAATTCTACACAGCTATTAGAAATGATAAAATAATGGCATTTACAGGAAAATGTACAGGTCTAGAACAAATCATGTTGATGAGACAAGCCTAGAACATAGAGACAAATGGCGCATGGTCTCCCTGATATCTGAGTGTTAGAAATAAACAAAGAGACGTGACAAAGAAAGATACTAAGATACCAATACACAGTGAGACCAAAAAAAGACAGTCTTGGGAGAAATGCACCAAATAGTAAGGCCCAAGCACTACTTCATATGCATTTAAAATAATATACAGACTGAAAAGAACTCCAAAGATAAGCAAACAAAGGATTTTTCTTAATTTGTCTTATAGTATTTAGAGGAACCTATATTATTTACCTCACATATGGTATATATATGTGCACATCTGAGGGAAGCTGGGAGGAGGGCAGAGAATGAGTGGAAAATGGGAGGAAAATACAGTAGAGGGGGCCCAACAGCTGCAATGGACATTGATGATGTGAACTAAGCAACTCAATGGCAGTGGGGGGAGGGAAGAAATGAGAGAAAAAGAGATAACAGATTACACTAAGCAAAAGGGAAGAAATGTACATATAACCCGACCTGGAAGGAATTGTTTTTTTGTTAATAATCATAGAGTTCATAAAATTGCTAGATTAGAATAATGATGTCCATCATTGGGAAGGTAAAAAAATGAAAGCTGAGGGGGGTTGAGGGGAGAAGGTGGGAGAAAAATGAGGAAGGAAGTAATAGTATGACAAGAAATGTATATGTATTCATGACCTTAAGTATGTAACTGTAACCCCTCTGTACAATAAAACCCCTTGACAATAAAAAAATTGGGGCCTGTGGTCACTGTATATGATTTTGGTACACTGGATATTGTATATATGCTTATCTGAACTAGGGAAGGGAAAGAAAAATGAGGGGGGATGTAACAAGAAATGTACTCACTACCTTATTATGTAACTGTACCCCTTCTGCACATCACCTTGTCAGTAAAAATTAATTTAAAAAATGGGGGCATCCAACCCAGAGATAATCTTCACTAGGCCACCCCTGTCTTCCATACACAGGGCACCTACAGTCATCCCTGGCCAAGTTGCTTGGCTGAAGATGCCTCCGAACCTCAAATTCTAGCAAGGTTGCCAACCACTAAATAAAGTCCATGTTTTCATGCGAGCAGGCTTGGAAAGCATCTGCCTGCAGGATGCAGTTTAGAAAGGACAGAATAATGAGTTGGGACTCAAGAGACACCCACTGACCCATGTTAGATACCCAAACCCTGCATGAGTACTTTCCATGAGGCCCGGCTTGGCTGTGTCTCTCCATCCTTCCTCAGCCCCCAAGCCTGGAGCCTGGAGACCTGAGGCATCCTGACATGGTTTCCCAGCAGCCAACGTGGCCATGCTGAGGTGGTGCTGGATTCCCCAGTGGCCCGAAGGAGCTCAGAGCAGCCACAAAGCTGAGACAGAAAGCGAGGAAAGGATTTTTATGTTTCATAAATAAACTCTCCAGGAGCAAGACTTCTCCAGGCACCGTGGTCACCAGGGAGGAGGAGGGGGGAGTCATCCATTTGTGCCATTAAATCTTAATGATGAGAGACAGACAAGCAATGAAAATAATATACACATATAGCCCATGGTATGATATGTTAGAAGGTGATGGAATTTATAGAGAAGGGGATGAAGAACACAGGTTAGAGGGAAGTTAGAGCCTGCTTAATGGGGGACAAGAGGGAGGGGAGTCCTGGGGCTTGAACTCAGGGCCTGGGCACTGTCCCTGAGTGTTTCTGGTTTTTTTTTTTTTCCTGTGGGGTTTTTCCTCAATCCTAGTGCCTTACCACTTGAGCCATAGCTCCATTTCTGGCTTTTTGGAAGTTGTTTAGAGATAAGAGTCTCATGGACTTTCCTGCCAAGGCTGGCTTCAAACCTTGAGCCTCAGAGCTCAACCTCCTGAGTAACTAGAATTACAGGCATTAGCCACCAGTGTTACTTTTTTAAGCACTGATGTGATCATCATAAGAAAAAAAATCAGAATTTTGTCATCCCTTTATTTATTTATTTGTTTGTTTAGTCGATTGTGGGGCTTGAACTCTGGGTCTGGGCACTGTCCCTGAGCCTTTGTGCTCAAGGCTAGCCCTCTACCACTTGAGCAATAGCTCTACTTTCAGCATTTTGGTGGCTAATTGGAGATAAGAGTTTCATGGATTCCTGCTCTGGCTGGATTTGAACAACAAACTTTAAATCTCAGCTTTTTGAGTAGCTAAGATTGCAGGTCTGAGGCACCAGCACCTGGCTAGAGTTCCAGTTCTTAGAGATAGCTTTCTGCCATGGCCACTGTTCTTCAGCTAAGTCTCACCTCCCAGACTGAAGAAACCCTGAGGTTGGGGCTTGCTCTTTTTGTTGTTGCTCTTGTTGTTGCTCCAGTACTGGGGCTTGAACACAGGACCTTGAGTTCTTGCTTGGCATTTCCTACTCAAGGCTGGTGCTCTACTAGTTGAGCCATATCTTCACTTCTGGTTTTTTGCTAGTTAATTGGATATGAGTTGTATGGGGCTGGGGATATGGCCTACTGGCAAGAGTGCTTGCCTCGTATACATGAGGCCCTGGGTTCGGTTCCCCAGCACCACATATACAGAAAATGGCCAAAAGTGGCGCTATGGCTCAAGTGGCAGAGTGCTAGCCTTGAGCAAGAAGAAGCCAGGGACAGTGCTCAGGCCCTGAGTCCAAGCCCCAGGCCAAAAAAAAAAAAAAGAGTTGTATGTACTATTCTGTGTGGACTGATTTTGAACTGTGATCATCAGATCTCAGCCCCCTGAAATCAGCGGAAGCCTCAGGCACCAGGCGGGGCATTTAGTTACCTCTAGCTGCAGGAGCCAACAGGGAGAGAAGACAAACCCATCAAAATTCTCCTGGAGATCATGAAAATATCGGTTGTTATTTTCTAAAAGCAAGTTGTAAATGTGCTACGTGTTAATTTTCTGTCAACGTACTCCTTTGTAATAGAATCTCCTCCAGTCAAGGTAGCTTTCAGTCTGTTTCATTTTGTATATTTCTTTTCATAGCTTACTAATTTCTTTTCTATTTTTACCCATTTCACTTTGCTTCCTGTCAATTTTTATAACAAAATCTGCTTCAGTTCCATTTGGCAAAGGTGCAATCATAAAAATATTCCTCATGCTTGGATGTTTAAATTTACCATTGCACTTTTTAAACTGGTGCTCTGTGTGTGCCGGTGGTGTGATGCCAGCTCTTCCGCCTGGCGCAGCTCCCAGACTCTCACAAGGAGGAGCTCAGAGTCTAGAATGGTTCTTCATCATTGTGGAAAGCTATCCATTTCCGGTTTCTTCCTTGGCCAGGCTTTGAACACCTACTATGTGTTAGCCCTTCCCTGGGTCACACAGGATATGGAAGGAGATATGGACTGACTGGCAGCGAGTGCAGGATGGCAGCACCCAGGCATCCTGGAGGGAAGAACCAGGTCAGACACCAGTCTCACTCACACACATGCACACGTGCATGCACGCACAATGTGCTTCCTGTCTTTCCTAAAAGAAGAAAGTGAAAACACCAGGTGGCTCAGACTGGGGTCTTTCTGGAGTCACTGGGCTATGGGATCATGAGGCAGAGGACCCCATGTGCCTGCCTAGAATCCCGGGGCCACCAGTGTCCCTGCAGGAGCCACAGGCATGGAAGCAGATGTTCAACTTCCTACCCCTTAAGATGCCTCTCTCCCCACAGGAAAATGGGGTTTTGTTGCTTTTACATTTGTTTTTGTTTTTGTACCAGTATTGGGTCTTGAACTCAGGGTCTGGGTGCTGTCCTTTAGCTTCTTCACTCAAGCCTGGTGCTCTACCACTTGAGCCACAGTTCCACTTCCAGCTTTTTGCTGGTTAATTGGAGATAAGAGCTTCACAGACTTTTCTGCCTGGGTTGGTTTTGAACTGTGATCCTCAGATCTCAGCTTCCTGAGTAGTAAGGATAGGGAGGTGGTTTACTAGCTTGGGCTCTGGACCTCAAATTCTGGCTCTGCCACTCAACACCTGTGCACCAGCCTCCCCTCTGTCCTGCTACTTCACCTACAAAGTAAATTTGCAGGAGGAAATGATGGGCCCATGGACATGAATGCCTCCAGCAAGGTCTTGCACACAGTAAACTCCTGTGGGTTTGGTATTATCATCATCTCCATGGGGCATTTCTAGGAAGCGGAAGTCTGGGTTCTGTGGGCCTTGGTCACCCTTTCAAAGATGCTCCTGTGGATGTGGCGAGGCACATCCAGACACAGCAGCAAGGGGTAAAGCTGGCCATGTTAGCTTGGGCAGACACACAACCTTTCCCCGGCAGCTGGGCACCAGGGTCCTTCTCACACTGCAAGGCAAGCTCAGAGCAGGGGCACTCGTGAGAAGGTTGTGAGGTCAGGCGGGGACTTCAGATTGATATTCTGAAATTCATCAAGCTGGCGTTACATCAGCCAGAAGAGGACCCAGGCCGGGCCAACTTCAAATGTCTGCTCTCCTCACGTTCTATCCCAAGGTGATAGGAATATTATGTAATACATAATTACATTATACAAGCTATACTATGCTATAATACAGTATAAAACACATATCATTTATTTACATTTAATATAATATAATAATATGTATACATCCACATCCCAGAAATATATTTACTGTTCACTATTGTCCCATAAGAGTGTGTGTATGTGTGTGTGTGTGTGTGTGTGTGTGTGTGTGTGTGTAGCAGGGGTTGAAGGCTGGACAGAGATTGTATAGTCCATTTGGGCCTCGGTGCAATTAGAAAAGGGCTACCAGCCTGGTGCCTGTAGCTCCAATCTGAAATCTTAGCTACTCAGGAGGATGAGATCTGATGATTGTGGGTCAAAGCCAGCCCAGGGAGAAAGGTTTGTGAGACTCTTAATCTCCAATTAACCATCAAAAAGCTAGAAGTGGATCTGTGGCTCAAGTGGTAGAGCACCAGCTTTGAGTAGAAAAGCTAAGGGACAGTGCTTAGGTCCTGCGTTCAAGTCCCAAGACTGGTACAAAAAAACGAAAAACAAGGCATCATTCCCTCTCCAGTTTCTCCCCCATTGCAGGACAATCTCCCATGCTGATATTCTAGGGATCCAGCTCTTTGAACAGCCAATGTATTCTCACTTTCCACTAACATACCACCCTACAGAGTCTTCACGGATGGTCGCAGCCAAACTGTTCATTCTCTCCCCTTTTATCCGTGCTCTTCTTTTCTATACAACCTTACCATTACCTGAAAGTGCCTGGCTTACCAGCTCCTTTGTTTATCATCTTCTTCTCCTGCTCATACATGCAGATTCTTCTGCCGAGCCACCGGCAGCGAAGAGGAAATCCTGATTGAGGGGGCAAGGACTAAAGAAAAAGAAAGATAGATAAGAGAAAAAAGAAGACAAGAGACAAAAGATGGGGTTCAGGAGGTCTGCATCTCAAGATTGTAACTCAAGACTGCAGCCAAGTTTATTCTTAATTTCCAGCTTATATGCAGTTTTGGAACCAGGGAATAGCATAGGGTTGCTAACAGTCAAGAACAAAACAGGCTTTGAAGTTCGCAACATTTGATTACAGTAAATACAAGATGAAGCTGATTAACATAGGAATGTACTCCAGCGGAAATAGCAAGGTGGACATAGCAAAGCAATTCCGGATAGTGGCTGTGAACAAATGCTAGGGAACAAATGGCCTTGCATCTAGCATATCCTGGTGATAACAGCACAGCCAGAGGTCAGAATGAATTTAGCTGTAAGTTTGGCTTCTGACAGATTGTTAGCTCCATGAGGAAAGGATGTCATGTTCACACTTGCAGCCCCAGTGCCTAGAACTGCATGCAGCATATAGGGGTTCAGTAAATGTTGATGAATGAATTAAAAGTGTCCATCAAGATGCATTATACTCATAAACTGACACATAAATTGAAACTCCTTGTACAACTACTTAGAGATAATTTTTTAAATAGTTGAAAATAAAATCAAGGCTGAGTGGCAGTGACTCGTGTCTGTAAGACTAAATACCCAGAAGGCTGAGATCTAAGGTTCATGGTTTGAAGCCAGCCTAGGCAGGAAAGTCCATGAGACTCCTATCTCCAGTTAACTAACAAAAAGCCAGAAGTGACACTGTAGCTCAACTGGCAGAGCACTAGCCTGGAGCAAAACCAGCTCTGGGATAGTGCCTAGGCCCTGAGTTCAAGCCCTTGGATTAACACAATGTTAGCATTTCCCTAGCCTCAGGTCCTCAGCTCCTCCCACTAGACTCCAGACCCACCCATACCTAATGAGCCACTCCTACTCACTACCTAACTACTTCCCCTTTACCCCCAGAGAGAAGCTGCCACCTGGATAAGGTGCAGACGCCATTGTAGCTCCCTCTCCTGTGGGAACTATGGCCCCACTAATAAACCTCCTTATGAACCTTCTTCTCCTGCCTGTGATTATCTCCGCCTGGTCTTCTGGGATGGCCAATACCTATGCTTTCATTGGTGCTAAGACCCGGGATAGGTTCCCCAGAGGATTTGCTCCCCCATTTCTGGGGGGTCCAAGCTGCCTCCGGGACCTATTCTGCTGTCCTAAGCCCACCCAGACGACCACCGAGGTAACATCTCCTGACTGAGCGCTTTACATCCATCCACCACGACAATCTACAAATTTGCCCTCACACCCAGGGTAAGTGAGCATCTAAACGAGGGTTCAGATCTGATTTTCCGATTTACCGTAGGGCCACAGGGCCGTGGCTTCTGGGCCACACCAAAAATCTTGGCACCAAGTTCCAAGCCCCACTCAATGACCGTAGCATAGGGTCACAGGGCCACACTCCACGCTCAGTCCGAGACACAGTGACTGATTCCATCGCTGATTGTCTCTCACATTTCAGCTGACCTGAGTAATACCAAGGATGCTTGGTATTAACTCCTCAGCTCCGCTAATCACTTACCATGGGAGGGGCACAATCATCCACCACAACAGATTTGAAACTCCAACCAGGGTGAGTGACCATTAGCCGGGAGCTTGGATTTTCTCTAGTTCAGCTCCACTGGTCACTCATCAAGTGGGGAGCAGTCTAAAGCTGCTCACAATCTTACAAATTTGGACTTACATAACTTCAATGAGCGCTCGGGCAGATGGAGTTCTCTCTCTCTCTCTCTATCTCTCTCTCTCTCTCTCTCTGCCTGCCTGCCTGCCTGTGATGGGCTGGTACTAGCTTCCAAATGTACCAATATTTGTTTAACATCTGCTTTGATTGATGCTTGTTAAGCTTGGAGATTCGGTTAAGTTCTGCTTGTTGTTGGCTAAATCCTGTTTTCTCTAGCATTAACCACGTGGTGGACAATAGAATTAATTTTAGCAAGCATCTTGGTTCCATCAAAGTTCCAAAAACTCTTGGAGGTGGAGTCCCACCCATCCCCCAGGTAATGGGCTGCAAAATTCCTCGAATTCCTTGAGGCAGGGCAGGGACTTGGGAGACTCAAGCTCCTGGTAACCCTGCCTCCCCCGCAACCCTAAATTCGGTAACTGTGGCCTTGCAATTCAAATGTGCCTTGCAATTCAAATGCTAAACTGGTTTCTCAAAATGTGGCTTCTTCATTTCCTGGACAGATAATCTGAAAATTTTTGTTTCCTAAGAAAAGTTTTTTTGTTTTCTAACTGACCACATAGTTCTAAAATATGGACAAAATAATATAATTTTGCCATTGGAATTCCAAAAAACTTATATGGCCAACTAAAAAAAAAAATTCTAAGCGCGCCTCAAAGCTTGTGCACAAGTGTCTGTCTGTCTGTCTGTCTGTTGGTAAAACATGTAAAATCTGGCATCATGGTTTCAAAATTACTTGCTTTTTGACTACTATTTTAACTTACTTTAATTCTTGTGTTAAACTGTTTGCATCCTGTGGGTGGAGTCACAGTGAACAGCCTGGAGGCAATCCTGACTCTTCCAGACTCCAAGCCAAAAAAAAAACAACCAGGTTTTAAACCGAAACTGATACAAGCAAATGGGTGCAAGCAAATGTGTCTAAGATGTAAAACCAGTGTGTTATTCTTTATGTCCATCTACACTAAAAGTCAAGTGTACGTCTGATCCTGACAATTCTTTGGTATAGACTAAGATTTTGATTCTCCATTTTTCTCTCCTGTGCTCTCAAAAACTCTTTAAGGTCAAGGGACCAGAGTGCTAACCTTGATTTTCCTGACCCAGGATTAATATTTTGCTTTATAGGATACAGATCGACATGTGTGCTAGCTGTGTGGACTGTGGCAGTCTGTGGCTACAGGAAGCTGCCTCCACAGTCTGTTCCCAAACTTCCTGGTTTCACTACTAGTGATTCCTTATTCTCTCTCTCTATTGCAAAACTGCTCAGGGAATCTAGGAGTCACTGGTGATCTTCCTGTGAAGATTTTGACAGGCCCAGAGTGCTCCTGCCCTGGCTCTGGACCCCCCACCCTCCAGGTTAGAGTTGGGCTTATAGCAGGCCTATGATGACAGAGTTGCAACCGAGACTCCAAGGTTAAAAACATCAGAGTTGTGTTTGGTGGCCACAGGGTTGCATTGGGGTAGCATTGGTGTCTTCCCCCTCCATGTCTCAGAAACTGTCATGGCTGCTGCAGACTGCAGACTTGGTTGGCCTTTGGTCTGTGTGGATTTCTAAAATCTTTTAAAGTTGTCACCCTGCTTAAACAAGTAGGGTACCAGCCTACAAAAGCCATAGTACTCACAGTAAGCAACCAGGGAATACTGAGAGATTTCAAATGTCTTTAACCAGTCTGTGTAGAAATTTGCAGGCAACCCAGCAATGACAATCTATCCAGGAGACTCTAAGAGATGCCACTACAGCCTTGCCCAGATCCAACCCATCTCTCCTGCCTGCCTCCATCACACATGACTAACAAAGCCTACTGATTCGGGATGGAAGACACAGCCACTTCGGATCCACTAAAGCTGAGACTTTTACACTGTCCTGACCCTTTGCCCTCTTGATTGTTATTCATTTGTGTTTTCTACCACCTGCTGGTAAGGTTAAATGATATGATTTGATTTGATGGCACATGGGTATCATTCAGTCTGCTGTTCTCTAACTGTAAACTCTGGCAAGTGTTTGTTGGTCAATTCTCAACAAGATACAGGTAAGCTCTATTCCTATTGTTCTCCTGTTGCTCTAATTGGAAATAAAAAGGGCTTTTATGGCTAAGACTCCTTGGATTGCAGTTCAAAGCCAACCCAGGTAGAGAAAAAATCCCTCTAAAACTCCATCTCCCAACTAACCAGGAAAGAGCCAGACTGGAAGCTTGGCTCAAGAGAACCAGCCAAATGCTGAAAGCGGCACTGTGGCTCAAGTGGTAGAGCACTAGCCTTGAGCAGAAGTGCTCAGAGACAGTGCCCAGGCCTTGAGTTGAAACCCTGTGAATGCCAACTGGGACCAGCTATCCGAGCAATGAGCACCTAGACCTCCAGGACGAGGTCAATCCTGACAACGAGGAACCATGGAGAGGAGTAAGAGGAGATGAAGTCTCATCTTAAATGGAGTCAATTTAAACTTCACCCTTTCAAAATTAATCAGAGCCGGGAGATCAAGAGGAATAGTTGTTTACCCACCTAATGTCCAAACCTGTCCATTTTCCATCTGTACTGAAACTTGCATTCTTGCCTTTGTTACTTGCTATTTGTACATATATATATTAGCCTCTGACTGGTTACTCCCAACCAGTCCACTATCCCTAAACACTTCCTTCCTGCCCTCAGTCCAGTTATTCCTCCTTCCTTGTAATGGGCCACAATTGGGTTTATGTTCTAAATGGAACTTTTCTGGCTTATGCCAAGGGTGTGTTCTCCCATGTTGTTCATGTTAACTGGTCCTGTGAACTTGTCAGCCTTTTGCCTGACCTTTTCAAAAGTCTCTTTTAACAGGAAAACATCCCTCACCGAGGTCGCCACCTGGGAACTTGCAGTTCAAGGCCATCCTCTTACTACACTGCTGTGCCCAGCGCAGATCTGGACCCTGAAGACCCCAGACCCAGGGACTCCTTGATGTGCCCAAGCTGCAGGAGGTAGCTAGAGGACACCAGACACCCATTAGCCCTGATAACCATATTGTGGAAATGATGAGGACTTTTACCAACCAAACTGTCAAATACTTCTTAGGCGGTACCAGGCCAAATAACGAATCAGGGACCCCTGACTACTTCGCCCCTTTTCAGCAGGAAATAGTTTGAGAAGAAACAACCTCCACCCATACTCCCAGCCTGGTACCCCTCCTCTGTTATTAATAAACAACAAATGAGGAGAATGTTAGCATTTCCCTAGCCTCAGGTCCTCAGCTCCTCCCACTAGACCCCAGACCCACCCATACCTAATGAGCCACTCCTACTCACTACCTAACTACTTCCCCTTTACCCCCAGAGAGAAGCTGCCTCCTGGATAAGGTGCAGAAGCCATGTATCTCCCTCTCCCATGGGAACTATGGCCCCACTAATAAACCTCCTTATGAACCTTCTTCTCCTGCCTGTGATTATCTCCGTCTGGTCTTCTGGGATGGCCGATACCTATGCTTTCACACAAGATAATAATAATAATAATAGTAGTAGTAATAATAGCATGCCCACACACAATAGCCAAAAAAGGAATTCCAACAATCAGGAGATAACTCTCAAAAGATTAATTTTCAAATACAAAAAGCAACCAAACTGAAAAAGCCTTCTACTTGGGCTAGGAATGTGGCTTAGTGGTAGAGTGCTTGCCTCATATACAGGAGGCCCAGGGTTTGATTCCTCAGTACTACATAAACAAACAGATAAAAACAAACAAAAAAAGAAATCCTTCTGCTTAATAAACCTAGGAACTGATTATGTGAAAATACAAAATACAAATAGTATATTTAATCATCAGATACCCAATGCTCTGAAATTACTAGTTGTTCAGAAAATACATTTCACTAGGCTTAGAACAAAGGGATATTTGTAGACCATTTTTACCATCTTCGAGACCACAAAGTAATTGGCATTTTGAGCACTTCACTAGCCACTTATAAAAGATATCAAAATAAATAAGCACATCAAAAGTCAGGGATTCACCATTTTTTGTGTGTGTGTGGGGCTTGAACTTGGGGCCTCAGTGTTTTCCCTGAGCTTTTCAGTTCAAGGCTAGTGTTCTACCACTTGAGTCACAGCACCATTTCAGGTTTTCTGGTGGAGATAAAAGTCACAGACTTTCCCCCCCAGGTTGGCTTTGAACCATGTTCCTCGGATCTCTGCCTAGGGAGTAGCTAGGATTATAGGTATCCAGCTTAAGGATTCACTTTTCTAATATGACTTGTTTATGTATTCTTTCCCGCTCTTCCCAGAAAGAAGGGTAAAGTGAAATGATAAAATTAAATATGCCGGGTTGCCTGTGGAGTTTGAGAAGAGTCAAAGAACTTCAGAGATGAAAAGGTTTTAATGATAATTGTTAGTAACAGAATCCTTGTTCCCAGGAGACCTTAAGCAGATTACATCAATGTATATGTAACATAGATAAAAGAAGAAATGATGTGGTTGGAATTAGAGAACTGGGCTCCCCAACCTAGTCATTTTCCTGAGACTTGGGCACCAGGGCAGGCTGATCCCCACAGACCCAGCCTAAGTCTCACTTCCCAGGTCACAAGAAGGGCCATGTCCCAGAAGCGAAGGAAATTTCAAATCTATACACGTTTTCAACTCAACCATAGCAACCTTTCAAAAGAATTGAAAAATAAGATGTCAGCAACTCATGCCTGAAACCCTAATTACTCAGGAGGCGGAGATTTGAAGATAGAACTTCAAAGCCAATTAACCACCAACAAAAAAGCAAAAAGTGGACTGTGATTCAAATAGTAGAGCATCGCCCTTGAGCCACAAAGCTGAAAGACAGCAGCACCCAGGCCAAGTTCAAATCCTCCACCCCTGTACCAACACACACACACACAGCATGGTTCTCCTCCTACCTAGCCTCTTCCCAGGCTCCTCTACTTTCCACATGCTTTCCTTACACTGTACCAACCCGCATTTGTCTGCTAAGTCTTGAGCTAATGTGAGATGTCCTTCCTTCCTTCCTGAGCAAGAGTGTAAGGTCCCGAGTTCAAGTTCTAATACTACAACCAAAACTTGCCATCCTAGCTGAGCCAGGTCTACACCATTTCCCTCAATCACAATGCTATATGCTCATGTCCATGCGTGGAGCCACTTAATTCTAGCATTCTAATTAATTCTTTACGGATTTCCTGGCACAAAATACAATCATCTGGAAATATTCATTAGGACTCTTCCCTTTCATTAATACATAATTGATTAATTTTAAAAACTCACATAGAATAAAAACAAACTACCAAGCATGCAGGGCACATATCCATTCAGTACTGATCCGATCACAGCAGTGTCCTGCAATCACCCAGCTGTATGAGAGGGCCAAACTTATTTCCTGTAAAAATCAAAATGAAGCAAGCACTATTTGGCTAAAAGTGTTAATAGAATCCCTCCAAAAACAGAGAGTTGTTTTCCTCAAATTCATAGATAAACTTTATAACTCTATAAATCTAAATATGTAATGAGCTAGTTTACTTATTCTACTGGCTCTTCTTTCAGTCTCTGATAAGTATGTACACACACACACACACACACACACACACAATGCACACTCATTACCATACCCATTGCAACAACAGCCCCCTATGAGGGATGCCACACAGTTCTTGTGTGCTAATCAGATTTATGCCAGTATTCACGATGGCCCTCAGATGAGTCACTATTCAACCATGGAATTTGCAGTGGCACCAGGCTTAAGAAGCAGTTTTCCATAGAAGAATCTTAAAGCTGCTTCTTTACTAGAAGACAGTTGAAGTTCATTGCACCAATTAGTGCTCAACTCAATAGAGCAACATTTTTCTTCCTTCAGTTCTCAACACACACCTGCAATCTAAGGAGAAAGAGCATCCTTTCTTGGAACAACTAAATGGATACCCTTGTAGCAATGTATGTAGGACAACAAAGTAGGCAACCAGTCACCTCTGTGGTACATCAGAGATACCAAGAGAGACCCCAGCTTTCCTGAGCACTTCAACAGCTGCAGCTTGCCATTCCATATGCATAAAGGCAGAAATTTCCTCTTAAAGACTTTTGTTTCGTGCAAATACTGGGGCATAAACTCAGGATCTGGGTGCTTTATTCACTCAAGGCTGACATTCTACCACTCAAGCCAAGCTCCACTTAACTACTTTACCTAATGCTCTCTTGCACTGTCTTTTAGAAAGGACTTCAGTGCTAAAAGGGTAACAGGAGACTGGCTGGGGAAGGGGAGGGTTATGTCTGGATTTTTTTTTTTGCCCTGATTGACATCATTATCCAGGGCTTGTTATTTTCATGCTCTTTGCCATGGGGGAGGGATGATGACTAGTGGGCTCTGGTCCCTGACATCTCCCTTAGACAAGTTGCAAGCAAAAGCTGAGGGGCTAGAGTAGCTATGGAAACCGAGCGGGAATTGTTGTTGTTGTTGTTGTTTTAATCTTTTTAATGCACATGAATTACAACCAAATAACTGGCATCTCTTTTTTCTTTCCAACTGTCAGAAAAGTTCTGCATTCTGGTTTCTGCTTTCATTTAGAGTGAATGATGAGACAGAAGAGCATCATGGATACCTGTTCTTGTCACAGTAGTGTTTTGTCGTGTGATCTTCTATGCATCAAGTTTTTAGGAAATAATAGTGTTGGGGGGAAGTGCGTGTGCATGCATGTGTGTCCGTGCACGTTACCCCTAGGACTTGAACTCAGGGTCTGGGTGTTATCCCTAAGCTTTTTTTGCTCAATGCTAGAGCACTCTACCAACTTGAGCCAAAGCTCCACTTCTGACTTTTTGTTGGTTAATTGGAGATAAAAATCTCAAGGACTTTCTTGCTTGGGCTGGCTCCAAACTGTGATCCTCAGATCTCAGCCTCCTGAGTAACTAGGATTATAGGCGTGAGCAACAGGCCCTGTACTGGTGTTGAACTCAGAGTCCTAGAATTATTAGGCAAGTGCTATACTATTGAACTGTGTCTCTGGTCCTTGTTCTCACTGTTTATTTTTGAGATGTGGTCTCACTTCCTGCTTTGTGTGCACTTGGACTGCAATCTGCCATTTTATTCTTACTAGTTATGTCTCAGATGACAAGTGTGTGTCCTGAACTTTTTTGCCCAAGTTGACTTGGAACCATGATCCTCTCATTTTCAATCAGGCACATAGCTAAGATAACAGGCAGTGGTGTCCTGCCCAGCTATCAGCTGAGAAGGAAGATCTCATATGAACACCAGGGTTAACTTCAAACCTTGATCCTCTCCATCTCAGCTAGGATTACAGGCATAAACCACCAGTGTTTGATTCTGTGAATTGATTTCAAAGCCTTTTGGTAGAACTAACTGGACAAGTAAATCTTGTGTTCTCTGGGAAGGCTTTTGTGTAGATGTTTGTAGAGAGGAGTTCTCCTTTGCCTATGGGCATCAGAGTCTCACTTCCAAACTGAGGAAGTTCAGGCCTAGAGAGACAGTTATTTTCTCAAAGGCTTTTAGAACTATACCTAGCTATGAGTTCTTGGTCTAAGCCTGAAGAGTTAAAATAAACCCCATTTTCAGGCAGCCCCCGTTTTGTTGTCTGTTTAAACTTTGAGTAACCCAGGCCACCAATTATCCTGGCTAGCAGGACAAGCTTATTAGGGCCCAGCCGGTCAGGAAACTCCCTGCTTAACTCTAACCACCCCGGAATGCCTCGAGCCCTGAGCCAATCAGATTTGTACCTGTATCCTAATCTTGCTTGAATACCTGATTGCTGTAACTTGGTTTTTTGCCTTTATAAGCTCTGTGAAATCTCAGCTCAGGGCCTTCCTCCTAACCTCCACTGTGTCGGTGGGTAGGACGAGACCCTATGTGCAGCTCACCTGAATAAAACCTTGCTTTTGCACTTCGGAACATCTGGTTCTCCGTGGTCTTCTTCGTGGTCTTCTCGCGACTTGGGCATAACAAGCCTTGTTTTCAAAGTCCAGTATTTGACTTTTTTTTTTCTTGCTTGTCCTATGGCTTGAACTCAGGGCTTGGGCACTGTCCTTGAGCTTTTTTGCTCGAGGCTAGTGCTCTACCACTTGAGCTACAGCTTCACTTCCTGCTTTTCACTGGTTAATTGGAGATAGGGTCTCACAGACATTCCTGCCTAGGCTGGATTTGAGCCACAATCCTTAATTCTCAGCCTCTTGAGTAGCTAGGATTGCAGGTCTGAGCACCCAGCTAGCATTTGAAATTTTGAAGAGGCGACCTGTCTTTGATCTCTTTCTTAAAAAGTATTAACTCCCTTAGCGGCAATCTGGAAAGGCACATTTTGGGTCGCTAGCATTTATAATTTATGCAATTTTAACAGAAAGTTTCTTCCTTTTGTTCTTTTGTGGACAAGATATTAGTTCTTGAACTCTTGAGTTTGTAAATCGCATAATTTTTGTTTGGCTCCAGGCAAGAGTCATTCTATACTGTGACTGGTGTGCCTATCATCAGCTGTCATCCGGTGCCCACTTTTTCTACTAAAGAGTCATCCAGAAGGCACACAATTGATCCCGCACAAAGAATTCTGCTCTAGCAGCAAATGAATCATCCAGGGTGATAAATCCACTGAGAACGCCATGCAGCACATTCATTTTCCTAATTGTTATATACAGCCATAAAGAGATATGGTTATTAATTCTCGGTTCCCATAGTGCCCCCAATACATTGCAAAGACTACAGTCTTTCTTACTGTAGATAATGTAGACTAGGCATGTATGTGTGTATATATATATATGTATATATGCATATACATATATATATATATACGCACACATGCGCACACACATACACACCTATCCTGGAGCTTGAACTCAGGGCTTGAACACTGTCCATGAGCTTTTTCGCTCAAGGCTACCACTTGAACCAGGGTTCCACTTCTTTTTGATAGTTAATTGGAGATGAGAGTCTCACAGGTTTTCCTGTCTGGGCTGGCTTCAGACCCTGATCCTCAGATCTCAGCCTCCTGAGTAGCTAGGATTACAGGCATGAGCCACCAACACCTGACTTGTAGCTATGCTCTTCCTCCCTCTACTTCACTCCACTCTGCCTTCTGAGGCAGAACGTAACTCACACTATTCACAGGTTGTTGTTTTTCTTAATAGTCATGTCTACTGGGTTGGAGAACTTTGGCCAATTGGAGTATGGGACAGAGAACTCTCATAAACGATGCAAAATCAGCTTGTGACACTCATGTTCCTCCTGGAACACACCCAGGAGGCTGACATCTCACACACCTGAAACACAAAACCAAAACAAAAGAGAGTTTCTTGGTTCCAGTCTCTGTGGGTACCATGTGGTGGACAGCTGAGGTTGTGTAGACATGAATACTTGAGTTCTCAGTAGGCAACTAGAGGTTGGAGGTATCCTGCCCAGCAAACCCTAGGCTCTAGGCTCTAAGATCAATGCTTTAATAGCATTAAGAATAGGAGAAGGGGAATTCAGTGTCATTTGAGAACTGTTTCCAAATACATGTCGATGCTTTGGAAAGGTTTCAATATATCAGGTAGAACATTTAGATTAAAACAAAACCCTCTACTACAGATTTCTATTATAATTATCCTGAAAGAGCAGCTCAAGGTTACGTGAGTGTCTCAGGTAAGATTGTGGCACACACAATCTTGTTATGTAATAACAGAACAAATTAATCATTGAGTCTTGTTAGTATCTGAATCCTTGTGTTATTCTAAAATGCATTTGTTCTAATTCTTACCCCCAAGGAGATGGTATTAGGAGATGGGCCTTTGGGAGGTGATTAGGGGATGAGAGCAGAACCTTCACGAATTGGATTAATGCCCTTCTAACAAGACACTCCCTAGAGCCCTATGCCCCTTCACCCAGACAGATGTGGCAGGATGAAAA
Organism: Perognathus longimembris pacificus; assembly: GCF_023159225.1. NCBI lineage: Eukaryota > Metazoa > Chordata > Mammalia > Rodentia > Heteromyidae > Perognathus > Perognathus longimembris. Next base: position 56,276,128 of record NC_063161.1, on the reverse strand, counting down.
AGAGACCCTCAGTGCTGACTGAGTCAGTCACTGGTTTTTTTGTTAGAGTAGTTTTTGTTCCATTAGGTTTAATTTGCTTTCTTGTAATTCAAGCTGACCTGGAACTCAAAATTCTCTTGCCTTAGACTCCTAAACCCTATAATTACAAATGTGTTTTCACCTTAAATTTTTACCCTTCAAAACTTAAGAAATAAGGGGTTCAAGTGGTAGGCTACCTGCCCCAAAAGCATGAAACCCAAAGTTCTAATTCCTGTATCATAAAAAACAACAACAACAACAACCAGGGCAGGGAATATGCCCTAGTCGTAAAGTGCTCACCTTGTATACATGAAGCCCTGGGTTTGATTCCTCAGCACCACATATATAGAAAAAAAGCTGGAGGTGGCGCCATGGATCAAGAGATAGAGTGCTAGCCTTGATCAAAAAGAAGCCAGGGACAGTGCTCAGGCCCTGAGTCCACACCCCAGGACTGGCAACAAAAACAAAACAAATAAACATAAACAACCAACAACAGCTAGGCGCTGGTGGTTCATGCCTGTAATCCTAGTGTCTCAGGAGGCTGAGAGCTGAGGATCATGTTTCAGAGCCAACACAGGCAGAAAAGTCCATGAGAATCTTATCTCCAATAAACTACTTAGAAAAAGGCAGAAGTGGCTCTGTGACTCAAGTGGTAGAACACTCACCTTGAGCACAAGGCTTGGGGACAGTACCCAGGCCCTGAGTTCAAGCCCCCAAACCAGCAAAAAATCAAAGACATAAACAAAAAACCAAAACCAACATACTTGGGCTGGGGATATGGCCTAGTGGCAAGAGTGCTTGCCTCGTATACATGAGGCCCTGGGTTCAATTCCCCAGCACCACATATACAGAAAATGGCCAGAAGTGGTGCTGTGGCTCAAGTGGCAGAGTGCTAGCCTTGAGCAAAAAGAAGCCAGGGACAGTGCTCAGGCCCTGAGTTCAAGGCCCAGGACTGGCAAAAACAAACAAACAAAAACCCATACTCAGTAGACGCTATGTTGAAAATGAACTATACAACTTGTGGGTGGGAACGGAAGGGAAAAACTGGGCAAGAATGAGGGGAGGAGTGACTGCTCCTGTCCCAAAAGAAATGTACTCATTGCCCGACTTATGTAAATGTAACCCCCTGTATAGCATATTTATAACAATGTTTAAAAATCCCTTGAGAAATAAATGTCTACAATTTACAAATTATCTAGATTATAACATTTTTTTTTGTTTTTTTTTTTGGCCAGTCCTGGGCCTTGGACTCAGGGCCTGAGCACTGTCCCTGGCTTCTTCCCGCTCAAGGCTAGCACTCTGCCACTTGAGCCACAGCGCCGCTTCTGGCCGTTTTCTGTATATGTGGTGCTGGGGAATCGAACCTAGGGCCTCGTGTATCCGAGGCAGGCACTCTTGCCACTAGGCTATATCCCCAGCCCTAGATTATAACATTTTTATTTTTTTTTATTTTTTTTTTTTAGTTTTCTTTTTTTGGCCAGTCCTGGGCCTTGGACTCAGGGCCTGAGCACTGTCCCTGGCTTCTTCCCGCTCAAGGCTAGCACTCTGCCACTTGAGCCACAGTGCCGCTTCTGGCCATTTTTTCTGTATATGTGGTGCTGGGGAATCGAACCCAGGACCTCGTGTATCCGAGGCAGGCACTCTTGCCACTAGGCCATATCCCCAGCCCCTAGATTATAACATTTTATTAGAGCTATCTAAATAGACTAGGAAATATCCTTTATTTTTAATTTATTTTTATTTTTTGCCAGTCCTAGGCCTTGAACTCAGGGCCTGAGCACCGTCCCTGGCTTCTTTTTGCTCAAGGCTAGTACTCGGCCACTTGAGCCACAGCGCCACTTCTGGCTGTTTTCTATATATGTGGTGCTGGGGAATTGAACCAAGGGCTTCATGTATAAGAGGCAAGCATTCTTGCCACTAGGCCATATTCCCAGCCCCATCCTTTATTTATTTATTTACTTACTTACTTAATTATTCATTACCAGTACTGGGATTTAAATGCAAATCCTGGATTCTATAATCTTTGTGGGTTTTTGTTGTTTTTTTTTTGGCTCAAGTCTGGTGCTTTACCATTTGAGCCACAGCTCCATTTCCAGCTTTTAAGTTATTAATAAGAGGTAAGAGTTTCACGAACTTTTCTGCTTGGGCTGGCTTCAGATGGCCATCCTCAGATCTCAGGCTCCTGACTACCTAGGAATACAGACACCTGGCTTCCCTTCATCTTTTTATTAAGGAGAAGCAGAGGTCCAGCCAAGACAAAAGTTTGCATCTCTTATCCAAATACATCCAGGTTTTATCCAGACTTACACCTTCACTAGTTAATTGACATTGGACAAGGGGAGCTTGTATTTTTCTCTAGGGTATAACTGAGGTACACAGAACCTTACATTTCTCATTGACTGTAGCCAGTCACTCACCACAGTGTTTCTGAAAATTCCTAAGGGATGGACATTTTCATGCACCTGATTTAGACAAAGAATTTCTTTCTTATACTCCTTACAAGATAGTGTACTCAAAATAAAGCATTTGAAAGATGTAATTACTGTGGAATACAGACCACTATCTCTTCCTGGGCACTGAACTTAAGTTCACCATTGTAAAATTTTAAATCTACATTTAAAGATCTTCATACTATATTCAATTGTTGACATTTTTTTGTTGCCCTACTTGTATGATAAGAGCAGCATTAAATATAAGATGAAGGCAATGAGACATAGATCAAACTGTGCCCTTGGTGTCATGAAAACTTTCAAGCCAGTTGGGAACCCAGACATATCAGAAATGACTTGGGAGGGCAGAAGGCAGCCATGGCAGAGTGTAGGAGGAGCGCAGGGTCAAGCATCCCAAGCTCCCTGGGGACTGTATCTAGTGCTGTAAATGCTAATAGATTTTGTCACAACGTTGTGTCATTCTTTCCCCTTGGCAGTTCTGTCAGAACAATCTGAACAATAACAATAAAGGAAATTCAGTGACAGCTCTATGCCATCCCTAGATGTTTCCTGAGAAGGTGATAAGTATTCATTTGCTCTGTTCCTTCGGGTCTGAGGGCTTTTCCCTCTGTGGAGATCCCACATTGGACCCCAGAGAGCTGGTGTGTTCTGTCTGCTTCAGTTATCCACTGGTATCTGGGTGTTTTACACAATGGTGGGTTAGAGAGTGCATGATGCTGTGGTTTGGAAATTGGATTTATCAATTTAGGATTCAGGAATGTCACATCCTAAAATCAAGAGTTCACTGAGTGTAAGTACCTCCCTCATATTCTGAACATTTTCCTATTCCAACACAAGACCTGCCTCAGTCAGTGCTCTGCACACACATAAGTGTCCATGATCTAGTTACCAGTTACCATGCGGACAGAGATATCTTACAGATTTGTAATTAGTTCATTTCACTGGGTCTTCATTGTCCGTAGTGCTGTGTCCATTTGGAACATCATCTCATCCTCCAAGACCTTCCTAACCTTTATGATTTATGGTATGTAGCACTTTCTCTCAACTTTACCATCCCTGAACCAAGAGAACCTATTCACAGTATGCAAAGCACCTTCCTGACAATGGGATAGTTATGCCACATTATCTCATGGAACTGTATTGCTTCCTTTATAACAATTACTTACAACAATATTTCTTTCTTATAACAATACTTCTATTATTCTGTATTTTGAAAGCGTATTCTTCTGAGCAAATGAAAGAGAGAAAATAAAGTGAAAGAATACAAGCAGAATCCTCAGTGGATTCTGCACCAATGAAAAGTGCATGAACATCAAATTATACATTGTCTTGCAAAAACAGAAGGGAAGGGGACAGTTTGCAATTCATTTGATAGTTAGTGGTATCCTGGTCCCCAAATATAGACAGTATGAGTTGAAAAAAGAAACAAACAAAACCAAAAGCCTAACATTTATCCCATAAGTATAAAGGAAACATTTTCAATAAAATATTAACAAGTAGAATTCAGTAACATGAAAAGTATTATACAAGTCATATATAAATGAAACTTATTTCAGGGATGCAATGATGGTTCAATATTAAAAAATCAGCTGAGTTGACCTACTACACTAATAGGACAAAGAAGAACATCACATGATTTTATCAACAGCTATAGAAAGGTATTTAGAAAAAATAAACAGCCATTTATGATTGAAAAAAACCGAAACAACCTTTTAAAAGACTATGAATAGAGAACTTCTGCATCTTTTTTTTTTTTTTTTTTTTTTTTTTTTTTGCCAGTCCTGGGTCTTGGACTCAGGCCCGTCAGACCCCTGAGGGTCCCTGGCTTCTAGGCTTCTTTTTGCTCAAGGCTAGCACTCTACCACTTGAGCCACAGCGCCACTTCTGGCTTTTTCCGTTTATGTGGTGCTGAGGAATCGAACCCAGGGCTTCATGCATGCTAGGCAAGCACTCTACCACTAAGCCACATTCCCAGCCCCAAATTTCTGCATCTTAACAGTGTCTACAGGCTGGGGATATGGCCTAGTGGCGAGAGTGCGTGCCTCGTATACATGAAGCCCTGGGTTCGATTCCCCAGCACCACATATATAGAAAACGGCCAGAAGTGGCGCTGTGGCTCAAGTGGCAGAGTGCTAGCCTTGAGCAAAAAGAAGCCAGGGGCAGTGCTGAGTCCAAGACCCAGGACTGGCAAAAACAAAACAACAACAACAACAACAAAAAAAAAAAAACAGTGCCTACAAAAATTCTAAAGCTAATATGGTAAAAATTTCCTGATATATCTTTTATTTAGTGAGTTTAAATTTAATTAACAATGAAAATTAATAATATAAATAAATAAAGGAAGCTGCACATAGTATTACAATAATTGTATTTGTTTTGCAGAATATGTCCAGTCTGGAGATTACATTTTAGAATGGGAGTGTTCAATATGGGATTTTTTTTGAGTTTTTAAAAAATTCTTGTTATAAAGGTGATATATGGAGAAGTTACAATTTCAGAAATCATGTAAAGAGTGCATTTCTTCTTAGAAAATGTCACCACTTCCCTCACTCTCTCCCAGTTTTTTCCACCTATCATCACCCACAAGCAGTATAGTTCATTTTCAACGTAGTGTCTAGTGAGTACCACTGCTATATTTGTTTGCCCTTTTTCCCTCCATTTCTGTACCTTCCTTACCTGCCCAAAGACAGAAAAATGAACACATAAGACATAAAGAGAAGAAAACAACAACAAAGAAAAACCCCTCTCATTTCCATTTCCTGGAATTCATTTGGATAAATATTATTTTATATGATCAGAGGCACGTGGGCATTGCACCTTTGTAATACGATACATTTAATGGAGAAAGAATGAACATTGTCTTCCGAGGATCAGGAATAAGACAAGCATGGCTGCTTTCATCACTGCTATTCAATACTATGTTGAAGGTTCTGGCTAATGTAGTAGAGCAAGAAAGTAAAATAAGTGCACGTGCATTGGAAAGGAACAAATAAGACTGTTCTTATTTTCAGATGGCATGATGGTCTATATGAAAACTCCTAAGGAGTCTACAAAAATATTCTTAGAACTAATGAGTGAGTGCAGCAAGTCACAAGAGACAGGGGATAATTACATTCCCATGTGCCAGTAACAAAAAAATTGGGAGCTGAATTAAAATTTAAAAAATTGTTACAGTTACTGAAAAAATGAAATATCTATGGACAAATCAGACAAAACTTTTATAATATGCATGTACTAAAAACTATACAACACTCATGAAAGAAAACGAAAAAAGATTCTGAGTTTCTAGATTGAAAGACTCAAACATAGTGAAGAAATCTATCACATTGATATATAGGTCATGGTTATTCATCAAAATCTCAGCAAGACTGTTTTTTATGGCAATAGGTGAAAATTATTATAAAACTCACATGGGATGGCAAATAAAGTGGAATAGCTAAAACTTGGTAGAGAAGAATTAAATGAGAGCAATCAGTTTGTTTAATCTGAGGGCTTATTCCATAGGCCAGAAATCAAGTGTGTGATCTTTGCAAAGGGAAGGATATGGGGATGAGTAGAACAAAATAGAATGTCAAGAGCTCACTGTAAATAGGTGAAGCTGAGTTTTATGAAAGTGCAAAAACAGCTCAATAGAGAAAGGATAGCATCCTTAAAACATATGAGGAGGCCAGGCACTGGTGGTTCAGACCTATAATCCTAGCTACTCAGGAAGCTGAGAGCTGAGGATCACAGTTCAAAGCCAGTCCAAGCAGGGAAGTCCAGGAGATTTTTCCAAAAAGTTGGAAGTGGAACTATCTTGAGCTCAGGGGGCAGCCTCCAGGCCCTGTTCCTTCCAAAATGTACTAGGGTAGTTACCCATTGGCACAATCAAAATGATATTTAACCCACAATTCTCTCATTATATAAAAAAATCTACCCAAATAGATCTCAGGTTTAAACATAAAGTTATAAGATTTGTATAAGGTTATATAGGAGAAAACCCTTGGCACTTAGAATTCTTGAAGAGTTTTTACAGAAATATCAGCCAGAAGCCAGGCACCAGTGACTTATGCCTATAATCCTAGCTACTCAGGAGGCTGACCATCTGAGGATTGCTGTTCAAAGCCAGGCTAGGTAGGAAAGTCCACGAGACTCATCTCCAATTAACCACCAGAAAACCAGAAGTGACTCTGTGGCTCAAGTGGTAGAGCACTAGCCTTGAGCTGAAGAGCTCAGGGACAGCACCCAGGCCCAGAGTTCAAGCCCCACAACTGACAACTGACGTGTGTGTGTGTGTGTGTGTGTGTGTGTGTGTGTGTGTGTCCCAGATATGGTGACATACGTCTATAATCCCAGCACTTGGGAAGCTGAGGCAAGAAGTTCACAAGATCCTGTACTCACAAATCAACAAAAAGAAAGGAAAATGCCAATAAACTGCACTTCATCAAGACTAGAACTGATGCTCACACCTGTAATCTAGCTACATAGGTATAGATAGGAGGATCAATGTTCTGAGGACAACCCCAGGCAAAAATGTGAGGCCTTGTGTGAAAAACAAGGCATGAAAGGACTGGGACATAGCTCAAGTGATAGAGGACCTGCATAGCAAGCACGAAGCCCTGAGGTCCAGCCCTAGTTCCCACACACAAAGAAAGACAATCCAAAGATATAAAGAAGTATTTAAACAAAGAGGATACACAGATGGCAAATAAGCACACACAAACATATTCAACCTCATTAGCCATGAGGGAAATTCAAATTAAGAACATAATGAGTGAGGCAGCAGTGGCTCATGCCTATCATCCTACTCAGAAGGCTGAGATCCCGTGGTCTATGGTTTAGAGCCAGTAGGGACAGAAAAGTCCATGACACCTGGTCTCTAAAATTACCGGCACAAAAGCCAGGCTGCAGGCCTGACTCAAGTAATCAAATGCCATCTGAGCAAGAGAGGGAGGCCCTGAATTCAAGCCACAGTACTGGTGTGAGAAAGAGCAATGGTTTCAGTCAAACTGAAATGCCTTCATCTTGTAACAGTACTTGTCTGAGATTTCCTGGAATTATTGCTTTTGACTTTGGTTGTACCTATGTTGTTGTGAACACCTAGCCACGTCAAGGGTCTGCATCCTTATGGGACAGCCTCCCCATAGCAGGGACCTTTTACTGATTGTAAGAGTTCTTTCTAGGTTCCTTGTGTTACCTCGTCACCCAAGTGGAAAAAAGTGTAGGTCTGACTCCTTAGGAGAACAGGGAGAAGGGACAACTCACCCTTGGGTTAAGACAAAAACTGAGCAGCTCACCGCACCTTGAGTGTCTGCCTTACTCTGGGGAGAGTGGCAGACCGGCCTCCTGCACAGAAGGAAATTGGTTTGACGAAATCTCCTTTCTCTCTTGTGTGTCTATTCATTTTCCAACACCAAAGGCCTAGTTAATGGAAGAGCCAAAGACATAGGCCAGTTCATTTCATGGCCCAAACAAATAGTAACAATGCTGTGTCACTTTTAGCTCTAGATGTCTTTACCCTTGACTGATTGGCACTCATTAAATATGTTTAAGGAATCACATTCAATCCTAAGAACAGGCTTCTGGGCCAGGCACTGGTGGCTCATGCCTGTAATCCTAGCTACTCAGGAAGCTGAGAATTGTGGTTCAAAGTGAGCTGGGCTAGGAAAGTCTGTGAGACTCTTATTTCCAATTAACTACCAAGAAATAAAACCAGAAGTGGAGTTGTGGCTCAAGTGGTACAGCCCCAGCCTTGAGGGAAAAAGCTAAAGGACAGTACCCAGGTCTCGAGTTCAAGCTCCAACACACACACACACAACACATACATACACACACACCAACACACACACACACACACACACACACACACACACACACACACACACACACACACACCCCACCAGGCCTCTGAAGTTTGCAGTAGTGATAAATTATCTGACCCAGTAGAGTATCAATGGAGATGTACCACTCTGTGCTACCCATATATATATATACATATATGTATATATAGGTATGTATGTATGTACATATGTGTATATACACACCTATATATACACACATATGTATACATGTATACATATACATATATGTATACATATATGTACATACATACCTATATACATATATGTATATATGCATATATATGTGTATGTGTATATATGTATATATACTTATATATGTGTATATGTATATGTATATATGTATATATACATATATATGTATATATGTATATGTATATATATATATATGCCCTCCATTCTTCCAGACATTCTCGAACTTGGCTTAATGTCTGCAGATTTCACGTGTAGCTCATGGTGAAGATGAACTGTCACCAGGTTACCGGATTCACGGTGGCTTGCACATCACCCTCCATTAACCTGGGAAAGCACAGTTATGAGACCACACTGCTGGCTGGTGTCTTGGAGTGTCACTGATGTAGAAATCAATCTGTCAAGGCGATTTATTGACTACTTGCTTTTTTTTCCCAAATTTTTATTATCAAACTGATGTACAGAGAGGTTACAGTTTCATACGTTAGGCATTGGATACATTTCTTGTACTGTTTGTTACCTTGTCCCTTCCCCCCTCCCTCCTCCCACTTTCCCTTTCCCCCCCTGAGGTGTTCAGTTCACTTACACCAAACAGTTTTGCAAGTATTGCTTTTGTAGTTGTTTGTCTTTTTTTACCCTGTGGGACTACTTGCTTTTTACAAGATGCTATACTCCATTTAGGGAGACAAAAAGCCATCAAGGAGCTGATTGGGACCAAGAGAGCAAAGAAATAGGCAATACAATCTCTGGTCCCAAAGTCAATTTAATGTTGGGCAAGGTCCTAGCTTTAACATCTAACACTGTGAACAATAGAGTAAAACCCTTGGAGTAGAAGTAGTCTGTACACACACACACACACACACACACACACACACACACACACAGTGTTGAGTGATCATCCCAGAAGATGATAACATGTGTATGCACACGCACACCTGTACTGGGGCTTGAACTTGGGGCCTGGGTTCTGTCCCTTAGCTTTTTCCTCCAAGGCTGGTGTACTCTACCACTCAAGCCACAGCCCCACTTCTGGCTTTTTGTGGGTTAGTTTGAGATAAGAGTCTCACAGACGCTGAGAGTGTGGCTTAGTGGTAGAGAGCTTGCCTAGCATGCATGAAGCCCTGGGTTTGATTCCTCAGTACCACATAAACAGAAAAATTCAAAAGTGGCGCTGTGGCTCAGTGGTAGAGTGCTAGCCTTGAGCAAAACAAGCTTGAGGACAGTGCCCAGACCCTAAGTTCAAGCCCCAGGACTGGCAAAAAAAAAAGAATTTCACGGACTTTCCTGCCAGGGTAGCTTTGTACCATGATCCTCAGATATCAACCTCCTGAGAAGCTAGGATCATAGGCATGAGCCACTAGTGCCATGCTAGAAGTTTTGTTGGATTCCAAAAGCAGGCTTGGGAAGACAGAAGATGGAGAGAGCCTGAATGTTCTACACTGTAAAGGGGTAGGGGGTAGAAATTAAGAGCTAGGGTAGGAATAGGTAAAAGCAGACAACATGCACAAGAATTGTCAATGGCTTGCTGAGCATCATGCAACAAATGCCTGCCCCCTCTTTTCCTTCCTTAAAGCCTTCAGTGACATCTGTGTTTACCTCTGTTTATCTTCTTATCAACTAGGAGGAATCACTGTATATAATAACAAGCTGTCATATACGCACACCTTTAAATGATTCTGGATCATTTAATGAACTGAATAAAAAAGCAAGCCAAGCCAAGCCAAGTGCTGGTGGCTTATGCCTGTAAACCTAGCTACTTAGGAAGTGGAGATCTGAGGATCACAATTCAAAGTCAGCTTGGGTAGGGAAAGTCTGTGAGACTCCTATCTCTAATAAACCACCAAAAAGTTTTAAGTGGAGGTGTTGCTCAAGTGGTAGGGTGCCAGCCTTGATCGACAAAGCTCAGGGACAGAGCCAAGGCTCTGAATTTAAGTCCCAGTACTAGCATGGGAAAAAAAGGCTAGTCAAAGAAGCTTCCAGTTTGAGTACTATGTGGATCTGGTTTGTGCAGAATGCACACCTCGGATGTCCTTGAATGAAGGCCGATGTCTGGAAGAGCCCTATTCCTGTTAGGTACTTCTGGACTTTGGCACAAGGAAAAGTCCAGACGGATCTCAGACTAGACTTTGCCAGTCACCTTTTTTGTGACCTCCCAAATGCCTAGCTGTAACACAGGGATAACGAAGAGTTAAAGGAGATGGTGAATGGCGTCTCATGATGCCAGTCCCCAGTGCCTTGCTGTCTTCCCTGCTACTGACTGACATGGCTGCTTCTGCTGTTTCTCCAATTCCTTTCCCTTAGTGTTACAGAAAACAGTCTTCTAATTGTCCGTGTGTAAAGTGCCAGATGTGCAGGGTGCTGATGGCTCCCACTTGTCATCCTAGCTACTCAGGAGGCTGAGATCTGAGGATAGCAGTTCAAAGCCAACTCAAGCAGAAATGTTTTGGAGATTCCTATCTCTAATGAACCAGCAAAAAGCAGGAAGTGGAGCTGTGGCTCAAGAAGTAGAGCCACAATGCTCAGGGACAGCACTCAGGCACTGAGTTCAAGGACTAGTACCAACATACATATTAATAAATAAACAAATAAATAGCATGCCAGATGTGATGCACTAGTTGTATATTATTGATTGTGCTTACAACATCCTACAAAGCAATTGTTTCTGTTTTCCAGACAAGGAAACTAAGGTACTATACAATGAAACCAGCTGCCCTAAGGACACAGGGCCTGCCTCACTTCATTGTCATTGCTCTTGTCTGTCACTTCACAGTATTTGAGGGTTGAGTGTGGGCTCCATAACTCACTTAACAAATGTGGAAAAGATTCTTTCCAGTAAATTCTATTCTCCAATTTGTAAGTCATCTTCCTTATTACAATCTCAAACTCTCTCTGCTTTCTGACCTGTTATTTCCATAGTCCTCTTCTTCATCCTTCCTTCCCTATTAGGGGAGGACAAGATATAGGAGGGGACAGGAGAGAGACAGGCGCCAGAGGAAAATGCTAGAAGTAATGATAGACAGATGCACTGGTCTCTGTGATTGGTCATTTGTGGACATCTCATCTTCTCATCTTCCTTGTTAATACTTGGTTTAACAATGGCCATTTCTGACCAAGAGACATCTGCCCATGAATTTCTAGAAAAAAATTACCTTCCTTCCAATGCCGCAGAGCTGGAGGCATTCTGGCTGTCAAAGCAAGCCCCTCCCCCCTGAAGTAGGGGCGGTGGGAGAAAGAAAGACACATTCCCAAGTCACCAGACTAAACAACTTCACAGCCCTTGTGACCCAATATTTGCTATGACAGATGATACATTTCCCCCACAGTCTATTGGAAGTGGGGTTGCCATTAGATACCCTCCTCACCACCCCCTCCCCCCCAAGCAGGTCATCCTCAATAGAAAGATGCTGACTTATGTGTGCTGGTGTCTAGCCTTCGCAGAAGGAAAAGGACTTGGCTTGAAGCATGAGGGTCTTAAAGAGGACACAAGAAAGAACTTCCAGAGGGTCATACAGTGAAATGGCTACGTGATAAGGTGTATGTCCTAGGCCTCTAAGAGATGCTTGTCCTCTCTCTTAATTCCTCCTCATGAAGCACAGAGGGAAGGCCCACATTTGAAAGGCCAAATTTGAAGAAGTCAAGAAGACTGCTTCAATAACATTCTGAAGCCTGGATTTATGTATTTCATCTTCTAGCAACAGAGTCTCATGAAATCTTTTTTTTCCTTCTTTTGAGGTGCACAGATAAAAGCAAGGCAGAAAGGATGGAGTGTGTCAGGGAGCTATGAAACTATGAAACTATCTTAAGTACTTACACACTGGCATCTGACTTCCATAAATTCCTATGACAAACTGTCTCAGCCCTACTGTAATACAATCTAGACTTCTTTCCTCATAGCTTATGCTAGACCGGCTCTGGCTGGATAGTATAAGGCATCTTCTTTTTAAAAAAAATTATAGTAATAAAATGTGGAGTCTTCATAAAGTCAGTTGTCCTTATGTTTCAAGGTATGGTCTGTAGCTGAGGGGAACTTTGAAAAAATACTGAATTCATTTAATTGAAGTGGAACAATTATGGCCATCCAATACTGGGAACAAGTAGGGATTTTCCTGCTGTGGGGAACTGGCTGCATGACTTGTGACTTAGAGATCCTGAAGGAAATGGTTAGAAGTGGCCTGTGATGAATCAGAAAATAGAAGAATCACCAGGGGCCAATACGCTGAGATATTTATTTATTTTTGTCTTTTCTTTCTTGGTACTGGGGAGTGAACCCAGGTTGCTGCATTTGCTTAGGCAAGCGCTTTGCCACTGAGCTACATCCCAGCACAACTCTGGGATATTTAGATAGCACATTCCTCTGGAATATGCAGGTAAAGGCCAGGTGAGTCGTGAGCCCTAATTTCTATTACATGACTAATCCAGACACAGGAGGGAGGAAGGGAGGTGAAAGAGAGAGAAAGGAAGAAAGAGAGAGAAAGACACAGAGAGATTTGTTGGATACAAAAATGATGCCAGATACCAGTGGCTTGCATCTGTAATCATAGCTACTTAGGAGGCTGAGATTTGAGGATCCTAGTCCTAAGCCAACTTGGGCAGGAAAGTCTGTGAGATGCTTATCTCCAATTAACCACCAAAAAAGCCAGAAGTGGAGCTGTGGGTCAGGTGGTAAAGCACTAGCCTTGAGCAAAAGAGTTCAGGCCCTGAGTTTAAGCCCAATACCAAACACAAACACAAAGTACTAGCCACACCAACCATTCCATGTAGTGTGGCTTGTTGACTGGTGATTGTTTAGATATAAAGTGGCTATCTAACTCATGAATCAGTGTGACCCAGGTTTTGACATGTTCATTCCAGCTTTGGGTGAGCTGAGGAAGTGAGTCTTCTAGGTAAGTTCCTTTACCTGCAAATAAAACTGGAATCACAAGATTGTAACGATTAGATGACAAGCATCTTCTACCATACACTTCATAAATGTTGAATTATTATTGTTTCTTTCACTGCATGATTTGTCATTCTCAGCCCACATAATAAATCAAGAGTGTTTCCATTCCAGTTGATCATTAAGGAACATCTTATCCTGGAACACTTAGATTGAAAAATGGTCAAACAAATCCCAGCTCTCCAGGCCCAGCTTTGGTGGTTTGCTTTCAAGAGAAGATGCCAGCCCTGACTCTGGAATAAATCTGAAGGCATGAGAAATGACGTTGATCCATCCTGAAACTGAACTGACACAGGAACAGCGGAACTGAGCCAGCGCTGAGAAATGCAGAGGCACACATTGATCCCAATCAAGATTAAAAACAAAAAGCCAACAGTGTCCGCATCCATTTGGGCTCCTTATCTCTATCATTCCTGACAAGCAGGAACAGCATTTGCTTCAGAGCAGAGAACATTCATCCCTCTTCCTGTGAGAACACAGGGAGCCGTTCCTATTGAGAAATAGAACTGGCATTTCTGAGAGAAAAAAAAAAAAGCAGAGCTAGCTACCTGTGACATAGCCATCCTTCTGCAGCTCCCGTGATTTGAATAGAAACTTGCTAACATTCTAAATTAATACATACATACATAAAAACATACACAATACATACATACAAGTAGGCTGGGTACTGGTGGGGCACGCTTGTAACCCTAGCTACTCAAGAGGCTGAGATCTGAAGATCATGGTTCAAAGCCTGCTTGGTCAGACAAATACGAGGGACTCTTATCTCCAATCAACCACAAAAAGCTAGAAGCAGAGCTTGTCCCAAGAGGCCAAGTAAAAGTGAGAGGCCCTGAGTTCAAGCATCAGTACTGGTGCACATGCGCATACACACACATACACACACACAAGCAAGTACTTGGAACAAAATTATATGCTGTTTGAACACATCACCTTGTTTGCCCTGGGATAGATTTCCTCCCATTCTGACTATCATATATGTATTGCTGCAATTTCCAAACCAGACCCACGGGGTTGTTTTGCTTCATGGGACACTCAATCTTGTCAAGCCCAAAGTCTTCATAGTTTACCATTCCACCATTTCCCAGAAGTCAGGTGGTACTCTGGAGCTATAGAGAAAAAAAAAGAAATGGCATTGTCTGTTATGTTGCTTATTCCTCAAATTAGGGTGTTGGTGGAGCTGTTCCTGGCTTCTGTGCCGGAGCCAGTGATGTATTTGAGGGGCTTCTATTCGCTTATGTTTTTTCTTTTCTTTCCTTTTTTTGTGCTTGTACTGGGGTTTAAATTCAGGATCTGGACACTGTCCCTTTGCTTTTTTGCTCTACCACTTGCACCAGAGTTCCACTTCTGGTCCTTTGCTGTTTCATTGCATATTAGAGTCTCTTAGGCTTTCCTGCCTGGACTGGTTTGGTACCTTGATCCTCACATCTCAGCTTCCTCAGTAGCTGGAATTACAGGTATGAGTTACTAGTACCCAGATCCTTTCTAGTTATTCTTAAACTTCTTCTTCCTTTTTTTTTTTTGGCCAGTCCTGGGGCTTGAATTCAGGGCCTGGTCGCTGTCCCTGAGCTTTTGCTCAAGGCTAGCACTCTACCACTTCTAGCTTTTTCTGTTTATGTGGTTCTGAGGAATCGAACCCAGGGCTTCATGAATGCTAGGCAAGCACTCTACCACTAAACCACATTCCAGCCTTCAAACTTAGAAAGTGTGTTTATAGAGAGCTATGTGAGAACCTAGACTCCATGTATGAAATGATATGTGTTTTCAATACCCACTACTCCAGACATAGTCCCCAAAGGCTGGCTCAGGAGCCACAACCGACCCCACAATTCTATCAACACCCATGTCAGGCTTATAGCAGCAGAAGAAACACAGCAAGAAATACAAATGTATGAGTCCATCAAGGAAAACCCCAAACTGTTATTTCATTTCTATTTTAAGTTGAAAAGCAGAGTAACTACTGACTTAAAAAAAAATAGTTGAATTAACATCAGTGGGGATACATGGCATTTCCCAGTTGTCATGACAACCCTGATGCCTTGCTCAGCTCCCATGTTCATTCGGGTGTTGCATCTAATTTAAGATTTGACATGCAAATTGATGAAAGGATTTGGAGGTCTGGAAAGATCTACCTGTTCTATCAATTAAGACGACAGGTAAATGTGGAGAAGATGCTTCATCACAAGCAAAGTGCTCGCTCAGGTAGTGGTTTCCATAGAGATGTGATTCCCAAGACAGCACTGCAGAAAATGAGGGTTTACTCAGGGAGGGAGGCCAGAGGAGGGGATTTCTGTAATGCAGGTGGGAACCAGGCACCAGTGATTGATTGGAAACCCTTGCATGGTTTGTTTGCCAAGTTTCCACTGGTGACCTACTGAATCACAAACAATTAGGCTTTTTCAGCTGAGAGATGGGATTAGAATTGGTAATTCACAGGCAAAACTTTAAAGAGGAGGGAAATAATGAAGGAATTCCTGATGGAGCCAGTGGCTCACACCTATGATCCTAACTACTCAGGAAGCTGAAATCTGAGGATCATGGCTCAAAGCCAACCTGGGCAGGAACATCTGTGAGACCCTTATCTCTAATTAGCTACCAAAAAGCAGGAAGTAGAGCTATGGCACAAGTGGTAGAGCACAAGAGCTAAGCAAAAAAATAAATAAATAAATAAAAAAGCTATATACACTGAGTTCAAGGCCTGGTATCAGCATGCATGTCTGCACAAGTGCACGTGCACACGTTGGAGGGAAAGACACTTTCAAGGTAAAGAAACTTTGTAAGAGTGAGTCATCTTCACCTAGGAAACAGTTCCCTCCTCAGGAGTTATTTAGAAAAATTCACTGCAACAAACTGTCCTAATTTCAAATGTGAGTTGAGCCTCATCTAGTCACATACACTGAAGGACAAATATGCAACATGAGGAAATAAACAAGACACGTGTGAAAAAAGTGTTTTACCATGTAATATCTACTACCAGAATGTTATTTCCTCTTCAATATCCAATGCCTCGGAAGTGAATAATCTGTAACTGTTTAGAGTCATTTTAGTGGGGCGTAATGGCTATCTGTGGCGTAATGGCAGGGATTAGGAGGATTGCAGTTCAAAGACAACTCTGGTGAGAAAAGCTTATGAGATTCCATCTTAACCAATAAAAGCGCAGTGTGGCAGCACATGCCTGTCATCCTAGCTGTCTCAGCAATATAATTAGGAGGATCACAGTCCATGAAAGACAGCCATAAAGAAAACTAGAGCCAAGAGAACTGGGGCAGGATCAAATAGAAGAGTTCCTGCCGAGCAAGCACAAAGCCATGAGTTCAAACTTCAGGACTACCAAACTAAATAAAAAACAGTTCAGTGAAAAAAGATGTTACTTATAGTTTCTGTGTATGTGTGAGTGCACACACAAGCACACACCAGTTCTGGAGCTTCAACTCAGGATCTGGCACTATCCCTGAGATTTTTGTGCTCATGGCTAGCAATCAACACTAGTAAAGCAACCAGCCTTGAGAGAAAAAAAAAAAAAAGCTAAAGGACAGTGCTCAGACCCCGAGTTCAAACTCCAGTATAAACACACACACACACACACACACACACACACACACACACACACACACAGAGAGAGAGAGAGAGAGAGAGAGAGAGAGAGAGAAAACAACTTATAGTTCTAACAACTTATAGTTCTTGTATAGCAAGAATTACAGACTTGCCAGATGCTGGTGGCCCATACCTGTAATTCTAGCTACATATGAGGCTGAGATCTGAGGTTCACAGAAGCCATCTTTGAGCACAAAAGCACAAGGACAAAGCCCAGGCCCTGAGTTCAAGCCCATGACTGACAAAAAAAAAAAAGAGAGATAGACTTGTAGACAGGACTCTTAACGATTTCATCAACTGTGAATGCATGGCTTTACTCCTTGCTGTAGCAAGTTGACCACCCCACTTTCATCTCTGAGTATTTATTGGCTCAGTAGCTTCATGTGGTATGTCACAGAGATCAAGACTACATTCATGGCTCTCATGGATAGATTAATTTATTCAGGTCGTGACTAGATGCTTTAATGTCTTTCAGTTGTCTTGCAAATGTTTCCTGGGTCACTTGGCACCATTAGAGGAAAAGTTAGAACAGAATATTGCAAACCCATTACAACTTTTGAGAAACTTTCTGGAGGATATCCTCCATTGTTATGTTAGTGGCACCATTTTCTGCCTGTCACAGACATCCTTTTTGTATAATGATATAATCTTCATCTAACAATCCTCACCAGTGAATGGCAAAATATAGAAAACAGTCTGAAAAAAGTGCATTATAGTTATCATCATACTTATGGAAGAGGACTGAACTATTTTGCTTTTGAAGTTACATTAACTCCATCAGACCAATGGGGTGTTATTCAGTATGCTGAAAGAGAAACTTTCCTAACAAGAGATTTCCCATGCATGTACAAAAAGGAATGATCTTTTTGTTGTACCAGTACTGGGACTTGAACTCAGGGCCTGGCCACTGTCCATTAGCTTTTTCCCTCAAGGATGGCACTGTACCACCTGAGTCTCAACTCCACTTTCAGGTTTTTGCTGGGTAATTGGAGGTAAGAGTTTCAAGATGGCAGGCATGAGCCACCAACATCCAGCTCATGCTTGCATATGCTTAGCTGCCTATTAAGGCACATGGTGATTATGGTTTGGTGAACACACAGAATCCTTTCCTAAGAGTTTTTCTGTAGAGGATTCTTCATCCAGCTCTCCACCATCTTGGATGTCTGCTTTTCTTTATCACATTCCAAATGTTAAGCATAAAATGTAGCCCTTCAGGGCTGGGGATATAGCCTAGTGGCAAGAGTGCCTGCCTCGGATACACGAGGCCCCCTAGGTTCGATTCCCCAGCACCACATATACAGAAAACGGCCAGAAGCGGCGCTGTGGCTCAAGTGGCGGAGTGCTAGCCTTGAGCGGGAAGAAGCCAGGGACAGTGCTCAGGCCCTGAGTCCAAGGCCCAGGACTGGCCAAAAAAAAAAAAAAAATGTAGCCCTTCAGGTTAACATCTAGTGAGGTTTCTCTCTCTCTCTCTCTCTCTCTCTCTCTCTCTCTCTCTCTCTCTCTCTCTCTCTCTCTTGTCCTTGCCTACATATACACACAGAGGCACTGACATGGTTCTATCCACTACAGAGAATGGGAAATCGTGAGGCAGATCTCCTCCTTTCCTATCTAAATATAAAACATAAAATCAATGAAACTTACCAGGCAATCAGTGGCTCATGCCTGTGATCCTAGCTACTCAAGAGGCTGAGATGTGATGATCATGATTCAAAGCCAGTGGGACAGGAAAGCCCAGGAGACTACTATCTATAATTAACCATCAGGAAGCCAAACGTGGAGCTGTGGCTTAAGAGGCAGAGCTCTAGTATTGAGGGGAAAAAAGCCCAGGAGAACATTCAGGCCTTGAGTTCAAGACCCAGGACTGGCACCAAAAACTAAACAAAAAAGAAACAAAATAGCAACAAATAGTAAGATCTCCAAAAGAGATCTCATTATAGTTATCGGTTTTGTGCAAGGAGTAAACTTGCTGTTATGACTGTGACACTAAGTACCTAAGTGAAACTTCATAGTTTAAGAACACAGTCCCGGCACTGTATAGGTGGCTCATACCTATAATCCTAGCTACTCAGGAGGCTGAGATCTGCTCATCAACAATTTCAAAGTGAGACCAGGCAGATAAAGCCAAGAGTCTTATCTCCAGTTAACCAGAAAAGAATGGGAGGAGCCAGGCGTGGTGGCTCACACCTGCAATCCTATCAACTCAGGAGGCTGAGAGTTGAGGATCACAGTCAAAGCTAGCCCAAGCAGAAAAGTCCTGGAGACTCTTATCTCCAATTAATCTGCAGAAAGTCAGAAGTAGAGCAGTGACTCAAAGTGATAGACCACTAGCCTTGAGCAAAAGAGCTCAGGGACAGTGCCCAGGCCCTGAGTTCGAGCCGTAGGATGGACAAAGGAAAGAAAAAAAAATCAGAGGAATGACTCGAGAGGAAGATTACCAGTTATGAGTGCTGAAGTCAAAAGAGAGTATGGAGTTCAAGACCCAGTATGGTACACACACACACACACACACACACACACACACACACACACACACACCACTCCCTTCACTTTCCAACACCGTCTTCGCAATGCTGCCTTCACTTCTGATCCGATGGCTCTAAGTTCAGAGTTCTTCATAAGTCCATTCATGTTCAGCAATTCGCTAAAATAGCTCATACAATGCAGCATTATGCTTACTACTACAATTTTAATATGACAAAAGTGGCTATTATAAGTCAGAACTGACCAAAAAGAGAGACACATGCTGTAAGGAACCCAAACAAGAAGTCTCCAATCACTCTCTCTCTCTCTCTGATAGCGTTATGTGCAGACTATGGGATACATTTCAAAGAATTTTGGCAACCAGAGATGCTCACCCAAACTTCGATGTGCAGTTTTTAATTGGGGTTGCCTTGTATGGACAAGACTGACTGAATCATTAGGAACATAACTGAATTCAATTTCTAACCCCACTGTCCTGCATGGAAATTGATGTTGATATTACAGCCTAATCGAATCACATGATTGGTCTTTGTAGTGGGGCCAGCCCAACTGTGAGGCATCTCATGAACATAAATGATGTAGGAACCTATCATGAGTCATGTCCTTTGTATAAATTACCAACTGTGAGCTGAAACTGTGCTATAACTGACAAGGATAATCTTATTACCATAGAAAATGGGTTTATGGACTCCTCAGGAATGAGGGATTGAGCCAAATTCCTTATTATATACTCTTGTACAAGGAGTCATCATCTCTAAAGTTGAAAATTATAATAATGTCCCTAACATGGAAATTTTATGAGGATTAAACAATGAAGTACATGTTCCTGGGTGGAATACACATTCTGAATGCTGGCTATGTTACTCTTATCTTATTGAGGTTGTGACATATACTCACTGCTTGTTCTGTTTATTGTTAGCTCTTGAGGGCAGCAAAAATATTTCATGCATTTTTACAGACTTTACTGTAACTACCTATGTCTTGTACAAATGATTTTTCAATACATATTTATTGATTTCTTTAAAAAATATATCTCCATTGAAGACTAGTACATTTGAGATTAATATCTATTTGGCTTTGTTTGATTTAAATATCAGAACTGCTTCATAAGAGGGGCAAGAGCAGCAGTGTATGTTGCATATAACATACTTATATCAATAGGTAGTGTTATGCCCAGAATTCAGCGTCCCCAAAGACCACCAAAGAACCAAAAGCCGATGTAATCACGAGAGAGTCTTTATTGCAAGCTCGAGCCTGGGCTCATGATGGTCACCAATGCAGCGGGTCTGAATCGAGAGCCCTGACCCTCCATTCAGCAGGGTTATTATAGGGCTTCCACAGTAGCATACAGCGAATCACAGTTCATCGCAGGAAAATCATAAAACAACATAGCAATGAGCTAGCAACTAAAAGATGATTGGCTAACTTGTGGACTTTATAATGACTGGTTTAAGTAAATGACCTAAGTCTCAGGAGTGTTTGTTCAAGTCATTCTTGACTTGAGGGGACATCTGGAATTTCCTGTTATTTCTTGATTGCTGGTCTTTCTGAGAGTTTCACTGTCCAAAGAAGTTATGGACACTTTCTTGATTACTTGGTTATTATGAGAGTTCCACTGCCCAAAGGAGTTATTGGCACTTCTGGAATCTCTGCACTTCTGTATTTTGTCACAGGGGCTGGTTTACAGTCTTAAGCACACACCTGTTGGGAGTGGGCCTTATTTCTCAGAAGTGGCTACTCTCATTTATGAGGGACACAACACATTAACCATGTTTTAAAAACACAAAACACACTGGCCACACTCCAATATATTTCCTTTGTGTCACGATGGCTAAAGTATTCTAACTTTAACTGACCTCTGGTCAAATGAAGTCTCCCTGGCTACCTTCATTATTTTAGACTGCATTTTGTTCAGGCTCTTCACATTGACATGTTCTGCAGTTATTCCAGGTAGCTTCAGGACCCGGTCAGGCCCAAGCTACAATATGGAGGTGCAGCAGCTGCTCAGGTTCTTCAGTACCACCAAAGCATGAGCGAGGGTTGACCAGATGTCTGGATGAGAAAAACGTATGTATGTCTCTCTAACTATTTGTTTGAAACTTTGGAGACCCTTTTTCAGCATCAAAAAGAATAAGAATTTTTGACATGGAAGAAATCAATGCAATATCATGTATTAAACAACTTTAGTTACCTAAAATGGATGTGTGTGTGTTTATGTGTGTGTGTGTGTGTGTGTGTGTGTGTGTGTGTGTGTGTGTTTGGAAAAGTCCAGATGAAAAAAGACTTATGGCTGGGGATGACTGTTCTCTGCTTCTTATGTGTTTGTTTTTGTTACGGGGTTCAAGGGAGGAGATTCCCCATCCCCCCAAGACTCCACCACTCAGAGACAGTCTCAAGCAAAAGGATGGATTTATTGGGGAAGCAAAAAGTGAACTGACCAGCCAGGGACGCAGCACAGACCCAGGAGCTGAAAATGTGACAGTGAAAAGCATGCTGACTGGCCAGGGACACAGTGCAGACTCAGGTGCTAACACAGTGACCCCCCCACAACAGTCCTGTGCTTATATTCCTACCCTAAGTATTTCACAATTGTCTGCAAAAGCATTGCATACTTTAAGGATTGGCTGGAATTTGAGAGGAGAGAGAGAGAGAGAGAGAGAGAGAGAGAGAGAGAGAGAGAGATTTTGCCTATTTGTTGCTACTGTCAACTTAGGATGAAATCTATCTGTTCCTATGATCTCAAATAAAATGGGAGCTCTCCTGGCCAGAATACATCATTTTTCTGCTTAATTTTTCCCCAGCCCTCCCATTTTTCTGCATTTTTCCACTGTACAGAGCTATCTCAAATCTTAAGTAAGACCTTACCTTTTATGTGTTTGGTTTGTTTGTTGTTTTTTGCCAGTCCTGGGGCTTGGACTCAGGGCCTGAGCACTGTCCCTGGCTTCTTTTTGCTCAAGGCTAGCACTCTACCACTTGAGCCATAGCGCTACTTCCAGCTTTTTCTATATATGTGGTGCTAAGGAATCAAACCCGGGGCTTCATGTGTACGAGGCGAGCACTTTTACCACTAGGCCATATTCCCAGCCCAGGCTTTACCTTTTATATCCCTGAGCCCTGTCTATAGGTACAAAATAAAAGAAGCCCACAGATTCAGGCATAGCTCTTGGAAGGGATGGAACATGGCCCTCTTTGGGAAATAATTCTTAAGCCAGTAAGCAGTATGCAAAACCAAACTGAAAGGCAGTACAAAAATGAGCCCAAAAGAGGCAAGCAAGAACACAAATGTTTATCTGCAAGGAAGAGGTAAAACAAGCCTCTGGGCCGCTGTAGGTTGGCAGAGGGCTGCTGGGGTGTGGGGATAGGTCACCAGCCAGAGAACAGTGTGACAGACACTAAGCAGGCCCAGGGTGTGAAGGAACTGAGTCACCAAGGGATTAGAATTTTTGAAAAAGAGCAGAAATCAATCTCAACAGACCAGATCAACTTTGATGGAGAGCTGAAGAGGGATGTCTTCGTGAGAGTTGGGAGACATGAGGCATGGCTAATGGTCACAGGGGTGGAAGAACTAAGTAGGGTTATGGTTAGAGAGCAGGGCCACAGGAGGCTTGAGAGTTCAAAGGTAGGGGACATAGTCACAGGTAGATGAGGGTTCCGCCTCCTGAGTTCATGGTACAGGTCTGGCAGGTCCGGGAACATATTGTTCGAGTCCCCTGTCCTATCTGCTTCTAGGAATTCGGGTGCCTATCATCTGAGGGTGGAGGTGGGGAAGAGAAATTTCACATTTAGATGAAGATTCTGAGTTGGAGATTGGACTGAAGAATTCCAGGAAGATCACCTCAGGGGATGGTAGTCAGTGGGCCAGGCATGGGAGCGATACTGCCTTATGAGAACAAAGCAGATTCCTATTGAAGTAGGGATGCTGAATTTGACTGGTGCCATCTGGCCATGTGATGGATTGTTGGGGATTCAGCTTTGGCCTTGAGGGTGAAGGGCAAGGAGAGCTATCCCGAGATGCTGCCCTTCCCCCAGCCCTGGGGCAGTGTGGAAGCAAGCCACACCTCTCTGGGTCCCAAACCAGAAGGGGTGGCTTTGTGACCAGCCCCCCAACTTCTCGCCAGCTAGCACGTGTGCTCCCCTTTTCACGGGCTTTGCCCGGAGGGCGGTACTATGGGAGTGAAGTTAGCCCATGGGGGGGTCCTGGGGAGCCGCCCTTGGACTGACAAGCTCGCCGGCCTATCGCCAGCTCCTGGTCTATCACCCCTTTCCTCGTCATCTCTCCTGGTATAAGTTGTTAGCCCCTCCCTTTATTAAACCAGATTGCTCTTGAAGCTTTCTCCGAGACTCCGTGTGCGCCTGGCTTCCTTCGTGGGTAAGGAGGGAGGAAAAGGGGATCTCATTCGGCTACGTGCACCTGAGGCCTACCCTAACTCCCCCACTCTACCCTGGCCTGCCTGCTGGTCAGGCAGCCAGGGAAGAGGGTGAGAAAGGGAGCACAGATAAGAGAGTAAGCTTAGCATCCCCGTGCCAGGGGAGATAAATCTAGCCCGGCATTTGGCGGCCCGAACATGGGGGCACAGAGCCCACAGGAGTAAGTCCACGGCTACCGGTAGGCCCTCAGGGAAATTGGAGTAGAATCTCCGGGACACGTGGTTCCCCATCAGATCAGCAAAAAAGATGGGACAAAGTCAGAGTAGGCGGAATAATTCACCACTTAAAATCCTGAGGTTAACCCTCCAAAACGCGGGGATGAGTATTTCAGAACCCTGTGCTATACGAATTTGGGAGGAGCTGACCCTCAGGGTCCCGTGGCTTGCTGGAGCCAATCCACTTTCGTGGGAAACTTGGAACCAGCTAGGACGGGAGTTGGAGGGCAAGGAAGTGGAGTTGGGAGAGGAACTCCCCCCTTGTGACCTTCCAAGCTATTAAGACCCTTACGGCCTGCTTCTCCTCGGACCCAGGGGAGAGTCCCTGGACTCAGGAGAGGTCAGCAGGGGGGAATTTTGATCCGGAGGGGGCCCCGATGCCCCACTCTGAGGGGTCCCGGGATGAGCGTGAGCCTGATCCCTGGTACCCTGACCTAGACGCCGCGTTGGTGGCAGGCAAGCTGCACGCACAGCTGCTGTCTTGTCACCCTTCCCCCACCAGACGCTTAGCTCCACTGTATACAGATTCAAGGAGCCCTGCTGAGCAGCTGTCTCACAGCTGCCAGAGGTGCTCATCCACAGAGCGCAGGCGGTCCGACCGGTTTTAAACTGGGAGCTATTACAACCTCGGGGCAGGAGGCTCCTGGTTCTTCTACAGGGCCTCACCCCCAATTCTAAGGGCCACTGTTCCTACCGTCCCTGCCATTCGATGGCTCCCGGGTCCCCCGGTGTGGGTGGAACAGTGGCCAATTCCCTCAAACAAATTAGAAAGATTAAAGGAAATAATATCAGAACAACTGTCCCTAGGGCATATTAGACCTTCACTGAGCCCTTGGAACAGCCCTGTATTTGTTGTACAAAAGGCCTCAGGTAAATGGAGGATGGTACAGGACCTAAGAAAAATTAATGAGCGGATAGTCCCCGTCAGCACCCCTTTACGGGGGCTGCCATGGATCCCCTCCATTCCTCGGGATCGTAATTTCATTATAGTTGACATCAAGGATTGTTTCTTTTCCATTCCCCTTGCCCCCCAGGACTGTGAGAAGTTTGCCTTCTCTGTGCCCTTGGTTAACTACCAGGGGCCAGACCAGAGGTATGAGTGGGTAATCTTACCTCAGAGCATGGCTAATAGTCCAGCCTTCTGCCAACACTGTGTCACAAGTTCTCCAACCTCTTCAGAACCAGTCAGATATTATTTTATATATCTATATGGATGACATCATTATTGGGGCAGCCGACGCCCAAGTGCTGGACTCTGCCTATAACAAGCTACAAACACTCCTACAAGGAGGAGGATTGCATATAGCCAGTGACAAGATTCAGAAAGTATACATACCCCTTTAAGATCTTGGGGGCAGAACTTAAACTAGATACTGTGTGCCCCCTTAAATCCAAGTTATCCTTCCAATCATCTTATACTCTAGTGGAGATGCAAAGACTGTTGGGTGAAATTAATTGGTTAAGACCCTGGCTTCACCTGCCTACAGAGGAGCTGCTTCCGCTCCATGACTCTTTGGAGGGCAAAGCGCCCACTGATGTTATTACAATAACTCCATCGCTTCAAGCAACATTCCAGAAAATCCAAATGGCCCTAAATATGGCACAGCTGGCAAGCTTGGTGCCATCTTGGCCATGTGGTGGATGATATGGTATTGGGTTAAAAGGGCACCATCTTGTCTTCATGGTAGAGACAGGGAAGTCTCACCTCCCAGGTGATGGGCTTGCCTAAATTCCTAGAGGCAGGGTCAGGGACCTAGTTGGTAGGTGAATGCTCAAGATCTCTATGACCTGATGTATTTAGGCCCAGACCAGTTCATGCATCATTACACCATGCCTCATGTCCTGTCTCCTGCCTCTTGGCTCTTCTGGTCACCATGGCATCCTACTTCAGCTCTCCATTGGAGCTCATCTGGTTTGTTGGTTTTGTTTTGCTGCTCTTTCTGAAAGGTTCTAAGTGAGGAAAGAGCATGCAGAGATTAGTAGAGGTGATTGAAAGAGAATTTATTGGGGTATGGTCCCAGGCAGACTCTCTCTGGTCAGGATCAGAGAGGTTGTGCCTGGGCCTAGCTCAGGCAGGGTTTATATGGCAGGGGCAAAGGTGGTTGGGAGAGCGATGGGAGTTACCACATGGCTTGTTCTGCAAGTCTGGGTGGTTCCAGTTGGTCTCAGGTTCGTGCTTCTAGGCTGATGCAGATGGTATTTCCTGACAGGAAGGTGGTTATTTCTCAGCACCTGTGAGCCCTCCAGTGGCCTGACACTTTCTTTCCTCTCCTGCTCTCATGGCTCAGTTTTCTGACAGTGTTAAGTGTATTCATGGGGCTGAAGATCTTTGCAACAGTAGTTCATCTGCAGATGCCAGCTTTCTAATAAAGACACCCAATTCGACCTCTCAAAATGTGGTTTCTCTGTTTTCTGGCCATATAACACCATCATAGAGCAGCCAGGCTCCAGTGGCTCATGCCTGTGTTCCAGCTACTCAGGAGATTGAGAACTGAGGATTGTGGTTTGAAGTCAGCCCAGGCAGGAGAGAGTTTGTGAAGCTATCATCTCCAAATGTGTGTGTATGTATACATAGATATTATATATATATGTATATATATATATATCACTTGAGCCACATATATATATACATATATATACATATAGATATGTGTGTATGCTGAAGTGGAATATACATATACATATATATGTATATGTGTGTATGCTGAAGTGGAATATATATTGTGGTTCAAGTGATAGAGCAATCCCTGAGCAAATAAGCTCAGGGACTCAGGGACAGTGCCCAGGCCCTGAGTTCAAGCCCCAGGGAAAAAGAAAAGGAAGAGGAGGAGGAGGAGGAGGAGGAAGAGAAAGAGAAAGAGAAAGAAAAGGAGAAGAGGAAGGATGCAACATTCACAACCTTTCTGAATTGCCAACTTCTCACTTCTGTATCACCACAACAACATATTTGATTGTTTTAGGTAAACTCATTTTTTTAGAGAAACTTTAACAAGGAGCTCATTGTCAGACTTTAAACAGTTAAATGATGGGAGCTATGTTCAATCCTGCTCAGAGATTATTTATGACTAGCAACAAACATTCCTGTAGGTTTTCAAAGGTGCGATCTAATTTCAAATACAGAGGCTTTACAGAGAATTGTTATCTCTTCTGATTTCTGAGAAAAATCCTGTTTTCACTCATTAGGCCTGGGAAATGTGTCACCTTTCAGCACATTTTCTATAAACAAAAGAAAATAAAGGTCATGAGGAAACAATTATAGAGCACTATTTATTTATAAAATATTAATGGAGGCTGGAGGCAGTTGCTAAAGATAGAGAGGAAAGGGGAAGGGAAAAAGGGAAGCATAATAAGGATAGAGGGACTTTGTTTAGAGGGTAACATTTACCTCTAGCCTGTTGGGTTACAGATAGTAACTAGGCCTTGGGAGCTTGGAGACCGAGCTCTTAAAGATAGTGTTGCAGAATGCTTTGGTCCATATTTTTCACATAAGGAAAAATGACTATAGTACTAATGAATGTATAATCTTACATAGTGACATCTCCATATGGTGTTTACTTACCTCAAAATAATCCCAGGATGCATTTTCCAGAGAAGTAAACTGAGGCTCCAAAAGTTTGAATGACATGATAAGTCACAGGGTTTATGATCATGAAAGAATTGGTGGCAGTTGTTGAAGAAACTCTTGTTACATGGTTCAGGCTAGATTCAACTCACTTTGCAGCCCAGGATGGCCTCAAACTTGTGATTCTCCCACTTCTGCCTCCCAAAGGCTGGGATTACAGAGATGAACCACCATGCTTGGATCCAGAGATCTGCAAATGACCAAGTATGCAATTTTCCATGCAGAGTTGGGAGTCTGCTTTCCAGAATCCTAGAATTAAAATAAAACAAATACCACAATGCTTTGCTTTCTCTAAAGCAACACTTAATAATACTATCAATAATGCAACACATTCTCTGTTGCCTTTATGGTCTTCCCTCCTTATCTCCCACAGCATCTATATTTCTTAAGAAACACATAACATAAAGTAATTACTTTTTTGTGTGTATAGAAGGATGTTAGAAAAGGGCAGATTTGAAAGGCGAGAAGAACAAAGGCAAAGACACCAACCTCAACAGACCAGATCAACTTTAATGAAAGTTGAAGAGGGACCCAGGGTGACCTGAGGAGAGAGGAGACAGGAGGGATTATAGAGGACTTTAAAGTGGGGTTGTGGATGGGGGTAGGGTCACAGTAGTTGGAGGTTCAAAGAGTTTGGGAGCTTCTGGTGCAGGCCTGGATCTGGGAACCTTAGAGCCTATTGTTTAAGCAAGTCTACTGCTCAGTCTCTGGAAGTCAGTGGGGGTGGGGTGGGAGGCATTCATGTTTAGATTCTAATTCTGGGTTGGAGAATTTCAGGAAGTTGAGGTGGGAGGGGAATCAGTGGGCTGCCAGGGGAACAACCTTGAGTTAGGAGGACAAAGCAGATTCCCAGAGAGTAACACTAAGCCTTGAACTCAGGACCTGAGCACTGTCCCTTAGCTTTATCACTCAAGGGTGGTGCTCTACCACTTGAGCCACAAGTCTGCTTCCAGCTTTTTTTTTTTTTGGTGGTTAATTGGAGATAAGAGTCTTGTGGACTTTTCTGCCTAGGCTGGCTTTGAATTGTGATCCTCAGATCTCATTCTCCTCAGTGGCAGGAGCCACCAACACCAGCTGCAGTTACCTTTTGTATAGAACTTTATATGAAGCAGGTGACTGTATCTGAGTCACTTTGTGAACTGAGTTATAAGTGAATTCCACAGCGTTCCAGCCCACACTGTGGGTCTGTAAGCCTCCCAGACCCTTTGCTTCTGGATCTAGAAGAACCCCTTTTCTGGATAATCTAATCCTCACAAGGGCTTCCTTCCTGCAAAAACTCAAGAATCCCAGCTAAGATTTGAGTCCACATTCTGCCACTTTCTTAGCTAAGCCTTCTATAAGATGGTTCAGCACCTTAACCACCCCCGTGTGTGTGTGTGTGTGTGTGTGTGTGTGTTGGTAATAAGGTTTGAACTCAGGGCCTAGGTACTGATCCTTAGCTTTTTCTCTCAAGGCTGGTGCTCTACCACTTGAGCCACAGCTCTACTTCCAGCTTTTTGGTGGTTAATTGGAGATTAAGTGTCTCATGAACTTTCCTGCTAGGGCTGGCTTCGAACAGTGATCCTCAGATCTCAGCTTCATGAGTAGCAAGGATTACAGGCGTGAGCCACTGCCAGGCTAGATTTACCTCCCCTAGTGCGGGGATGCTAAGCTTACTCCCTTATCAGTGCTCCCCTTTTCACCCTCTCCCCTGGGCGCCTGACCCGTGGGCAGCCAAGGTGGAGCAAAGAGACACGGGCAAGCCTAAAGTGCAAGTGGCTGAATGAGATCCCCTTTTCCTCCCTCCTTACCCACCAAGGAAGCCAGGTGCAGACGGATCTCGGAGACGCTTCAGAGAGCAATCCAATTTAATCGGGAGGGACTCACAGTAATATAGTAGTGATGACGAGGATTGAGCATGAGCTGGCGATAAGCTGGCAAGCTTGTCCATCTAAGAGCAGCTCCCTAGGACCTCCCTCATGAGCTAACGTCACTTCCCATAGTACCGCCCTCTGGGCAAAGCCCGCGAAAGGAGAGCACACATGCTCGCTGGCGCAAGGGGATGGTCGTAAAGCTACCCCTTCTGGTTCCGGACCCAGAAGGAGATAGGTGTGGCTCACTTCCACACTTCCCCAGGGCTGGGGGAAGGGCAGTGTCTCGGGAGCACTCTCCTCGCCCTTCCCCCCTTAAGGCCAAGATGAATCCCCAACAAGCCACCAGCACCCACCTTCACTAACTTAAATCTTATTTCTTTATCTGCAACATGAGCATCCGAACAGTGTTTTTAGTCCATTTGTGCTACTGTAACAAAATATCACAGGCTGGTTATGCATGATGAATAGAAATTTATAGCCTCACAGTGAAGAAAGCTGCAAAGTACAGGTCAAAGGGCTTACATCTAATATGGCCTTTCTTCTGTAGCATCTCATAGTCAAAGGCAAAGAGAGTAAGAGATGGAGGAGGGGAGGGGGGAGGGAAGCAGGAGGAGGGAGATGCAGGGTGGGAACGAGAGAAGGTGAGAGCGAGAGGAACACCCTGAACCCAGTCCCACAGGAACCCTCATGGTCTATTTGCAATTGCATCCCCAATGCAGTTGCATTGGGGATCAAATTCCCTGTAAATGCTTTCTTTGGGGGGGTGCGGAGGGGGAGGTTACCTGTACTGGGACTTGAACTCAGAGCCTGGGTGCCTGGGTGCTGTTCCTTAGCTTTTTATTTATTTTTTTTGGCCAGTCCTGGGGCTTGGACTCAGGGCCTGAGCACTGTCCCTGGCTTCTTTTTGCTCAAGGCTAACACTCTGCCACTTGAGCCACAGCGCTGCTTCTGGCCGTTTTCTGTATATGTGGTGCTGGGAAATTGAACCCAGGGCCTCATGTATAGGAGGCAAGCACTCTTGCCACTAGGCCATATCCCTAGCCCTCCTTAGCTTTTTTTGCTCAAGTCTGGTTCTCTACCACTTGAGTCACACCTCCACTTCCAGCCCTCTGCTGGTTAATTGGAGTTAAATGTTTGGAGTTAAATTTGTCTGCCTGGGATGATTTTGAACCAGGACTGCCACATCTCAGCCTCCTGAGTAGCTAGTCATGAACCACTGGACACAGGGGACACATTCCTATAGCAGCAATCACAATTGAGTCACATGGAGAATTAAATAAGATCACCCATGCAGAACTCTTGGCTGGGTGCCTGGACCATGAGTTCTGCTTATGTTATCTGGTGTTGGGCCAGAAAGAAATCCTCTGAGCAAAACATAGCACTGAGGGGGGAGCTGCCATCCTGTGCGTTCTGCTTTTGTCTCTCTATTCTTTTCTAGGAAGGGAGAGAGGAAGCTGATGGGAAGCTGAGCCTGTGAGAGAAGACAGTAGCTGGTTTGACTTCATAAACTTGATGGAGTGATGGTTTTCTAAGGATGGTTAGCTTGTTTGCTTGTTTGTTTCTATTTAGATTCAGCCAGGGATACTAATTTAATTCTGGCCCAAGAAGCTTTAAAAATATTTTCTGCTTTCTAATTTGCATGAAAAGAATAATTTCTTTCATCTCTCAGTTTTATTAGTTTCTAAATCAAGCATCCTCAAACTTAGAATCTTAAAAAATGCAGTCATACACATATACACACACAAGAATTTGTAGTGTTTGGATAGCTCAGTAGTGATGGAATTGCTTTATATGTTTGAGGCCTTGGAATGGATCTGCAACACTGTAAAAAAGACAAACAAAGAAAACCAACCAAAATTACAACAATACAACCCAGAAAGTATTAATGTAAACATATTGAAATCTGTAATTACAACATTAAAATATTACTTTTATTTATGAAAAAATGCAGTCATAGCCAGGCACCAATGGCTCACACCTATAATCCTAGCTTAGTAGGCTGAGATCTGAGGATCATAGTTCAAAGCCAGCCTGGACAGGAATGTGAGATTCTTATCTCCAATTAAACCACCAAAAAATAGCCAAAGCGAAGCTGTGGCTCAAGTGGTAGAGGACTAGCCTTGAGCACAAAAGCTCAGGGACAGTATCCAGACCTTGAGTTCAAGCCCCAGGACTGGTGTACACACACACACACACACACACACACACACACACCATACAGTCATATGTTGCTTGACCATAGAGCTAGTCTCTGAGCAATGCATCTTTAGGCAATTTCATCTTTGTATGGGAATTATATACAGTGCAATTATACCAACTAAGATAGCTAAGACCTCCCTGGGCATTATCATCTTAGGGGACTATCAACACATATGTGGCCTGTCATGACTGAAATGGCCTTATGTAGTGCATGGCTGTAGGCATTTATTTGCTTATGATTGTCTATGTCAATCATTTGGGCTAGGCAGTTTGTCTACTGAGCTGGCCATGCCTCAGTCATGCCATTTCAGTGAGCTGGGGGATGGGCTGGGGCCTGGTCAGTCCTTCAGTGCCTCTGGCCCACTTGGTGGTCAGTTAGGACAACAGCTGGACAGGCCATGGATATCCAGTGCACAGTGCCTAGCTTCACTGTTTCCCCATGAAATCTGGGTTCTAAAAGCAGAAGACACAGACAAGTTCCAGGCATAAGCACTCGCCAGGTTTCTGCTTATATCATGCTTTCAGTGTCCTACTGGCCAAAGGAAGTCATGTGACTTGCTAGGTCCTCTCCCTGAGGGCTCCATGTAGATGCCCCCACCTCATTAAGTCTCCACCCAGTTACCTGGGTTACCTCCCCTTTCCCTGAGGTCACATCCTAATCCACCTGGCCACACCCCTTGCCCCTGCCCTAGATATAATGCTGGGCTGGGTGGGGGTCTCTCTCTCTCTCTCTCCCTTCTCTCTGGCCATGGATCATCTTGGCCACAGGCCAGCAGTTCGGTAATAAACTTTCTCTCCTGCCTGAATACCGCGTGGTGTTCTCCTTTACCGGCTACCTACTTTAAAAACCTAACATGACTGAGCCAAGCTCCAAGGAGCAGAGAAAAATAACTTACTTCTTGGTGAAAACCTAGTGCTTTCCTTTGGACTTGAACTCAGGGCCTCACACACTGGTGTTTGTTTTAGCTTAAGGCTGGTGTTCTGGATTTTTGATGCTTAACTGCAGATAAGAGTTACCTGGACTTTCCTACCCTGACTGTCTTTGAACCTCTTAGCCACCTGAGTATGTAGGATTACTGGCTTTGTCATTCATTCCTGACAACAATGGACAGATAGATACAACCCTCAGGTAAGAGTTAGGGAATGGAATCTGTTAGTGTTGTGCCAAGTCGAGAAACCACCACCAAGAAGACCACCGAGACTCAGACATTCCGAAATGCAAAAGCAAGGCAAGGCTTTATTTAAGCGAGCTACAACTCGGGCCTCGTCCTACCCACCAACACAGCAGAGGTTAGGAGGGAGCCCCGAGCTGTGATTACACAGGGCTTATAAAGGCAAAGAACAAGGTTACAACAATCAGGTGTTCAAGCAAGCAAGATTAGGACACAGGTACAAATCTGATTGGCTCAGGGTTCGATTCTAAAATGGGGTTCACGTTAGGTGGTAAAATGGGGCCTGACTTCAAAGTCTGGCACTTCATTAGTACTTGTGCATGTTGAGTCTGCTGAGCTCAAGAACTATGTGTAGGCTGGGAATATGGCCTAGTGGTAAAGTGCTCGTCTCATATACATGAAGCTCTGGGTTCAATTCCTCAGCACCACATACATAGAAAAAGCTGGAAGTGGCGCTGTGGCTCAAGTGGCAGAGTGCTAGCCTTGAGCAAACAGAAGCCAGGGACAGTGCTCAGGCTCTGAGTTCAAGCCTCAGGACTGGCAAGAAACAAAACAAAACAAAGAACTGCATGTAACTTAATGTGGAGTAATCTTTTTTTGAGCCCTATAGCTCTATTCCCTTAGATGAAAAACATAATCAACTGATTGCAGAGACAGAATAGAGCCGAGCAAGAAGTCACATTGTCTGTAATAAGCAATATGGGAATGACCCAGTTGAGTTCTTAGAGTTCTTTGAAGCAAGAGATACTATGGGAGGATATGTTAGGACATGAGAATATCCTTGGGGGGTAGGGCGAAGAGGGAGACTAAGACATAGTTGAACAAATGGTAGGATTTACAAGTAAAACCCTAGTGTGTCTCAAGGGGATGAAGGTCAAGTTCAAGGTGCTAACATGGTCATGTATTCTTCATGTCAAAAACAGGATAACCTGACAGGCAGTGAGCCATGATGAGCACATAGCATTTGTGACTCATGCATAGTAGGCAAATTGCTTTCCATGCCCCAATTAAACTCAACATTGAATTTAAGGATTTAGAAGGGTAGGGGTATCTCTAAAATCCATCTCATTCTTACCTCTTTTTGCTTATTTAAAAACCTTTTATGATTCTACTTCGTCCATACCATAGAGCTGGTACCAGGAAACCTGCTATCAAATGGGCTTTCACAATACGTTTCAAATAGCATTCCAGTCTCTCTCTTACTGCTCCTCTAATTCCATTTTTGAAATTTCTCCAGAGCTGTATTCATTTTTTTTTTAAGTGTGGAATCTCTCTTTACTCAGTTTGAGAGAAAAAAACCGCTCAGTACCTTCTGATTTTCAGAGATACTGTGTTACGCTTTGAGTAATAAAAGCAGTGAATTTTAGTCCCTTAGAAGCAAAATTTGGAATGAAATTACAAATGTCGCTTTGAGAAAACTCATCAAAGGAGTCTCTCTCATCTAACTTTTATTTTTAAGTGTTTTCCTTAAAGCTTTCTTTTACTGCTTAGGTTCCAGCAAAGCCCAGCCCCCCATCAATCAATATTGAATTTCCTACCAAGTACCCAGTGTTCTTAGGAGCTATTTTTAAAACCTATCTCCTGTTTGCCCAGACCAACGAAACCTTTATTGCTTTTAAAAATAAAAATAACAAGTACAGCTTTCATTGATCCAGAGACATACCCCTCCAGGAACCAGAGAAGAACTTGTGGACTTAGCTTAGAATTTAGGCAGTGAGTGGGTGAATATCTCCTCCTTATTTTATAGTATATAAAAAAAGAACTTTTTGGGGCTGGGGATATAGCCTAGTGGCAAGAGTGCCTGCCTCAGATACACGAGGCCCTAGGTTCGATTCCCCAGCACCACATATACAGAAAACGGCCAGAAGCGGCGCTGTGGCTCAGGTGGCAGAGTGCTAGCCTTGAGCGGGAAGAAGCCAGGGACAGTGCTCAGGCCCTGAGTCCAAGGCCCAGGACTGGCCAAAAAAAAAAAAGAACTTTAAAAAAAATATTCCTTTAAAAATATTCCTTTTGCTTTATTACTTGATTTGGAAAGTATTTGTTGGTAAAAGGTTTTTTTTTTTTTTTTTGGCCAGTCCTGGGCCTTGGGCCCAGGGCCTGAGCACTGTCCCTGGCTTCTTCCCGCTCAAGGCTAGCACTCTGCCACCTGAGCCACAGCGCCCCTTCTGGCCGTTTTCCATATATGTGGTGCTGGGGAATCGAACCGAGAGCTTCATGTGTAGGAGGCAAGCGCTCTTGCCACTAGGCCATATTCCCAGCCCCAAAGGAATATTTTTTTAATGTTCAAAGTTGTGAAATATTTCTTTTTTTTTTTTTTTTTTTTTTGGCCAGTCCTGGGCCTTGGACTCAGGGCCTGAGCACTGTCCCTGGCTTCTTCCCGCTCAAGGCTAGCACTCTGCCACCTGAGCCACAGCGCCCCTTCTGGCCGTTTTCTGTATATGTGGTGCTGGGGAATCGAACCTAGGGCCTCGTGTATCCGAGGCAGGCACTCTTGCCACTAGGCTATATCCCCAGCCCCAAAGTTGTGAAATATTTCTTGATGAACATGTTCAATTGTGTTTTTTTTTTGTCAGTTGTGGTGCTTGAACTCAGGGCCTGGGCACTGTCCCTGAGCTCTTTTACTCAAGGTTAATGCTCTACTACTTTGAGCCACAGCTCTACTTCTAGTTTTTGAGTGGTTAATTTAAGAGTCCATGGGGACTTTTCTGCCCAGGCTGGCTTTGAACCACAATCCTCAGATCTCAGCTTCCTGAGTAGCTAGGATTACAGGTTTGAGCTACCAGCGCCCAGCTATCAATTAAAATAATAATAATGCTGGGCATTGGTGGCTCACAGCCGTATCCTAGTTACTCAAGAAACTGAGATCTGAGGATCGTGGTTCAAAGCCAGCCTGGGCAGGAAAGTCTGTGAGGCCCTTATCTCCAATTAGCCACCAGAAAACTGAAAGTGGAGCTGTGGCTCAAGTGGTAGAGTGCTAGCCTTGAACACTAAAGCTCAAGGACAACACCCAGGCCCCTCAGGTCCCCCCGAAGAAAAACCAAAATCAAATAAATTATAAAATCATCTTTATCAAAGAACCCCAACAAAATTTAATTCAGCAGCCTCTTGATTTATCTAGGAGTTTGAGTTTGGGATCTTTTTGTATAAATTTTATGAAAATAATAGAGTTCAGTTTTTATGATAAAATTGTTGGAAAGGAAAATCTTTGTATAGCAATTCAGATTTACTATTTCTAAGTAAGGCAAGTCAAGGCAAATCAAACACTGTAAGAATATTCCTGAACTCCACACAATCTCTTCTTTTTCTCTAAATAATTATGATATTACTTTGAAAGCCAGGTGCATACAAACCCTACTGACTTTTTTTTTTAATGAAAAAACAAATCTGCCATTTCAGGGCAATTTACTCTAGAATTTCCAAGAAATTAAATTCATTGCCTTAAAAAAGAAAAAAATAAATAAAAACAGGTTAGATTACACTGTCCTGTGGAATGGTCCAAGTATATACAATATCACATGTCTTTGACCCAGTATATGGAAGGCCATTCTTGAGATTTCTCTCTGCTGGATCCTTATAGGCCAGCTGAGTCTCTGAAGTGACAGTTCCACAGGAAGCTGGAAATAATTGTCCCCAAAGCATCGCCAGCATTGCCCACGGGAGCTTCTTTCCTAGTAACTAATTTCAAAACAATGTCTCTCTTGTTTTTTAAATACTATTTTTTTCTTCATTTGAGGGAATGATCTCAGAGCCTCATGCTACCAAAGCAAGCACTTGGTCACTTGAGTCAGGTCCCTACTCCTTTTGTTTTCAAATACGGTCATATGCTAACTTTGTCAGAGCTGGCCTTGAACCCTGATTCTTCTACCTTTGCCTCCAGAGTAACTGGGGTTATAGACTTGTACCATTATGCTTGGCTTTTGTTTTCAATGATAGTATATCACTAACATTTTCTGCCCAGGCTAGCTTTGAACTGCAGGCATTCTGTTTCCAGTCCCTTGTTTACGGGACTAACGTTAACTGTTCTTTTCTTTATTGTTTAATATTTTACTATTTACCAACATTTTACTATTTTTTACTGTGAATCTTTAATGTTAAGGGGACAGAAAGGCTCTGTTTCTGAGATCTGATTTTAAGCCAAGAATGGCACAAATATTTAAAGAACGTATTTGCTCTTCCTCTTTAATACAATAAGATTTATATAAAAGTACAATCTGTTTGTAGTTTGTGTGGTGGGTGGTGGGTTGGCTAAGTGGTGGGTAGGTAGGTGGCTAAGTGGGTTAGTTAGTTGATTGATTTCAGCTCTGATGAGTGACGAGTCCTAGACAATGGGGAATGGCAAACAAAACCTTGATTTTAAAAATTAATTAATTACTAATTAATTAAGCAACGAAGATTGAACCCAGGACCTCATACTTGCTTTACCACTGATCTACACCTTCAGCATCCCCCTCCCCCTTTTTTCCTTTCCTTTTTTTCTTTTTTTTTTTGTGCTTATCTTGGGGCTTGAACTCATGGCCTGGGTACTATCCCTGAGCTTCAAAGCTAGTGCTCTACCACCTGAGCCACAGCTCTAGTTCTGGAGCTGGGCGTGGGCCGGGTGGGGTGGGGGGAGGTGTCAGCTGGTGGTTAATTGGCGATTAGAGTCTCACTGACTTTCCTGGCCAAGCTGACTTTGAACCATAATCTTCAGATCTTAGCCTCGTGAGCAGTTGCAATTACAGGTGCCCAGTGCCCTTATTACTTCTTTCAATGTTAAGCTATGACCATAGTATGCAAGATTTTATACTAGCTCAGAGTGTAGGTATATATTCTATGTATATATTTCACATATTTATTCCATGTGTACATTTCATACTTGATCATGCTTATGTCAGATACAGTGACTCATCTTAAATCTCTAAAAGGTTTTATGTCTCTTTCTTTGGTTTTCCTCAATGAGCTAAGACACAATCAGTATGCAAATTAAAAGTAAATAGCACATGCACATGTGCCATTACTTTTTTGTGCTGTCTGGCACACATAAAAATAAGCTAGAAATGTAAATGTAGCTCAAGCAGTATAGAGCCAGCTCTGAATGAGAAAACTAAGGGACAGAGCCCAGACCGAGTTCCAGACTTAGTACAGGCACACACACACAAAAGTGGCCAGAATGTGCGCGCGCGCACACACACACACACACACACACACACACACACACACACACCAAAAGACAAAAATTAAAACAGTGACACAAAAAAAGAACCTGCAGAAAGTTATTACATTTTGTTTAAAATACTGTCCCCTGCCACCGTCTGATGTTTTTGTGAGCTTCATGGTTCTTGTCAATTGAATTCAACTATCTTAGCAGATTTGACAAGAGGGGATTTCAGCCATAATCTCCACACATAAAGCAGCTAGAAGCTTATTGAAAGAATAAATTCAGCTTTGAAAGAACATGGCAGGAAAAATAAAGCCAGTATCAGGACTCACAAAGAATACTTGTCTTTTCTAAATACTAAAGTCATCTTCAAAGCAGTGATTTCATGCTGTACTTTAAGCAGATAACTTGATAAAAACAAAACTCCAAACACAATCATGGCACATGAAGCAGAAA
Organism: Perognathus longimembris pacificus; assembly: GCF_023159225.1. Taxonomy (NCBI): domain Eukaryota; kingdom Metazoa; phylum Chordata; class Mammalia; order Rodentia; family Heteromyidae; genus Perognathus; species Perognathus longimembris. The sequence continues at coordinate 56,237,538 of NC_063161.1, read as the reverse complement.
TAACAGCCTGAGGAGAAAGGGAAACATTGTTCCTATGACAATCAGCACACTGTATATCTGAATTACAGGCCAATGCTGATCTCAAGCCTCTATGACACTTTATAGAATATTAGAAGTTGTAAATTCCCTCTTATTCTGTTTTTGGATAGAGAAGTAGAGAAGACAAAGAAGGAAAGGCTGCAGTGAGCTGAATTGAAAAAGAAGAAAAAGCCAGTCACTGGTGGTTCACACCTATAATGATAGCTACTCAGGAGGCTGAGAAATGAGGATCATGGTTTGAAGCCAGTCCAAGCAGGAAAGCTTGTGAGACTCTTATCTCCAATTAACCCCCAAAAGGCTGGAAGCAGAGCTATAGTTCAAGTGGTAGAGCAATAGCCTTGAGCAAAAATATCAAGGACAGTATCCAGGCCCTAGGTTTAAGCCTCAGGACTGGCACAAAAATAGAAGGACAAGAAGAGAGAAGGAGAAGAAGGAGAAAGAGAAGAAGAAAAGGGAGGAGGAGGAGGGGGAAAGAGGAGTGGGAGGAGGAGGAGGAAGAAGAGGAGAAAGAAAAGGAGGAGGAGGAGGAGGAGGAGGAGGAGGAGGAGGAGGAGGAGGAGGAGGAGGAGGAGGAGGAGGAGGAGGAGGAGGAGGAGGAGGAGGAGGAGGAGGAGGAGGAGGAGAAAAAGGAAGACGAGGAGGAAGGGGAGGTGAAGAAAGAGGAGGAAGAGGAAGAAGAAAAGTTTGCCCAGTGTGTAACCATGTGACCTCAGATGAGTCCTTTTCTCTCCCCCTGCCTCAGTTTCCTCATCTGTAAAGTAGAGGTGAGAAGAGCACCTGTCTCATGGAATGTTAATGGATTAAATAACATAAAACTTGGGATAATGCCTAATATAGTGATTGTACAATGAATGTTATTTTTCTGAGCTGTTTTTATTATCAAAATCACAGCACTGTTTTTTTTTGTTGTTTTTGTGTGTGTGTGTGTGTGTGTGTGTGTGTGTGTGTGTGTGTGTGTGTGTGTGTGTGTGACCAGTCCTTGGGCTTGCACTCAGGGCCTGGGCTCTGTCCCTTAGCTTTTTTGCACAAGGCCAGTGATTTACCACTTGAGCCACACAGCTCCCATTCCAGATTTTCTGGTAGTTAATTGCTGATGAGTCTCACAGGCTTTCCTGACTTGGGCTGGCTTCAAACTGTGATCCTCTGCCTTCAGGCACCAGCCACCAGTGCCCAGCTTAACACTTCTGTCTGAAACTAAAATAAAACCACAACCAAACACCAGTGACTCCTGATGCAGAGTAACTGAAGGACTTGGGCTCCCAAGGCAGGATGCCTGATGCCTATCTAGTCCTGCACCCCAGGGATTGGCCGGGGGAACAGGAGAGCCTGTGGGAGAGGCCGCTCACCCAGAGGCCCTGTCCAGAGGCCTCTTTGAGTGTGGACAGGTCTCAGGGCCTGCATGCATGAGGCCTGGTGGTGAGATCTGCCTCTAACTGCTCTTGAGTTTGGTGTCTGTTTCTGGGCTTTTGCTGCCTGTGACATCTCGGAGAGTGGGTGATTATCTTGGCAACTGCCTATTTTGGTAATTAAACTGTGTTTTCAGCATATTAATTTTGTTTCAAAATTATTCAAAGTTATTCATCACATTATAAATTTACCGATCTAGAAACGCATATAATTTTAAAGACATCCCTTTAGAAGTAAGTGAACACATTAGTTTTCTTCCTTGCAGAGAATAACCAGCCTAGATGAAGGAGATTGAAGGAAGCTAGCAATGTATTCAGGCTCCAGTACACGGAGGTCACTGCAGGACACAACTTTTTCTTTTAAACTGGCCCAGGACTTGAACTCAGGGCCTGGACTCTATCCCTGAGTTTATTTTGCTCATGGCTAGCACTCTACCACTTGATCCATAGCTCCATTTCTGGCCTTTTGGTGGTAAATTGGAGATAGGAGTCTAACCGACTTTCGTGCCCAGGCTGGCCTTGAATCCAAACCTCAGAATCCAAACCTCTTCAGTAGCTAAGGTTACAAGCCTGAGCCACTGGCACCAGGCCATTTAATTCTAAAAATCTCCCTCTTGGGCTGGGTATATGGCCTAGTGGGAAGAGTGCTTGCTTCGTGTACGTGAAGCCCTGGGTTCGATTCCCCAGCACCACATATATAGAAAATGGCCAGAAGTGGCGCTGTGGCTCAAGTGGCAGAGTGCTAGCCTTGAGTTTAAAAAAAAAAAAAAAAAGAGCCAGGGACAGTGCTCAGGCCCTGAGTTCAAGGCCCAGGACTGGCAAAACAAACAAACAAACAAACAAAAAAACTCCCTCTTACCTCACCCACCACCATTCACGGCTGTAAGGAAGGCATTCACTGTTCCTTTACATTTTAAGAGCCAGCCCATTCCCTGCCAACCTTTGCAGCTCGGATCCCTCATTGAAGCAAGCTATCACAGTGTCTTCTCAACAAGCTAAGTACCTCTGTAAAGTGATCCACAGAGCATTTGTGAAGGGGAGTGAAAATTTCTCCATCACCTTACACTTCAATAATCTTGGAGGAAGAGTTTCAGGAACTGAATCTAGCATGTACTTCCGGTCCTATACTCCAGAAGTTTCCAGCAGGATGGAGAAAAAGGGGAAATAACATAAATGGTAATATCCCATCAGATAATTACTTGAGAAAGTCACGTATTAACAGGAGACCTGAAAGAGACAGTCTAGAAATCTGTGATTGTGATGGCCTGGGGTCCAGCGCTCACTGTGTCCCCTGGTAGCTGTATGAGCTGAAGTATGTTGACAAGTTCTATAACTTCTTTGTACCTCAGTCTATAGACTGGGATTTGCATTAGAGTTCTCCAGGGCAATAGAACCAACTGAACATCTATATGAATATACATACATATGAACCAACTGAATATATGTATATATTATAACCATTTGAATATATATACACATATATAATCACAAGAGAAGTTTCTTTTATTATGCTGGCTTACAAAATTAGAGGTTAGATAACCATAATGGTTGCCAGTAGGGTAGCGATGTGAAGGAAAGAGTACTGCCTAGTCCAAGATGCTGGAATCCTCCAAACAAACGGACCTAATACTTTAGCCTCAGGCTAAAGGCTTGAGGCTGTTGTGAGTTGCTGTGCAAGAGCTGAACACCAAGTCTGATATCTGAAAGTGATGGCAGCAGCAGAAAACACACCAACACACCCGGGGCTGGCTCAGTAGCTCATACCTATAATCCTAGCTACTAAGGAAAGCTGAGATCAAGAAGATTATGATTCAAAGCCATCCTGGGCAAGAAGTTCTTGAGACTCTTAGCAGAACAAGCTGGGGGGTAGTGGCTTGTATCAGCTACAGTGGGAAACATTAAATAGGATTATGATTTAGGCTAGCTCTCACCAAAAGTTAGACTATATCTCAAAAATAACCATATCCAAACAGATGAGCAGTATGGCTCAGGTGGTAGAGTTCCTGCCTAGCAAGTGTATAAACATAAATTCAAACCCCAGTACCACAAAGAAAAAAAATACACACATTCAAGAAGAGCTGAGCATGCATGTGTACTCATTTCCCACTTCTTCCACTGTTTGATCCTTTCCCAACAATTCTATGGAGGTGAACAGATCTCCATCCATTCAGCTGCCAGGGGACTGGTTATCTGGTTTTATCTCAACACCAAATTCTGTTAGCCACTTTCAATCACTGCAACAAAACACCAGAGCAAAACAACTTAAAAAGAGGAAAGATGATCCAGACACTGGTGGCTCCCAAGGCTACTCCCAAGGCCGAGATCTGAGGATTGTGATTTGAGGATTCCTGGGCAGGAAAGTCCATGGGACTTTTATCTCCAATATACTACCCCCCAAAAGCCAAAGTGGAGCTGTGGGTCAAGTGGTTGAGTGCTAGCCTTGAAGAAAAAAATCCTTAGAGACAGTGCCCAGACCCTGAGTTCAAGCCCTAGGACCGGCACGAAAGAAAGAAGAGAGAGAAGAAAGAAGGGAGGGAGAGAAGGAGGGAGGAAGGGAGGCAAGAAGACAGGGGAAGGGAGGGGAGGAGAAGGGAGGGAAAGGTATTTCAGAAATTTTAGTCCATGGTTACTAGGCTGCATACTTTGGTGCTGGGGCGAGGAGGAGCACAATGAGTTCTCTAGCTCTCCAGCCTGTAGAAGGGGGCTACAATGGGACTGTCCAGCCTCCACTTTAAGTAGATCCAATAAATCTTCTTCTACTATTAAGCAGACAGACATATGTACGTACATATGTACATATATGATTAGATAGATGGATGAATAAATAATAAAAAAACACTGATTTGTGCCAATATTATTCAGTCTTGATTATGTGCTGCCATTATTCCGTCTTATGTGGTTGAATAAGTTATAGTATTGTCTGCCGCTGGTTCCTAATTTCAAAGAAATTTATTCAAATAAGCATAAGAAAAATATCAAGTTGGTCTTATAGTCTTGTTCATGCCAAGCTTTACAAAGCTCTTTCACTTCCGGAAACAAAGCTAAGTACATTTTAAATGGTCTTAATGTTTTTTGTTTTTTTTCAGTGATTTCCTTTCTTAGCCAAGAGGTGTCATCTGGCAGGCAAGGGAACATCCCACTCTCTCTTTGCTAATTAAAACTGGAGACTCTCCTGAGGAGAGGAAAGTGACATTTGGCAACAGATTGCTAGCATCTGAGCACCAGCATGTGGAGCTGGCTTGTGAAGTCAGTGGCCCGCGCCCTCTGTGCATTCGCTGATATCCATGCTGCTTTCCCACACTCCCAAACTCACAGCTGCTGAAGGTCATTCTAGGTTAGGCACAAGAACATTGGTGACTCTTACCATTCGTTTTCCATCCTAAAGTAATTTGGCTCCAACTACAATGACACATTAGAATCCTACATCCGGAAAAAAAAATCTCTCTTCATGGCCCATTACTCTCTCCAAAGTGCTCATCCTGGCTGCCAGATTTATAAAAATACCTTTGGAATCAACATTTTATGGTTCATTTAAGCTAGCCTCAACCAAACATGGTAAACTGAAAATACATTTGGTCAAACTTGTATTTAAAGCAAGCTCATTTTACTAATGAACATATTTGTCATGTTTAACTTCATTGTAACCAGAGAAATACCAATTCAAATGAGATCCTATACAGGTCCTATTAAGATGGCAGGAAGCGGTAGGGGTGGAGGCCCACCTTTGTAACCCTAACACTTGGGAAGCTGAGGCAGGAGGATCATGAACTTAAGATCAGCCTGGGCCACTCAGAGAAACTCTGTACCCAACAGGAAGAAAGGAAGGGAGGAAGGGAGGGAGGTAGGGGATAGAGGGGGGAGGGAGGAAAAGAGGAGGGAGCCAGGCACCAGTGGCTCACCCCTGTACTCCTAACTACTCAGGAGGCTGAGATCAGGAGGTCCCAATTTGAAGCCAGCTCTGGGTGGAAACTCATCTCCAATAATACAGCATAAGGCTGGAAGTGGGGTGTGAATCAAGTTGAGAGTACCAGACTTCATTGAAAAACCTAAGTTAGAGCTCAAGGCCCTGAATTCAAGCCTGAGTACCAGTACATCCATTAAAAAAGAAAAAAGATGGCCATAAAAAATTAAATACCGTATGTAGTGTTGTAGGAGTTTCAGAAGTAATACTTTCTGCATTACAATTGTAGTGGCAGTTTATTAATTCTAATGGGAGCCTTTTAAAGACCATATGTCTGACCCAGCAATGACAGCAATTTACCACAAGAACAGTACTAAAAATGTGAGCAGTGTCAACTGTCAAAGCGTTCAGGAGAGAATACACCTCAACACCCAATAGAAGAATTTACTGAGTGCATTCTGGCACAATGAAACATACAAGCATCAGAAAAAATGTATTCTCATTGGCTTGAAAAGACATGTATGCTATGAATGCAGAAACTAGCTCACAAAAAAATGTAGTATAGTAAGGTTACATACATAAATGACAAGTAAATATGGAAGACAGAAGATAGACAATAGACAATCAATTGATCAATGAATAGATAGATAAGAGATAGATATGGAAGATAGATGATAGATAAAATATAAAAACTACTTTAAGAATGCATTGTGATGCAACTCACATGCCCTGGATTATCCCAGCAAGGCAAAGAACTTGGGAGGCAGCAAAACCTGACCCTGATGACCCACGGCTCCCCTACATTAGGGATGAGGACGGTATCTGGACAGTATCTGGGAGACTCGGTGGCCGTATCCACTGCGGTGATCTTGGGCAAGGCTCCTGGGAAGAACCAGTGGCCTCCAGGCTCACGTGGAGGTGAGTCCTTAAGGCTCAGGAACCATGGCTCTCATCAATCCTTTCAGCTAAGTCCCTGAAAACCACTCTCCTCTAACAGCTCAATATGCTTCTCTTTTCACATCTGAAAAAAAGAAAAGAAAAAGAAAACCTGTAAAAACAAAACAAAACAAAACAAAACAAAAAACAACCTGTAAGATTGTGCAGGGAAACAACTGCACCTTACACGGCTGGTGGAGAGGGGAGCACAGGATTTCCCCGGAGAGGCCTGCCCAGGAGCACAGCCCCTTCCCGCTTCATCTGCCGGACACCAGTCATCCCCTGTCAATCTCCTGACTGGGACACAGCACAGGCCCCCACTGTGAGGTCACGTCCTGAACCGCCCTGGCCACGCCTCCCTCAGACAGTGAGAGATTTCCCCAGGCTCTGAGGTCACTTCCACTTCTGCTGTGGTCCCGCCTCCCGCCCTTCCCTAGGTAGTCGCGCTCCGCACCATTCTCTCTTTTTCTCTCTCCTTCTTCCCTCTCCCCATTCCTCCAGGCCACAGTTTGCCAGCTCCCCAATATACTCTTTTCTGTCTGAACCGTGTGGCGGGTTTCCTTTCCGGTGACAAATTGCGAAGTGGCGCATTGTTAGCTTCCTCTCCCAGAATGCACTGTGGCTCATTAGGTTCAGTGTGAGCCAGCACTGGGGCTTGAACTCAGGGCTTCACAGTCATGCATTGATTTTGTCACTTGAGCCACAGCTCTACTTCCCAGCTTTTTAGCTAGTTGGAGATAAGAGTCTCACAGACTTTCCTGCTCAAGGCGGACTTGGAACCATGATCCTCAGATCTCAGCTTCTGAGTAGCTAGGATTACAGGTGTGTGATTTCACATGCATTTATTTTTAATTTCAACATTAACAGGTATAAATGCATGTATCTTTCATGTCATAAAGATAGAAAGATAATAGCTACCTCACTCTTTGCTAATATTGAAAGCTAAAATATGAAGCCTAGTACTGGTGGCTCACTCCTGTAATCCTAGCTTCTCAGGAGGCTGAGATCTGGGGTTCAAAGCACACTGGGGCAAGAAAATCGTGAGACTCTTATTTTCAATTACCACTAAAAAGCTAGGTGTGGAGCTGCGAATCAAGTGGTAGAGTATTAGCCTTGAGTGGAAAAGCTAACAAACACCATATAGTCCCTGAGCACCAGTACTAGAATGCATACACACATACATGTGGGTACACACACACACACCTGACATTGTACAGATATTCTTTCTCCATTAAATCCTGAGCTTATTGAATGCAAGCTCTATGACTTCCATCTGGGGCAACTCAGAGCTCAGATTCTCCTCACTTCTTTTTTTTTTTTGGCCAGTCCTGGGCTTGGACTCTGGGCCTGAGCACTGTCCCTGGCTTCTTTTTGCTCAACGCTAGCACTCTGCCACTTGAGCCACAGCGCCACTTCTGGCCATTTTCTGTATATGTGGTGCTGGGGAATCGAACCCAGGGCCTCATGTATATGAGGCAGGCACTCTTGCCACTAGGCCATATCCCTAGCCCCTCTCCTCACTTCTAAATCATATTGTAAGCCCCTAAAATTCTTCTCATCCCTTGACTCAGTAATCTAATTCTTTGGAATTTATTTTGCAGAAATTATGCAAGAGGAAAAGAAAACCAAAGCTATTTATTCTCATGGAGAAAATCAGAACAAACAACCCTCTCCCCCCAAGAAAAAGGCAGACTAGTTAAATAAATTCTTTTCTTCTTTCTTTTTTTTTTTCTGCTGTGCTGGTCTTGGGGCCCACTTGAGCCACAGCTCCACTTCTGGCTGTGTGTGTGTGTGTGTGTGTGTGTGTGTGTGTGTGTGTGTGTGTGTGTGTGTGTGTGTGTGTACAATTAGAAATAAGAGTCTCATGGACTTTTCTGCCCAGGCTTTGAACTGTGATCTTCAGATCTCAGTCTCCTGAGTAGCTAGGATTACAGGCTTGAGCCACCAGTGCCCAGATTGGTTAGATAAATCCTGATATAGCAGTGGTATGAAATACATTGAATGATAATTTGGAAATGTATTCAGTAGCATGGTGAACTCATAGGTTGTCACAGATAAAAGCAGAGGGCTCAGTGGTAGATGTCCCAGAGTTACTTCCCTGTACAATATGCAACATATGGGCAAAGACTAGCAAGAAACTTAAAAATGAAAACAGTTGGCATAGGTGGAAGGGTGGATGTATTTTTCTTTTCATTTATTGTTGTCCTTATACTGTTTTATGATAAATAAAACTCACCAGAGTGATATATGAAGTTACATGTGGAATAATAACGACAGCCCTCATGGTCTCTCATTGTCTCAGAATTCATGGGACTCTATGTTTGTGTTGCTGGAGTTTGGAGCATTTGGAATGACTTTAGTTCCTGCATACAGCTTCCAAGATTAGGTATCTGCAGAGACACACAAGAGACAAACAGGCCAGGCATTGGCGGCTCATACCTGTAATCTTTGCTACTCTGATAGGAGATCTGAGTATTGCAGTTCAAAGCCAGCCTAAGCAAGAAAGCTCTTGAGACTCCTATCTCCAATTAACAACCACAAAAACAGAAGTGGAATTAGGGCTCAGGTGGTAGAGTGTTAGCCTTGAAGAATAAAGCTCGGAAACAACATCCAGGCCCTGAGGTCAAGCCCCAAGACTAGCACAAAAGGAGAAGGAAAAGGATGTTAAGAGTAATTTGTTGCTGGGCACTGCTGTGATCCTAGTTACTCGGAAGGCTGAGATCTAAGGGTCACATGGTTCAAACCCAGCCTGGCCAGGGAAAGTCCCTAAGACTCATCTCCAGCCAACCAACAAAAAGCCAGAAATGAAGCTGTGGCTCAAGTGGTAGAGTGCCAGCCTTGATCACAAAAGCTAAGGAACAGAGCCGGGCCCCTGTACAGGCACACACAAAAAAGTAGAACACTGTTCTGACTGGCCTGGCAGCAGAAAAAGAATAGGCAACAGGAAAAGGAAAGGGCAGCAGTTGAAAGAGACTTTTACTGTGAGCAGCAAGAGGCTTTTATCAGAAATGATAGTGTACTCCTAAAGAGAGAAAGTGGGTCGGTAGACTGTCCTGGAAGTCCAACTGCCTAAACAAGATCAATATGGCAAGGGGCACAAAGTGGACAGCTTGGATAAAGACTGGCCATCCTGAATCAGCCTGTTCCTGTCATCTGTTGGGCCATGGGCAGGAAAATCTGTAGGAGTGAATTCTTGGGGTTGTCCACAACTCTATCTAAATAGGCAGGCCCTCGGGCTACTCCATTGTGGGGTCCATAGAAGGATATTCTTTAATCACAAATTCAGGGTACTCTTTACATTCAAAATGTCTCTGATTCGAGGTGAGCTTACCCCTTTCTCATTTATATCTACCTACCTACTGTAACAGTCTTCTCTTGGGTTCCATAATTCTGAGAGGAAAATAAGGAGCTAATTGCTAACCGCCCTCAGTTTTCCTATTCATAAAATGAGATGGCTGGATTTGAACTTTGACGATCCTCAAGGAGCCTGCCAGAGCCCACGTTCTGTGAATTAAAAGTTGTCTGAGGGCTGGGGATATGGCCTAGTGGCAAGAGTGCCTGCCTCGGATACACGAGGCCCTAGGTTCGATTCCCCAGCACCACATATACGGAAAACGGCCAGAAGCGGCGCTGTGGCTCAAGTGGCAGAGTGCTAGCCTTGAGCGGGAAGAAGCCAGGGACAGAGCTCAGGCCCTGAGTCCAAGGCCCAGGACTGGCGCCAAAAAAAAAAAAAAAAAAAGTTGTCTGAATCTCCTAAATACTATTTATTACATACATATCCTTCCCTAGGCCAGAGGGGGCCACGGTGCCAAGCCACAACCATGCAGAGAAGGACTGACTGTCATGCATGTCTGTAGAAAGTTTATAAAACACATATCCAAGCCGTGAACTGGTGGCTCACACTTGTAATCCTAGCTACTCAGAAGGCTGAGATCTGAGGATCATGGTTCAAAGCCAACCCCAGGCAGGAAAGTCTGTGAGACTCTCATCTCCAATTAACCACCAAAAATCTGCAAGTGACACTGTGGCTCAAATAGTAGAGCACTAGCCTTGAGCACAAAAGCTCAGGGACAGTGGCTAGGCCCTGAGTTCAAGCCTCAGAACTGGCAGAAGGAAAGAAGGGAGGAAGGGAGGGAGGGAAGAGGGAAGAAGGGAGGGAGGAAAGAAGGGAGGGAGTTAGGAAGGAAGGCAGGAGCGACAGAGAGAGAGAGAGAGAGGAGAGAGTAAGTAGAGAGACAAAGGGAGGAGGGTGCCAGGGCGGGGCCCAGGTGCACGTAGTCCTCCGCTAACCTCAAGTCCAGGTTCCTAAGGCTTCTGGACTCGTGAAAACCCAAGACAGAGCCCACATTGAGCGGCTGATGATTTCACAGTGGCCTCCTGTGGATGGAAAAATTGAACAGGCTTTTTTTTTTAAGCCTCGGATTTTTCTTTTTCCACATTTAATTTAACAGCCCTATTCTCTTCCATCAGCCGCCTCATTGTCCCTTTGTTGGAAAGAGGAAATTAAAGTCTAGAAAAGGAGACTAGGTCTGGCTAGGGTCTGTAGACGTGTTTTCCATTAGTCCTTAGGAAGGTCATTAAAAAGCACTTCCAACTCCGCAAGATCCATTTACATTTGAAGCAAAGTTAATTTACTTCCCTGCCTGGTAAGGTCTTCATTTCTATCTCTGTCTCAGTTATACCTTTATATTCAGGGCTGGTTCCTCATTCATTGTTACCAGAAGGTTTTGATAAACTCACTATAAACACTGACAGGCTAAGATATCTAGGGCAGAATGCAGAGGGAGAATAACATGGTGCAGTTTTACACGACAGATCCCATTCGCAGCAGATCCTTCCACTGCCCCTAGCCTTCTAGGAACACACAGCCTTTTCACAGAATAATTCAAGGTGCAGCTGAGCACAAGTAGCTCACACCTGTAATCCTAGCTATGTAGGAGGCTGAGATTTGAGAATCACAGTTCAAAACCAGCCCAGGCTGAGTCCATGAGACTCATCTCTAATTCACCAGCAAAAAGCCTAAAGCAGAGGAATAGCTCAAGAGCTAGAGTGCCAGCCCTGGGTAAAAAAGCCAAGCAAGAGGGCAAGGCCCTGAGTTCAGGCCCCAACACACACACACACACACACACACACACACACACACACACACACACACACACACACACACACATAATTTCAGCTTCTGGAATGGTGGGCTCCTTGCTTTTTTCTAAAGATTTTCAGGAGCCTGTGGCTATAGCAATGTCTACCTGTGAGGACAGCCTTTTATTTGATCAGACAAAACAGTTTAGGGCTCCTTAGTCCCAACTCCTCCCCTGGGACTTACTTAGCTCTTGTCTGTGTGGTTTCAAAATTGCCTGCAAAAGATTTCTGTTTTCTTCACAAAAGAGCATTCATTGCTGGAACAACAGGAGAATACTGCTGACAGCTCTTAAAAGATTGATCCCTCCACCCCATCTCTATTGCAACTATATCTATAAAGCTAGGAATTCAAGATTCCACTGGCCTAGAGGACCTTCAGGAAGATTCTAAAGCCACCTTTGAAAGACTTTTTTTTGTCACCTCTGGTGAAGGAGGAGATCAAGAGATGAGAAAGCAGGGACAGACATTACTGTTTTATTTTGGACTTTTGTATTGTTTGAGTTGTAATAGAAGAAAAATATTAAGTTATAGATGCATTTGTTAACTGTTTACCCCTTCATCCTTTTGAGAAGATTGAATCCTTCCCCCCCCACCCCCCACCCCGAGGTTTTTTGCATGAGGCTCAAGCTCTACCACTTGAGCCACAGCTCTACTTCTGGCTTTTTGCTGATAAAGGGCAGTGCCCAAGCCCTGAGTTCGAGCTCCAATACTGGCACACACACACACATACACACACACTCACACATACTTCCTTTCCCATTATATAATGGCATTTTATCTCCTCAGTTGATATTTTTATAACTCTAAGATGATTTTTCTCTGGTGGTAGTATTTCTTTTCTTCCTACCAGTATCTAGCCCTTACATCTCAGGGGAGAGGAGATCACCCTTACATTCTCAGGGGAGAGATCAGTGTGGGCCACGGACTCCATCCTATTGGATTTGGAGATAAATAGCTCTGATGCCAGGGCATGAGGCAGGACAAGGGAACCCAGGTGACACTGACTGCGATTCTGAGATTCAAGTCCAACCCCATAGAGCTGGGATACAGAAGAAACAGCCACATAGCTGAGATACCTGAGTCAGGGCCTGATCCCCAAAGTATTGTCCCAAATCTCACTGGACCTTGTCAACTCCTCTTCATGTGTGGCTCGCTCTTCCAAGATAGCAGTCAACTTGGAATCCACACTGTCACTCCCATTTCCAACATGAATCTCTCCATGAACGAAGAATTCATCTCTGTATATAAAGATGTCTAGTAAAGAGCACTTCCCAAAGTAACTCCTTTTAGCCTCTAAAATCCCCAGAGACAATAAAAATCCCTGTATGTGAGGAGGATGTCAACATTCTAGGAGTTGCTTTCACTGACTTAATCTCAGTCCTATTAAGAAGACCCAAATCCTCCCAGCTAAGCCTTCAAAACATCTGTGATTAATAGCTTCCTGTGTGAGCTAATTAGAAATAGTCAAGATGACCAGGTACCAATGGCTCAAGCCTACAATGATAGCTACTCAGGAGGCTGAGATCTGAGGATCATGGTTCAGTTAGCTGGGGCAGGAAGGTTCAAGAGACTTATCTCCAGCTGGCCACCAAAAAGCCATAAATGGGGCTGTGACTCAAGTGGTAGAGCACCAGTCTTGAGTTAGAAAAAAGCTGAGGGATATAGGTCTTCAGTTCAAGTCCCAGTACTGGCGCGCACGCACACACACACACACACACACACACACACACACACACGCGCAAAATAAAGTAACATACTTAAGAATAGGAGTTGCATTTAACAATGGAGTAAAAAGTGTTGCTTGGTACCTCATCTTCATGACTGAAGCTGTTACACAACTGTTAATTCTCCCCAATACTGTTTTGTTTTGTTTTGCTTTGCTTTGCTTTGTGTAGGTCATGGGGCTTGAACTCAGGGCCTGGGTGCTGTCCTTGAGCTCTTTTTCCTCAAGGCTAGTGTTCTACCACTTTGAGCCACAGTACCACTTCCAGTTTTCTGGTAGTTAATTGGAGATAAGAGTCTCACAGACTTTCCTGCCTGGGCTGGCTTTGAGCCACAATCTTCAGATCTCAGCCTTCTGGGAAGCTAGGACTTAGGCATGAGCCACCAGTGCCCAGCCCCACTAATCTACTGCTTGACATGGATGCTACACAGATGCTTTACAAAAATTATTTCCCTTTGACTCCTGGTGATCAAAGATTGACATGACTCAGGCAGCAACTTGGGAAGACCTAACTGAGAAAGGAGCTGCCCAGGACAAAAGAATATATTCTAGAACTTTTTGTAGGTCTGTCTCTGGGGCATTATGCCCTTGTTATAAGGTAGAGGGCAGAGAAAGGCCCCACACTCTTCAGTCTCTAGTAGCTACTGTTTCTGGAGCTAAAATCCTGATTCCTTCCTCCCTCCCTTCCTCCCTTCCTTCCTTCCTTCCTTCCTTCCTTCCTTCCTTCCTTCCTTCCTTCCTTCCTTCCTTCCTTCCTTCCTTCCTTCCTCTCTTCCTTTCTCTCTTTCTCTCTTTCTTTCTTTCTTAAGACCCTTAGGTCCAGAGCTAGAAGTGAGGGTATGGTTTTAGCTAAGCTATTACTGAGCCTTCATCTTCTCATAAACGCTGCCCTACTTAAAACTTTGGACCCTTAAGGCAGCCTAAGCCTGATTGTGAGCGCAAGTCAGCAAATGCTCCTCTGAGGCAGTTAATGGGCTTGATGGCAAAAGGGAGGAAGATGGTAAGAGAGGAAGAAGACTACTTGTTATTTACCCATTATAACTTACAGCAAGGACTAGACAAACCCAGGGTCTCTCAGATCCAGACCCATGCTTAGCCAATCACAGTAAACTTATGCTTTAAATGAATGCTTGAGAATTTTTTTTTACTGTTTTTGTAAGTTAATAAATATTTACTCTCCCTAGAGCTAACATATTAAAATAAGAACCATAAATACCCACAACAAATGCTACTGCATGTTACTCAAAGAACCAGCACTAACCCATGTTAGTTTGTGTGCTATGGGGTATGACTTTATAGTTGTTCTTTAAGCAGAAGACTGGGATATGACAGAGCTATTGGTGTTGAAACTGGGTTTATAGGCCCCAAGCCAAAGTCTAGGAGTCTACATTAGGTCCAGCCACTCATCCCCATACGCCAAATAACAACATGGCATAGGACAGAGAAAGATTTACTACATGGCTGCCATGGGAAGAGGGTACTTCAGTACAGCATAGGCCATTCCCAGAGGGACAGACATTGGTTTCAGGTTAAATAGGGAGACTTCTGGGCAGGGGGAGAAAAGGTTAGCATAGTGAAGACAGTCCCAAGTCAAAGGCATGGCCAGGTGGAGCATTAGCTCAGTCTTCTGCCACAGATGAAGAGATGCCTTAACCTGTGTGAGGCGCAGTTTGCCTTTTGTCACATGATGATTATTGGTGAATCTTATCTTTCTTGAAGGTTGAGATGATTGTAAAGTACCTGTAGTTTACTATTGGGCTCAGTGTTGCCACACCAAGTTTAGCATAGGAAGGTATATCTTGATACATTCAAAAGGCCAGCCAAGCATCCTGCTTATATAGCCAGAAAGAGTGTGTGGCAAGAGTACTTGCACCAATCATGGCACACCTTCATGCAAATGAAGGACTGTGTTTATACCAATCACAAGACAGTATCCTTCATGAAAGACTGTGTTTACATCAACCACAGAAGTGTCCTTCATTTAAATGAAAGATTGCTTATACCAATTAGTTGCAGGCTTTCTCCCCTGAGCACCAAAGGAAGTGCTTTCCCCTCTGACCTGGGTGAAAACGACTGTAGGATCATCTAGACTTCACCCAGGCTTGGAATGGCAAAAAGTCTAGAGCAAGCTAAACAGTAGTGACTGGAACAGTGCCTTCTGGAACTACAAACAACTGTGGTTGCTATGTTGCTTCTTCAAGGTGTCCATGGTGTGTCTAAATCAGACAGGCTGGCATGAGGGCAGCATTGCTGGCTACTTTAATGAGAGTCCTTCATTCAAGGCAGCTTGAGTACCAGGGAAAGATCTAATATCTGTCAATTAATGTGTCCAATTTTCCAACTCCCAACATCTTAGAGAAAGGAAAAGACAGGCAGTGGTGGTTCCTGCCTGTAATCCTAGCTACTCTGGAGGCTGAGATCTGAGGATTGCAGTTCAAATCCAGCTGGGGCAGGAAAGTCCATGAGACTCTTCTCTCCAATAAACTATCAGAAAAATGGGAGTGGTGCTGTGGCTCAGATTGGTAGAGCATAAGCCTTGAGCAAAAAAAAACTGTGGAACATTGCCCCCAGCCCCAAGTTCAAGACCTACAACCCGCCCCCCCCCAACTGCTCTTAGAAGATCAGGTATAGACCTCAGAGAAGGGAGCAATGATAAAGGACAATGTATTGTTTGGTGCTAGCTTCCATAAGCTTGAAAGAAAAAAAATACAGAATCTGGAGTCTTGTTAACAGAATCTGTGTCCTTTAGGGTGGTTTTTTTTTCAGGGGGGAGGGGCTCTGGAGCATAGCATTTGTCCTAACTGTATTTATACAACCCATTTATTAATAGTTGAGAGACAGCTGATAATCTTTTTTGTTTTGTTGTTGTTTTTTTTTTTTTTTGCCAGTCCTGGGGCTTGGACTCAGGGCCTGAGCACTGTCCCCGGCTTCTTTTTGCTCAGGGCTAGCACTCTAGCTCTTGAGCCACAGCGCCACTTCTGGCCATTTTCTATATATGTGGTGCTGGGGAATCGAACCCTGGGCTTCATGTATACAAGGCACGCACTCTTGCCACTAGGCCATATTCCCAGCCCCTGATAATCATTTTATGTTTTCAAACTACCATTAAAAT
The DNA here is from genome assembly GCF_023159225.1 of Perognathus longimembris pacificus. Taxonomy (NCBI): domain Eukaryota; kingdom Metazoa; phylum Chordata; class Mammalia; order Rodentia; family Heteromyidae; genus Perognathus; species Perognathus longimembris. The sequence goes on along the minus strand of NC_063161.1, from coordinate 56,221,279 downwards.
TCCTGAAACAACTTTGAATCTTTATAGTAGAAAACAGTCAGGTAAGACTCTGTTTTATACAATGAATTCAGAGGAAGTGAAAAATGCTGATAAATTAGATTTGTTTCATCATCTTGAATCTGAAACATAACATTCTACATTTTACCCAGGACATGATAGTACACCATCCAATCCATTCATATATGTGTGCCTATGTATGTATATATATATATACATATATATACATATGTATATATATGCATATATACTCCTTATTTTATAGCTGAGAAAATAAGCCTAGACAAATTGCTGCCTATCCAAAGTGTCCACTTACCAGGGGGTTAGAACCAAGAAAAACCCAGATCTACTAAATTCCAAAGCCCTAACCATCACATACATGCCTGCACTTATAATAGTCAGGCAAGTCCTTTCCCTCAGGGCCCCCACCCCTCTTTAGGCTCCCAAACACCACATCCCTATAGTCTCTTCATTTGGATTAAATACCTCATCACTCCTACCTGGGCCTCAAGACCCCCACTTTCCTCCCATGAGTGTCCCTGAGTGGTGCCCCATTTCCAACCTTCACCAACCATCACCTCCCTCTGGCCCATCAATTCAGCCAAGCTGTTTGAAAGTCCTCCAAATTAACAGGTCCTCTACATACCTCTCACCAATGCAAGAGCCTACCCCAGCCCTGATACCCAACAGTACCTATGGGGACTTTAATCAAGCATCACCAATACCTTACAGTGTGTGTATGTGTGTGTGCGTGTGTGTGTGCGTGCGCGTGTCTGTACCTGTCATGGGCTTTATCCCTAAGCTTTTTACCTCAAGGCTAGGGCTCTACTACTTGAGCCACAATGCCACTTCTGTCTTTTTTGGTAGTTAATTGGAGATAAGAGTCTCCTGGACTTTCTTGCCAGGGTTGGCTTTGAACCATGATCCTCAGAACTCAGCCTCCTGAATAGCTAGGATTACCTATATGAGCCACTGGTGCCTGGCCCTTAGTGTGGGTTTTTAATCTTCATATTTTCCTCATTACTAGACTGAGGTAACCCCAGTGTTTAGCATTCTGCCTGGTTCTTAGGGATGAATATTCAGAGCACTCATTGAGGAATCGATGAATGTAATATTCATTGATGGATGAATGAATGTTCTGATCAACCCTTCAAAATACTTTTCCCACACAGCCAAATGATGCACATAATTATATTAAATATTAGAACAGGACATTTTTCTTCTAGGACTTAAGAATGCATGTTTTATTAAAGGAAAAAGGTTCGGAGGGAAGCAGAGCCGGAAGGCTATTCTGCTAGTCTAGACCTCAGTGTAAATGATTTCCTTTGGGACATATGTGGAGATATTAGGAGAAATGATCACTGGAGGTGCCCAAGAAGGGCTGAAGGAAGAAGATGGAGAGAGAAATAAGTCAAAACACCAGAGGGGCCTTTTTGTTTTACCTCTTCTGCTATAGCTTTTCCACAGAGCAGCTCGGGTTGCCATAGCAACAGCAGCTGCAATTTATGGCACCTCTTTCCAGCATCCTACTTGCTGGAGAGAAGAAACTATAAGTCCCAGCCTCCTACCTCAGCAGGTCATTCTGCTTTCCTGAGAAAAAAAAAAAGAAGCCAGGCTAAGCCTCCGAGAGACAACAGCAGAGATGAAGCCCCTGGGCGGCAAAGGAAAGCATTTGAGGCTGCTAGGAGAGGGTGGGAGGGACCCGCCACTGCCGGGGTGAAGGCTAACGCGTGGGCTGGAGTGACACAGGAATAAAGAGGAAGCTGCCACCGCGGGCAAATAATCACAGCTGGGGCAGCAGTGCTTAGAGCTGATTACCTAGAGATCCTCTGGCTTAATTGATTTTTATACAACCTCCTGACTGCAAAATTGGGAGGCTGGAACAATAAAGGCAATTTTCAAAGGACAGCTGCTTGCTCAAGTGGACACCCCACCCCAAATTGTTTATTAGAGCTTCTAATGATTTATTCTTCTCAACTGAGCCAGAAAATAGCTTTCTAAACAAGAAATGGGAAGAGTGCCAGATGTGTGACTAGGAGATGACGTGTGAGGGTGTCACTACAGTGTGTAATTATTATTCTTCCTAATCAGATCAGTAGTTTTATTGTAAGATGTGTCCATTTCTACAGCAAGAGGGTGGTCTAGATAGAAAGCCATCACCATCAGCTTTGCAGGTTTGGTTTTCTATCCATTTTAAACCTTGAGCATAACTCGAACACTTAAAGAAAGAAGAGAAATTGGGTTAAATGTCAATTACATTTATGGATAAGGCATTGATAAATTTATTAATCCATTTCATTGCTGAAGACAAAGGAACTGTGAATTCAAGCCAGGTGCCCCAGATGGCTCCTATCTATTGTCCTAACTACTCACAAGACTCAGATTTGAGACTAGCAGTTTGAAGCCAGCCTGGGAAGACAGATTTGTGAGACTCTTTTATCCAGCAAAAGGCTGAAAGTGATGGTGTGGCTCAAGTGGTGAGAAATGGCCTTGAACAAAAACAGCTAAACAATGAGCATGAGGCCCTGAGTTCAAGCCCCAATACAGCACAAAAAATAAGCAAGCAAGAAAGGAAGGAATGTTGGGTAACTGTTGGCTCACACCTGTAATCCTAGCTAATCTCAGGAGGCTGAGATCTGAGGACCATGGTTCAAAACTGAGCAGGAAAGTCCATAAGACTCTCATCTCCAACAAAACACCAAAAAAAAAAAAAAAAAAAAAAAAGCCAGAAGTGGAGCTGTGGTTCAAATGGTAGAACATTAACTTTGGACCAAAAAAAAGCTCAGGGACAGCTCCCAGCCCCTGAGTTCAAGTCCCAGGATTGGCACCAATAATTAAGGAAGGGAGGGAAGGAGGGAGGGAGGGAAAGAGTTAAAAATATGTATCAGAGCTCATCAAGATTTTCTTTTAGGGAAGATTAATTTTTTTAATAACACCAAAATGAAACTTATGCAAACAATTTATAGAGTCAATCACAGTTCATTAAAGAACAAAAGAACAGAAACATGTAATTTCATGGTGACTCCCACCAAACACAGACTCTCTGGTTTCCAGCAATACACCAAATCAATTACTTAGCAACCCTGCTGCTGGCATTTACTCTTTGTCTTCCACACATCTGCTGCTCCAGGGATGATACATTTAATAAATATGTTTATAAGCCAGTAATTTGCTTCTGGCACTATTTTTTGCTTCTTTTTACACCAAACTTTCATTCATGGGGAGGAAACATGTGCACTACCTTGTTGTTAAGTGACCTTTCTTACAAGTCTCATAGTGCATTTTACAAAGCCCAAGAGTGAGCCACAGGCATTGAAATTAAGTCTAAGGTCCCCTGTAGGTTGGTACTGGACTGAATGCCAAACATGAACCATCAAATTAAGGCAGTGTGAGAGCTACCTCTAAGAATTCCTATGAGGTTGCCAGGTGCTGGTGGCTCATACCTGTAACCCTAGCTACTCATGAGGCTGAGATCTGAGGATCACAGTTCAAAGCTAACCCAGGCAACAAAGTCCATGAGACTCTTATCTCCAGTTTCCCACCAGAAAACTGGAAGTGGTGCTGTGGCTCAAGTGGCAGAACACTAGCCTTGAGCTGAAGAGCTCAGGGACAGCACTCAGGCCCAGAGTGCAAGCCCCACAACCGACAACAGCAACAACAACAAAAAGAATTCCTGTGAGGCTTCTAGGGGAGCCCAAAGCAGAAAACGAGAAGCTCATACTCATCTCCTGACACCACATGACACTGTATGGTGTCCCATAGCATTGCTGCGTATTTACATGGAAAATCAAATAGATTTCATTTTCTTTTGGTGGATGAATAGTTTATTCGGGAAAAAACCCCAAACAAGCAGACAGATGGAAAGGTCAAATAATTACCAAACAACCAAAGGTTTGTTTGATGCATATAATAGAACTAAAATCCATTTCTCTAAAATTAAATGGATCTTTTTTATATAAAAATGCTCATCGCTAGGTGCCAGTAGCTCTTAACTATTATCCTAAGTACTCAGGAGGCTGAGATCTGAGAGTCATGGTTCAAATCCAGCACAGACAGGAAAGTATGTGAAACTCTTATCTGCAATTAACCACCAAAAATCCAGAGGTGTAACTTTGGCTCAAGTGGTGCGTAGCCTTTCGCAAACAAGCTCAAAGACAGCATCCCAAGTCTTGAGTTCAAGCTCCAGTACTGGCACTAAATGAATAAAGTCTAAAATCACTTATTTCATCCTCATCTCACTTTCTTAAATTGCTGTGTATATACTTTATGTGTAGACTTATGCATGCTTTATAATACTGATAACATACAAATAAAAATGGCGCACATTTATCACTTATTGACAAACCCATACAGATTGGAAGAACATGCTGGTAAGTTTTATATCTAATAAGGTATGCAATGAAAACAATGGGGATATTGTTGCTTTAATTAAGTAAAAATATTAGCTGATTAAATAAAATTACTGAATACAAGATCATTACATTCGCAAACTACCCACTGTAACTTAACTGTAAATAGTTGTTTAGTAGTTGTTTCTTCATTCTCCTAATTGCAAAAATCATTTGTCAAAGACTAGTTTTTCCAGTACTGGTCTAATCACAAGATGTCTCAGCCACAAAGACCACATCCCAGTTGGGGCATAACTATTCCTATTAAAAGGAGATACATTTGACTGCTTTCTACCACCAAGGGAAACTGATGAAAGTTAGCTTGGAATTGTTGCTGTTGACTTTACATAAAAAGTGAAGCTGTGGCTTGAGTGGGGGAAAAAATCTACAAATCATAATCCTCTGATCTTAGCCTCCTGAATAGCTAGGATTAAAGCACCCCATACACATCCCCATTTCTAAACACCATGATCCACCAAAGGGAGCCAGGAGAAGCAGCTATAGCCAGGGCTGGTAGTGTGCTAGCCTTGAACAAAAGCAGCTCAGGGACGTGCCCAGGCCCTGAATTCAAGCCCCAGGACTGGCAAGAAAATAAGAAAAGTAATCATGATAGTGATGTTGTAACCTGTAAATAAAACAGGAAACTGTTGGAAAGCAGGGTAGGTACATAGTTCTAAGGTACATCCTACACACACATTTGCTGGGCTCGGGTCGCCTCCCCTGGCGCGGGGATTCAGGCTCAGCTATGCTTCTAACAGCTCCCTTTCTCACCCTCTCCCCTGGTCACCCGACCCGCAGGTAAGGCCAGGGTGGAGTGGGGGGCTCAGGAAAGACCTCAGGTGCACGGGGCCTTATGAGATCGCTTTACCCACCTCCTTACCTGTGAAGAAAGCCAGGCGTGCACGGATCTCGGAGACGCTTTGTGAGCAATTTGATTTATTAGGGCGGGGCAAAGGCTAATGGTAGGAAGGGTGATCTGCCAGAACGCTGATAGGCTGGCGAGCTTGCCATAGGACCCCCTCATGAGCTAACATCACTTGGAAAGTGCCACGCCAGGGGTGAAACCCGCGAGACTGGTGAGAAAGTTTGGGGGGCTGTTCGCAAAGCCGGTTCTTCTGGTTCCGGACCCAGAGAAATGTGGCCTGCTTCCGCATTCCCCAGGGCTGGGGGAAGGGCGGCATCTCGGGCTCACTCTCCAATGCCCTTCCCCCTCAAGGCCAAGGGTGAACCCCAACACACATTCAATTACGAAGAGCCAAGACCAATCACAGTGTGGTAGGGGAAATGACTCAAAGGGTAGAGCACCTGCCTAGCAAGTGCAAAACTTGCTGAGAGAGAAACAGAGAGACTCTCCACAGTGGAGGAGTCCAGCAGGCACTACCTTAATCAAGTCATCAGCCAACATGGCAACCCTAGGAGGACTCAAAATTAGGTACCATCTGATCAGATGCAATCAGAACATATACCCTCCCTTCCACACAATGCCCAGCCCCAAACTAATCATGAAGAAATAGAAGCCAGGAGCCAGTGGCTCACACCTATAACCCTAGCTACTCAGGAGGCTGTGATCTGAGGATACCAGTTCAAAGCCAGCCCAGGCAGGAGAGTTGGTGAGTCTCTGATCTCCAGTTAACCAGCAGGAAACCAGAAGTGGTGCTGTGGCTCAAAGTGGCAGAGCACTAGCCTTGAGCAAAAAAGCTCAGGGGCAGCATCCGGGCCCTGAGTTCAAGCCCCATTAACAACCAAAAAAGAAAAGAAAAGAAATATCCAACAAAAGGATATTCTTTAACCTAATTGGCTTGTAATGCCATGTCTTCAGAAGATAGCACAGTCTCAGGATGGACTGTAGAGCAGATGCAGATGGTAGGATACTGAAAAAACGTGACACTGACCACGCACAGGTCTTGGCTTAGTCCTTCCCAGGGGTGCTGCAAAAACATATGGAGACCCTTCGATGGTGCCCGGGATGAACAGAAGTCACATCAATGCCAACATCCTGACCAGATGAGTGTACATTATGTTTCCCACACGTGCATGAGAAACTGTAGGAAGTGTGGTGGGAGCCACATTCCAGCAACTTCCTCAAAATAATCATGACAAAGAGGGAGCTGTGTGCACCAGACTTGCAGCTGGCCTTGGGCTTGGAGATTGCATTTAAACAAAGAATGTGTCATCAAGTTTTGATTGTTTGCTATTTTTATTAGTTTCTGATTTAGTCTTCCAGTGATTTGAACAGAGTAAATTTTTTTTTTTTTTTTGGCCAGTCCTTGGCCTATGGACTCAGGGCCTGAGCACTGTCCCTGGCTTCTTTTTGCTCAAGGCTAGCACTCTGCCACTTGAGCCACAGCGCCACTTCTGGCCATTTTCTGTATATGTGGTGCTGGGGAATCAAACCTAGGGCCTCATGTATATGAGGCAGGCACTCTTGCCCCTAGGCCATATCTCCAGCCCTAAACAGAGTAAATTTAAGGGGAAAAAAGATATGCATTGCCAGAAAGCTCGTGGGCAGTTTGAAGCCAGCCAGGGCAGGAAAATCTGAGAGACTCTTATGTTCAATTAATTGCCAAAAAAAAAAAAAGCCAGAAGTAAGCTCAAGCAGTAGAGTGCCTTTCTTCAGTGACAAAGCTAATGCACAGTACACAGGCCCTGAGTTCAACCCTAGTGCCCCACCCCACACAGATAAATATAAGTTTATTTTTCATTTTGATAAATATTGTTATTTTGAATAATCAGATGTACATAAGCATGGCACCTTTGTGTTCCTCTCCTTTGGTCTCACTGTGTGTGAATACCTAAGGTCCTATATAATTTATCATGTCCCCGTGTATTTTTAAATATAAATTCTTATTTCTACCTTTCTTATGAGAAAGTCAAGGACAGCATACTGTTCTGAACCTCCCTTTATTGTGTTCTGGAGAGCGTTCCACATTGGCACATGGGCATCGTGTACCCTTGTTTTTATTTATTTGTTTTGTTTTGTTTTTTGCCAGTCCTGGGGCTTGAACTCAGGGCCTGAGCACTGTCCCTGGCTTCTTTTTGCTCAAGGCTAGCACTCTGCCACTTGAGCCACAGTGCCACTTGCGGTTTTTTCTATATATGTGGGGCTGAGGAATCCAACCCAGGGCTTCATGTATACGAGGCGAGCACTTTACCACTAGGCCATATTCCCAGTCCTTTATTTATTTATTTATGTATGTATGTATGTATGTATTTGATAGTAACTATTCCTCAATCCTTTGCTTTTGTAGGTTATTATGTGTATATAGGGGAGAGAGCCTTGAACTTAGGGCCTAGCTGCTCTCCTTGAGCTTTTCTGCTCTCTAGTACTGTAACTTGGTCCACACCTCTACTTCCAGCTTTTTACTGGTTTGTTGGAGATCAGAGTCTCATGGAATTGTCTCCCTAGATGACTTTGAATCTCATTTCTCAGATATCCTCCTGCAGTAGCTAGGATTACAGGCATAAATCTCAGAGCCTCGCTCAAACATAAGGTTGACAAAATGTTGTCACTGGATTTTTGAGTGTTGAAACAAAAAGCATTGTGCTTTATTCCTGTCCAGATCTTTTGGCTTACACCTCATTCCCAGAACATAGCAAATCTCAACAAATGCATGCTTGAGAAAATGAATAAAGGACCAATAACATGGCTACTGCACTCATATTAAAACATGTCACCTGTCAAGCACTGGTGGCTCACACCTGTAATCCTAGCTACTCAGGAGGCTGCGATCTAAGGATCCAGGTAAGAAAGTCTGTGAGACCCTTATCTCCAATAAGTTACACAAAAAGCTAGAAGGGGGGCTGGGAATATGGCCTAGTGCTCGCCTCATACACATGAAGCCCTGGGTTCGATTCCTCAGCACCACATGTATAGAAAAAGCCGGAAGTGGCACTGTGGCTCAAGTGGTAGAGTGCTAGCCTTGAGCAAAAAGAAGCCGGGGACAGTGCTCTGTCCCTGAGTTCAAGCCCCAGAATTGGCAAAAAGCAAAACAAAACAAAAAGCCAGAAGGGGAGCTGTGGCTTGAGTGCACTGCTAGCCTTGAGTAAAAGAAGCTCAGCAAGAGTGCCCAGACCCCAAGTTCAAGCCTTAGGAACAGAAAATAAAATTGCCACCTCTCTATAAAACAGACAGCAAAAAAGAAATGATTCTTTCTTAGACATCATGAACTCTGAAAGACTAATGATGTCAGGATTCTGGTCTCCCTCCCTGTCCTCTCTGCCCCCTGACCCCCACCCCCACCCCCAGCTTTAATCTGCTTTAATGACAACACAGCCAGCATCATCCTGAGTTCTTGATCCCTTTTCTAAGTCAATGCTCAACAAAGCCCTGATCTTTTCAGAAATGTTTCCTGGTGATTCCTGAAAGAAAGTTCCACAACCCCAACCACATTTCCCAAACATGGGCATGGGTACGAGGTCCACAGGACACCGCTCTATTATGTTTTCTCCTCTTCTCTCCATGATCTAAAGAACTACATTCCCACCAACTCCCTTTATCGCTGACATTTTCCTTATTCTCACGGTGAAGCCCCATCGCCCAAATGCACAGGCTATAAGCAACACCGTCTGTCTTGACCTCCCCATTCTATTCCCCACGAAGGGATAGTATTAAACACAAAACACTGGCTTACTGGTAGGTCACTTCAGGGAAAGCAGCTCTTCAACATCTCTTCAGCAGAGAGATACTAGTGTGGATTCTGAAAAACTGTTGTGAATCTAGCAAGGCATCAGTGCTTACGCCTGTAATCCTAACTACTCAAGAGGCTGAGATCTGAGGATTGTGGTTCGAAGTTATCTAGGACAGAAAAGTCCATGAGAGTCCTATTTCCAACCAGAACAAAAAAGGCAGAAGTGAAAGTATGGCTCAGGGGTTAGAGCACTAGCCTTGAGAAGAAAAAGACAAACAAGAGCACCCAAGCACTGATTTCAAACCCCAGGACCAGCACCTACACTCAGAAAGACACCAATCTCTTCTAGGAGATGCTGCATCTCCGTGCAGAGTTGCCAGAAGATGGTTTACTAAAAATACCAGGAGGACACCTGTGCACAAAACCGAGGTGGGAGAGTTAGGTAAGTGTAGGCATGGTGTATCGCTGGTGAATTCATGGAAAATGGTGTGAAGATGGAAGTTCTTCAGGAAAGCTGCTGGACCTGATAACAACTGAGTCTTTTCTTTCCTGTTCTCACAAATATATCTGCCTGTTGTGGTTAGAATAATAAATTCCTTTTAAGCTACCCATAAAATATATATATTATATTATATGTTTCCTTTTTATTCCAGTCCTAAGGCTTAAAGTTAGGACCTGAACACTGTCCCTGAGCTTTTTTTTTTTCCCCTTGAGGCGTTTTCTGAGTAGTTGGAGATAAGAGTCTTACAGACTTTGCAGCCTGGACTGGCTTCAAATCATGGTCCTCACATCTCAGCCTCCTGAGTAGCTAGGATGACAGGCCTGAGCTACTGGTACCAGGCTTTAATTTTAGTTCAAAATGAAGGATATTAGCTGGACTTACAGATTGGTAATTAATAATGTCAAGGCTACCCCCATTTGAGGAACAGAAGAGTATGGAAAAGAAATGAGGTGAAAAGAAAAAAGACAGTGTGGAACACCATAGCATCACAGAGCAGAAGGCAGGAACGAGAGCACCACAGGCCTTTGCCACAGCGGGGTGAACACCCTTCCCCAAGGGCCAGGCCTCCACACGCTATTGCGCTGAGGAACACATTCACTGGGAACACATTCACTCAGGCCATTACAAGTTCCAAATGTCCATCCATGACCTTAGCATTATATGTATGATAAGCAAGTATATAATATAATACTACATAGCAAATAAATACTTATATAAAATTATATCTGTTATATTCATATATTTTACTATATTGATATATTATATGTACATATATAATCTATAGTATAGATACAGATATATGTCCAAATACATTCAGATATATTTGTTCATATGCCTATTTCCAAGAGAAAGGATTACCTCTGGTGTCTTCACTCACATGGCACTAGTCTTTCTTGGGAGGGTGCCACCTCATCCCCTGCCATCTCTCTGTATTCAAGTACCATCATATTGGTGTTGGGGTCTCCATATATGAACCCCATATGGGATAAGGACATAAACAGTCAGCCCATAACACTTGTACATAGGCAGAAGGGTTTACATCCTGCACCTTCTACATTTGAAAATATTTATCTCTTGTTAAGAAAATAAATCTGGCTTCTGTTGGCTATATGGCTTCAAAGCAACTGCTTTTGAAAGAAATGCCGGGCTTACTTATTCTACATTCAATGATATGCTTGGATTGCGTCTGAAGAACTAAAGAAAGGGAAAGAAATATTGAGTTCTTCAACTAGAAAGAAAAAAAATCAGTCACTCCCAAGGGCCATGCCGCATGTCATGGGGAATGAAAATTTTGTTTATCACCCTTCAAGGGCAATAAATACATATTTCCTTCTCTGCGCTGAGCTCAAATATAAACTGTTCAGGAAAAGACATAATTATTTCAGCAATTAAGCCTACCAAAGTGTTAAATGGGACTTGCAATCCAGTACTGGTGGCTCATACCTGTAATCCTAGGTACTCAGGAGGCTGAGATCTGAAGTTAGAGGTTCAAAGCCAGCCCAGACAGGAAAAGTCCATGAGACTCATCTCCAATTAACAACCAAAAAGCCAGAAATGGAGCTGTGGCTCAAGTGGTAGAGCACTAGCCCTGAACAAAAAGGCTGAAGTACAGTGCCCAGGCCCTGAGTTCAAGCCTCCAAACAGGTACCAAAAACAAGTGACTTGGTGTAATCCTAGCTACTCAAGAGGCTGAGATCTGAGAATCACAGTTCAAAGCCAGCCCAAGCAGGAAAATCTATGAGCCTTTGATCTCCAACTATCAAAAAAACTGAAAGTGACGCTGTGGCTCAAAGAGCTAGAGCTCTAGCCTAGAGCAAAGGAGCTCTCAGGGACAGCATTCAAGCACTGAGTTCAAGTCCCATGACCAATCCCAAAAACGTGACTTGGAAGGCAATCATATAGAAATTTGATTTTGGAAGCTTCAGAATAGAGAGAGATTTGGTAAAGAAAATGCCAGAGACAAAGTTTGAAAGATAGAAAGGAAGCAAGAAAACGCAGCCTCAAGAAATCTGCAGTCAGGGCGATTCTGGCCTCCCTTCCCATTTCAGCTGGGAATAAAGAAGAGGGACACAGAGAGGCTGAGAGCTGTGTTTCCTGTGTCTGTTGGCTTCTTGTTTGTTACTTCACTCCTCTATCAAATCTCTGAGCATCTGAGAAATCAAAGCTGCTACTCCATGAGAGGCTGTTTAACAAATACCAAAAAGAACCCTCAAAACCTCAAGAAGTGTTTCAAATTGCAGCTAGTGCAACTAACATCGTGCTTCTATTTCTGTGTGGGTTCCATCTTTTAATGTGTTCCTCTTTCAAAAGACATCAGAGACTCCCTGGAAATTCCTCTGCCAGGCTTTGCTTGATTAATTTTTTTCCCCTTCTCCCTCTGTGCTCAAAGATCTAGAGAAATCTTGCAAGACCAATTCACTCCTCTTCAGTGCTGTGACCTACATTGGTTTTGCTACATTTAATCACCAGGGAACTTGTAGCCTCAGGCTGACCGTCCATCTAAGGCTATAGAGTGAGGGGTGCCTCTTTATATGAGGGATGTTTTTGCCTAGAGTAAAACATTGACATCCATAATTGCTTTCTTCTAAGTTTGTAGAATTGGTCTGAGATTCAGGCACATTTTCTTAGACTTCAAAAATTATCCCAGAGGTATTATCTCTGTGTCTTAATATAGTCAGTAAAATGTACAGATTTTTACTCCAGATAAACTCGGCAGTCCCTGTCTCCCTTCTGATTACTAACTGGAAGCAAAATATATTTCCCTCCACGTGTTAACCCCAAAGTAGCATTCAATAAACGCCCAATTCAAAGATTCATTTCCATGTCTCCTTAATCCATCTTTTTCTCCCCTAGTTCTGGGGTTTGAACTCAGTGCCTCCAATTCCCCTTCAGCTCATTTGCTCATGGCTGGCACTCTACCACTTGAGCCATGCCTCCAAGTCTAGCTTGTTTTGTTGGTTAATTGGAGTTAGAGGCTCTCAGATTTTTCCGTCCACGCTGACCTCAAACCATAATCCTCCAGGTGTCAGCCTGCTGAGCAGCTAAGATTACAAGCATGAGCCACTGATGTCCTTTGGCTCGTTTTCATAATATCCCATCACATTTTCACAACTTTAGTGATTACTGTAGTCATAGTACAGACTGAGCATTTATAATATTGCATGTTTGGGGTATTTATTGGAGCATTTAAGCCATACATGAGTACCCAGTAAAATAAATAAAAATTTTTATTCTTTCTTTCTTTCTTCCTTTCTTTCTTTCTTTCTTTTTTGTGCAGGTCCTGGCCTTGAACTCAGGGCCTAGGCACTATCCCTGAGCAGTTTCATTCAAGATTAGCACTACCACTTGAGCCACAGCTCCACTTCCAACTTCTTGGAAATTCATTGGAGATAAGAGCCTCACAGACTTTCCTGCCCAGGCTGGCTTTAAAGTGGGATCCTCAGATCTCCTGAGAAGGTAGTACAGGCATGAGCCACCAGTGCATGGCTTTGAAGCTGCTTTCTTGATGGAAAGAAAGGCCTCACTGGAAATGCATCATCTTTTTTCTGCAGCTTGAGAAAGGCTCACCTTCAGACCACAATCCTGAGCTGAGTGGGACGTCTCTAGGGGAGAGGCAGAATTACTGCTCCTCTTCCTTGGCCTTGACTTTGACCTTAAAGGCCTGAAAATCTCAGGGTCACACTGGTGATATCTGTTTCTGTCAGCTGGCCTTTGGCAGGAGAGGCAGTGCCTTCCCCGTGGAGACAGTATAGAACCTGAGACCAGGGAGGCACTGTACTTTGAACATGCCTCCCCAAAAGCATGTGTTAGAAACTTAAGTCTCCCTCATAGTGGTATCAGGAGCTAGAGCCTCATGAGAGATATTTAGAGTACGGACACTGTCTGTCATTGGTGGACTACGCCAACTATGAAAGGCTTGAGGCTGCGGGTTTGGTCCCTCTCTGTCTCTATCCACGAGTTTTCTTGCTTCTTACCGGTCTCAGGCCATAAAGATTGCATTTTTACCCTCCTAACCTGTGAACCAAATAATCTACTGTTTATAAACTATCCAGCCCCTGGAATACCAGCATAAAACAGATTAAGAGAGCAAACTCAGAGCCTGGTGCCTTTTTTGTTTGTTTTTTGGTACTGGGGATCAAACCCAGGACATTGCACTTGCTAGGCAAGCGCTTTGCCACTGAGCTACATCCCAGCCCTAGGCCTGTAATCTTATCTACTCTGGAGGTTGAGACTTGAGGATCAATGGTTCAATGCCAGCCCAAGCAGGAAAGCCAAAGAGACTATTTTTTTAAATAATTATTTATTTATTGTCAAAGTGATGTACAGAGTGGTTACAGTTTCATACATAAGGCAGTGGGTACATTTCTTTTTTTATTATTGAATTTTATTGACAAGGTGATGGGCAGAGGGGGTACCGTTACATAATAAGGTAGTGAGTACATTTCTTGTCATATTTGTTACACCTTTCCTCATTTTTCTTTCCCTTCCCTAGTTCAGGTAAGCATATATGCAATATCCAGTGTACCAAAATCCTATTCAGTAACCACGTGGGGTATGCCAAAGGAAATTCACCTAGAACATTAAATGTAATGACAACAATAGAATCCTCCTGTGTCCTTCTCTTGGAGATCTTTTTGCTTATCCTCATCTTATATAATCATGTGTACATAGTTGTTGAGCTATTGTGATCCTCTGATTGGTCTATCCTAGACCTTTTTATGTTTGTTTAGTAGTTGTTTGATTTTAGATACATAATGTAAAGTTGCTGACCCAAACATGTGGAAATACCATTTGAAAAGAAGTTAGTTATTTTACAGACCTGGTCTCCACTGTCCCCCCCCCCACCACCAACAACAACAGTCATATATCAAGGAGACCATATGCCTTTGTTCTCTGTATTCTGGGCTTGTCTTGCTCAACATTATTTGTTCAAGATCTGACCATTTCCTTGCAAATACCAATATTTTATCATTTCTAATCACTATGTAGTATTCCATTGTATACACATACCACATTTTTTTTTGATCCATTCATCTGTAGTGGGGCATCTGGGCTGTTTCCATATTTTGGCCATTGTTAACTGTGCAGTGATAAACATGGATGTGCATATGTCTTTATGGTATACTGAGACCAATTGTTCAAGATAGATGCCTAGGAGTAGTATGGCTGGGTCATAGGGTATGTCTATGCTGAGCTTTTTGAGGAACCTCCATACTGTTCTCCAAAGTGGTTGCACTAATTTGCACTCCTACCAACAATGGAGAAGGCTTCCTCTTTCCCTGCATCCCCTCCAGCATTTATTGTTGTCTGAGTTCAGAGTATAGGCCATTCTAATTGGAGTGAGGTGGTATCTCAGGGTTGTTTTTATTTGCATTTCCTTTACAAGGCAGTGGGTACATTTCTTGTTCAACTTGTTACCTCCTCCTTCATCCCCGCCCCCCTTTCCCTCTACTTCCCATGAGTTGTTCAGTTAGTTTACACCAAATGGTTTTGCAAGTATTGCTTTTGGAGCCGTTTGTCTTTTTATCCTTTGTCTCTTGGTTTTGATATTCCCTTTCCCTTCCCTAGTTCTAATACCACTATATACCATATCCAGGGTACTCAGATGAGATACAGTGATAGCGGGGGCACAACCACAGAAAAGGGATACTAGAGGAACAAACAAACAACAAAAAAAGCTACAGTTTCACATGGCATGTTGAAAGTAATTACAACAGTGGTGTAACATGGTTTCCATAACATGGAGTTCATTTCACTTAGCATTATCTTATGTGTTCCTAACGGCATAGCTATTGGACTACTGTGATCTTCTGCTATGACTAGCCTAAACCTTACTAATTATTCCCTGTGAGAGAAACTATAGAGTCCTGTTTCCTTGGGTCTGGCTCACCTCACTTAGTATGATTTTTTTTTTTCCAAGTCATTCCATTTCCTTATGAATGGGGCAAGGTCATTCTTTCTCCCAAGAGACTCTTATCTCCTATTAACCAGGGGGATAAAAGGCAGAAGTGGAGTTGTGGCTTAAGTGGTAGAGCACCAGCCTTGAGCTAAACTGCTTAGGGACAGGACCCACACCCTGAGTTTAAGCCCCAGAACCAGTATAAATACACACACATGCACACACACACACACACACACACACACACACACACACAAACACGAGTGGAAGGACACATAAGAGTTAGGAGGGGGGACTTATCTGAGGTGGCACCAGAGACCTTACACTATGTTAACTGAACTTCCTACTCCTCTAGGATCTTTCTCATTCCCATTCTATGTTGGCTAGAATTTGGAAAAGCCCTTCCACCCTAGGATCCCCACCCACAGCCCCATCTGTCAGGGGAGAGCGCTGTGCTCCCACCACTAGAGGGAGACAGAGAGAAAGCCTCATTAATCAGCAAGTGCTACTGAAAATAGCATCACAGTCCAAGACTGCTAGAGGCCAATCTTTCCCCACATTTTCAACCCTGCAATGCAAATCAGAACTTCTGGCTCAGTCAGGCATCAGTGGCTCACCCTGTAATCCTGGCTACTCAAGATCTAAGGGTCTCAGTGTGAAGCCAGCCCAGGCAAGAAAAATCTGTGAGCCTTATCTCCAATTAATCACCAAAAAAGCTAGAAGTGGAGCAGTGGCTCAAGTGGTAGAGTGCTAGCCTTGAACAAAAAAGCTCAGGAATAGATCCCAGGCCCTGAGTTCCAGCCTCAGGACTGACACACACACACACACACACACACACACACACACACACACACACACACACACACACACACACCAGGAAGCAGCCACAGCCATGGATCTGCCTTGGGGGAGCCTAAGCCATAGCCGGAGACCTGTGGGATCCTTTTGCCTTGACTATACTATTCCAAAAATAGAATGGAAAAGCCAGAGGACTTTCAAGTACCGTGGAGAGTTAATTTAGATAGAGCGTACAGAAGCATGGAATCAGAACCAACAGTAAGCCGACAGATCCTGGGCGGGGGTCGGGGGGGTCCTCTAAAACGTGACCCAGAGGCTAAATGAGAGAAAATGATTCTCCACCAGCTTCTCCAAAGGTGCACACTACTTCTATGCTCACGGGATCTGAGAGCCTGAGTCTCAGACCAGTGCATGAGAGCCGTGGTGGCTATGGGGGGACCAAG
This sequence comes from Perognathus longimembris pacificus, assembly GCF_023159225.1. NCBI lineage: Eukaryota > Metazoa > Chordata > Mammalia > Rodentia > Heteromyidae > Perognathus > Perognathus longimembris. The sequence goes on along the minus strand of NC_063161.1, from coordinate 56,204,624 downwards.
GACAACTTGGGTATGGCCTTTGGGTATTGTGTCTATCGGTGAGGACCTCATCCCCAATGTCCTTTCTTCACATTGCCTCTGTGTGTGTGTGTGCACGTGTGCATGTGTGCACGCAAGCATGTGCCTTGCTACTGGGACTTGAACTCAGAGCCTAGGTGCTGTCTTTGAGCTTTTTTGCTCAAGGATGGTGCTCTTACCTCTTGAGCCACACATCCACTCCTGGCTTGTTGCTAGTTAATTGGAGAGGAATCTCTTAGATTCCTATGTTTGGGCTGGCTTTGGACTGACATCCTCAGATCTCCCACCTCTTGAGTAGCTAAGATTACAGGTGTGAGCCACTGGCACCTGGCTCACAGTGCCTTCTTGATATGGGTCACTGGGCGGATCTGGCTTATCCATGTGATCCGTGTTGAGGCGTCGCTACCTTTGGGGAGGCTTGCCTTCTACTTCCTTCTCAACTCATTTAGTCCGTTTCCTTGCTCATTTCCACTGGAAAGGGTGCTCTGGCATGATTAGGCTCACGATGACAAAACACAGCATTTGTCCCCATGTTCTGAACTCCATGCCATGCCCTGTAGATAAATCACCTACACTTCACTCCGAAGTGGGTTCCATATTGAGTAGCCCCTTTCTTTCTGTAGTATTAGGGCTTCCACCCAGGGTCTCGCACAAGGTGGGTGAGTGCTTTCAGTTCTCTTGTTTCAATGGTCCATCTAAAGTTTAGGGACCTTAGGCCATTAGCCCCAGGGCTGGCACTCATCCCTGTCCCCCTCCTCTCCCTGCCCCCCTCCTCTCCCTGCCCCATCAGCTCTCAGCTCAAGCGCTGTAGGACCTCCCTAACTTCTGGCGCAAGGCAGGCATGGTAGGGTTCATTTATCCATTTAACAAGTATTAACTGATCAACTGGAGACCAACTGAACTATTCTAAGTGTTAGGAAAACAAACAAGGTTGCTTTGTAGGAAGTTAACAGTTTAGAGGTTAAAAGAATAGACAAGAAACAGGTAACCCAACATGTGAGAAAGGCCCAGCGGGTGGCGTTCATCCTAAGCTTCAATACCACAAGCAGCTATGCTGGCTTCAGAAGATCTGGATGAATGGGAAGCTGGGAAGTGGGGTGAAACTGGGGTGGCCTGAGCGACTGGGGACATTCTCTCACAGGAGTTGAGACCTGTAGGATGAGAAGGAACACACCGTGTGAAGATGTGGACAAGAGGGCCAGGCAGGGACTGAGGCCTGCCCCAGAAACACAAAAAGAGGCTAGGCCAGATGTCAATGACCAGCACCTGTCATCCTAGCTACTCAGGAGGCTGAGATCTGAGGATCACGGTTCAAAGCCCAGCACAGGCAGGAAAGTCTATGGCACTCCATCTCCAATGAATCAGCAAAAAGCCAGATATAGAGCTGTGACCCAAGTGGTTAATGCTAGCCTTGAAAAAAAGAGTTCAAGGACTTTGCCCAGGCTCCGAGTTCAAACTCCAGTAACAGCACAAAAAGAAAAAAGAAAAGGAGGCTTTCGTGGCTGGGGCTACCAGGACAAGGAGGAGATAGCTCTTGGCCCTGGAGGGCGGTTTTCCATTGAGTGCAAGACTGAGCCAGGAGCAAGCCCTCTACAGCCAGGCTACAGCACTGGGCGATGCATTTAAGGCTGCTGTCAGTGGTCACTGAGCAAGAGGTTTGCAAAAAGGAGTGTAAGAAAGTGCAGAGTGCGCACCCTGGATTGAATGGAGATCCTGATACTGAGCTGGAGACTCGGAGAGTTTCCTGCCTTTGTCCTCCTCTGAGCACTGAGATTTGGCTGAGCATTGAGAATCTAGGGAGAGACTGCAGAATTGAGGATGGCAGATCAAAGGCCTTCCTCATGAGGCCATTGTTCTGTGTGTGTGTCTTTGTGTGTGCGTATGCACATTTGCGTGCACACAAACCCACATGCATGAAGCACAAGGCTTCTTTGCTTGACTGCAAGGAGGCACAATCCTCTTCAGTCCCTGAAGAACACACTTTGTTAGCACCCAGGAGGAGGCCATATCCCTGTGGAGTACAGTCTTTGTTTCTCGGTGACAGATTCCAGGAATCTGCTTCAAGGAAGGAGCCTGAAGGAACTTGGCAAAGAATGGCACTAGCCTTTCCCAGCCTCTGGACCATGGCTTACCTATACATATTCAACACAGTGTGGCCGCCCAGGCCTTGCTCTGCTCCATACTGCTGTAAGCCAGGCCTTCAGTTGGAAATGCATTCCTCAGTTCCTCCATAGGAAGCAAACACACAGATCAAGCAAAAGAGCCAGTCAGATGAAGAGAAAGAGCAGTCTGTACATTTTTATTTTATCAAGAGCTTTATCAGCTGATCTAGAAGGTGGTTCGGAGGTCAAAGAGGTGATATTTTGTCCTCAAAGTACAAAGTGTGACTTGGGGTAATCACAGCACACCTTCCCCCCTCCCATCCCCACTTCCTACCTCCCTTACCACTGTGAGACACAGGTGTGGGGACAGACAAGTGATGTTGCTTCAAAAGCAGACCAGTTTCTTTGTCACTGTATGTATGTATGTATGCTGGCACTGGGGCTTGAACTCAGGGACTTGCATTCTCAAGTGACTTTTTTTTTTTTTTGCTCAAGGCTGGTGCTCTACCACTTGAGTCACACCTCCACTTCTGGATTTTTGCTGATTCACAAGAGATAAGACTCTTTCTGCCCAGGCTGGCTTGGAATCACAATTCCTCAGATCTCAGCCTCCTGAGTAGCCAGGATTATAGGCGTGAACCATTAGCGCTTAGCCCTGACCTGCTTTCGAGTTTTAGGGTGACCCTCGTGGGGCTACTCAACCTCTGTGGGCCTCAGTGAGCCAGTCTTGTGCTGAGAAATGCAATGTATAAAGGCCCAGAGCGCCCCATCTCTCCTTCCCAGCCTACTTCAGCAGCGCCAGCCATGTCCTTGGCTTTCTGAGGGCACTGGCCAGCCCAGAGGGAGACAGACACGAAGCAGGCTGATGCAAACACCCAATGAGCACAATTTCACACCTTTCAGTGACATGGGTGTTGCAAGCAGGCTTTGCCCTGGAGTGAAGAGTTCTTCATTCGGGGATGCTGTCATGCCATATGGGCCCCCAAATACAGGATGGGCCAAGGGGCCAAGCACAAGGCCCCCAAGTCACCATCCCTGCTGCTTTCTACACAGTCCTCAGTGTCCATTCAAATGGGAGGCCAAGCTGGGCTCTGTGGCTCACGCCTGTAATCCTAGCTACAAAGGAGGCTGAGAACTGAAGACTGTGGTTTGAAGCCAGTCCAGGCAGGAAAGTCCATGAGACTCTTATCTCCAATTAACTACAAAACAAACAAACAACAACAACAAAACAACACCAACAAAAGCCAGAAGGAGAGCCACGGCTCAAATGGTAGAGCACCCAGCATTGAGCAAAAATGCTAGGGGAGAGCACCTGGGCCCTGTGTTCAAGCCCCGGTGCTGGTACACACAAAAGGCGGAGGAAGGGGGGAGAGGGAAGGGGAGGAGGAGGGGGAAGAAGAAAGAGGAAGAGGAGGGGGAGGAGAAGCGGGAGGAGGAGGAGGGGGAGGGGGAGGGGGAGGGGGAGGGGGAGGGGAGGGGGAGGGGGAGGGGGAGGGGGAGGGGGAGGAGGAGGAGGAGGAGGAGGAGGAGGAGGAGGAGGAGGAGGAGGAGGAGGAGGAGGAGACTAGGAAAAGCATCAAGGCTGAAAGTGAGTGTTCACCCACAGTGAAAGTTAACTGACTCTTAGAAAGAGATGAAAAGTCCATTTGCTCAGACGATGCAGTGTATTCAGAGATTTCTATGGCAAGAGCACCAGCACAGGGCGTTAATAAATGCACGGAGGCGGCCAGCAGCCTGCCACCCTGCGCATGCGCGCGAGCTGCTCTGCCTCACCTTCGCTCTCCTCTCTGCAAAGCTCTTATCGCCTCTTCTGCACCTGGAAAAAGCCTATTCATCTTTGAAGTCTGAGCTCCAATGTCATCGGTGCTAAAGCTTTCCAAAATCTTCATCCAGCCATCCGGCCATATCACAGTCACCTCTGTCCTCTGGGCCTGCGGTTTTGTTGTGCCTTGGGAGGAAGGCTGAGCAGGGTTTATCCACACATGGCCTGGAGGTTTCCTCTCCCACCACAGGAAGTCATGAGCAGGAAGACAAGAGCCCTGCTTTAGTTATGTTTGTATGTGCGTGTGTGCGCGCGCTCGTACATGTCTTCGCTGAGGCTTGAGCTCAGGGCCAGAGCACTGTCCCTGAGTGTTTTTGCTCAAGGCCAGCACTATACCACTTGAGCCACAGCGCCACTTTCAGCTTTTTTAGTGGTTAACTGGAGATCAGAGTATGTCAGACTTTTCAAATCATGATCTTCAGATCAGCCTGAGTAGCTAGGGTTACAGTGAGAGCCACCAGCATCCCGCCTCCATTTGTATTCTTCTTTTTGGCAGTACTGGGGTTGGAACTCAGGGCGTTGTGTTTGGCAGACTGGCACTCTACCAATTGAGCTATGCCTCCAGCCCTGCGTTTTGCTGGATATTTTAGAGATGGAGTGTATGGACTTTTCTGCCCAGACTGGCTTTGAAATGGGATCCACTAGATCTCTGCCTTCTGGATAACTAGGATTGGAGGCATGTGCTAGTCATCCCACTCATGTTTGCATTCTTGGTGTCACGCACTGGACCTGGCAAACATGTATGCTAAGCAGTGATGGTGGAATTGAATCCATCAACTTCTTGGAGGAACCACTGTTTTCTCCTCTATAAAAAGTGTGAAGGGCGGGAGGAAAGATGGTGCCGAAAGAATAGTGAGGAACCCCGACTCGCACCAACTGAATAGCGAACTGGGAACTACAACACCCAACACCCCACCAAGAACCCAGCAAAACCAGCATCCAGAAGCAGTGGAGAAACGCAGGAAAACAAAAAGGAGCAAAAAAGAAGAACCGAAAACCTACACGGAGCCGGAGATTCACCGGGGCACCCTCCCCCCACCAGCCGACCCTGGCCCAAACAGGGTCAGGCTGGGAAAGGGGAACCCGGCGATCGGCAGACAGGTTGCCAGGAGCGCAGAATCCATATAGCGGGAGACCCCACGGACACAAGGCAGGGTGCGGAGCAAGACACACACCTGCAGCGACGAGAAGTTCGGGTCCACACCGGATTCGGACAAGGGAACCCAGTGCGGCAGAAAGAGGGAACGGGGGAAGCCACCACAACACTTCGCCAACCCCTGAAGGGCCAACGGCTGCGCGGGACACACACACAAAGCAGCAAAAGTGAGTCCCCCATAATCCTTTCCCCCAACGGGAGACCCAAGCCCGACAAAGAAGATATATCTCCCTCCCTCCCCCTCCCCACTCCCGTGGGAACAAAGAACTCCCCAAATCAGGCGGGAAGCTCCCATCAGGCGCTGGGAAGCCAGTCTAGCAGGGGAAGGGCGGAACAGCCCCAAGCCCCCAAAGGTTCCTGAACTGGCAGAACCGGCCCCGTCCCCTTCCCAACAGGGGCCTGGGACGGCCGGCAGGGCAAGCCCCACCCGAGGCGCCTGGACCTTGCGGACTCTTACAACTAAAATCACAGGCGCTGGTGGGCAATACCAGCCCAGCAGGGACACCTGAGCCTGATCACGTCCCCCCCCCTCGCAGCAGAGGCGAGGTCTGAGGGTGCCAAGCCACACCCGGACAGTCGATCCCACTGGGCCCCACACATACTGCCTCCCCCCCCCCAACGGACTCGCGGGAGGGCGCAAGCACAACCCAACAACCCAGGGCTCGCTCTGGGAGGCAGACCCCGCTAAAGTGCCAGTTGTAGGGGTCTCACAGTGCACAGGAGGGTGGGGCCCCGGCGAAAGCGCCCGCTCTGGTAGGCGTGCCCTACACCGGTGGGCGGGGCCACAGCGACAGCACCTGCTGCCTTAGACACGCCTACACAGAAGGGAAGGAAGATCTACACACACCTCCAGATGCGCAAATCACAAAGAAACATAACTCAGTTCATCAAAGGACAAGCCACCTCGCCAGCTCCAAAAAGCAGCTCGACTGAAGAGGAGATGGAGAATAAAAAAGCAAATGAGGCCATGTTAACAGGAATGATCGAAAGCGTCAGAAATGAAATCAGAAAACAATTCCAGGAGTTTAGAGCGGAAATCTGGAAGGACACCCAGGAAGCTAAGAAAGAAATGGAAGCAAAACTGGATACAATGCAAGCCTCGTTTAAAGAAATGGAAGCAAAAATGGATACAATGCAAGCCGCCTTTAAAGAAAATCTCCACACCCTGAGAATTGAAATGCATGAAAAAATAGATTTAAAATACAACTCTTTAAAGGAAGAAATTTCCACGATCAGAGCTGATATGACAACCATGAATAGCTCTCTGACATCCATAAACTCCGCAATTGAAACCATAACACAAAGAGTTGACCATATGGAATCCAGAATCTCTCGCCTGGACGATGAAGCAGCTGACAACAACCAGAAAATGACCACACTCCAAGAAAAGGTGAAGCTTCAGGGAAGATTAATCCAGGAACTAATGGACAAAGACAAGAGATATAATCTGCGCATAATTGGAATAGAAGAAGGAGCCGAATATCAGAGCAGAGGGCTTAACCATGTCCTCAATAAAGTTATTGCAGAAAACTTCCCCAATCTCACAGGGGACCCCATCCAGGTAACCGAAGCCTATAGGACACCTGGCAGGCCAGACCCCAGGAAAACCACCCCAAGGCACATAATATTCAAGACTACAGACCTCAAGATTAAAGAGCAAATTCTGAATTCAGCCAAAGCGAAGAAGGAAACTTTTTTCAATGGGAAGAGGATTCGAATAACATCCGACTTATCCACACAAACTTACCAAGCTCGAAGTGAGTGGAAGAACACTATCCAAGTACTTCAGAATAACAACTTACAACCTCGGATCAAATATCCAGCGAAACTGGAGTTCACATTCGAAGGGAGAACCAGATCTTTCCACACCAAAGAGGAGCTAAAGGAGTATGTGAATAAAAAACCAGCCCTACAGCGAATATTAAGAGGGGAAGCCCACCCAACAGAGATCGTAAAAGACACACAGACAGAATCAGAAAGAAACTTCAATAGCCAAAGTCCAGCAGAAAGACCAGCTCACTAAAGACAAGAAGAAGAAGAAGAAAAAAAACAGGAAAAAACAGCCCAACAAGAAAATGGAAGGAGAAAAAACACCCTTATCCTTGATCTCTTTAAATATAAATGGCTTAAACTCCCCGATTAAGAGGAGCAGACTGGCAGAATGGATCCGCAAACAAAAAGTTGACATCTGCTGTCTACAAGAGACCCACCTTACAGCAAGGGACAAAAACAGGCTTCGAATGAAAGGATGGAGCAAGATCTACCAAGCAAATGCACCCACCAAAACGGCAGGTGTAGCCATTCTGATCTCAGACAAGCTGGACTTCTCTTTAAAGTCCACTCAAAAAGACAAAGAAGGACACTACATATTAATACAAGGAAAAATCCAGAATCAAGACATCACGGTGATAAATGTATACTCACCGAACAAAAGAGGCCCGACATATGTCAAACAAATTCTCACAGAATTACAGAGCAAGATAGATGCAAACACAATCATAGTGGGTGACTTTAATACTCCTCTCTCTCCAAGAGACAGATCCAACACCCAGAGGATTAGTAAGGGAGCTGAGGACCTAAATAACACCATTTCCCAAATGGATCTAACAGACCTATATAGAACCTTCCACCCTACAGAGACCCAATACACCTTCTTTTCAGCAGCCCATGGATCATATTCAAAAATAGACCACGTCATAGCCCACACAAAGAACCTCAGCAAATACAAAAGTATTGACATCATCCCATGTATTATATCTGATCACAGTGGATTAAAGGTAACCCTCAACAACAAAGGATACCACAGAGCCTATACACACTCTTGGAGGCTAAACCCCACGCTGCTATCCAACACTTGGGCCACAGATCAAATTAAAGATGAAATCAACGAATTCATAAGCCACAATGACAAAGAAAACACATCACAAAGAAACCTATGGGACACAGCTAAGGCAGTACTGAGGGGCAAGATCATTGCACTCAGTACCCACATTAAAAGAATGGAAGCAGAGCAGGTGAATACCCTCACGATGAAACTAAAACAACTGGAGAAACAAGAAATGACAGAATCTAAAACGACTAGGAGGGGAGAGATTACAAAGATTAAAGAAGAGATAAATCTGATTGAAAATAGAAAGACCATTCAACAAATAAATAAGACTAAAAGCTGGTTCTTTGAGAAAATAAACAAAATTGACAGGCCCCTTGCAAGACTCACAAAAAAAAGAAGAGAAGAGACTCATATTCGTAAAATCAGGGACTCCACAGGAAAAATTACGACAAGTACACACGATATTCAAACAATCATAAGGAGCTATTTCCAAAACCTCTACTCAGCAAAAAACAATAATTTTACAGAAATGGATCAATTCTTAGAGAAGTACAAACTGCCCAAACTGAACCAAGAAGAAATAAATCAACTAAATAAACCAATAACTTACAGTGAGATACAAGAGGTAATCAAGAACCTCCCTACTAAGAAAAGCCCAGGCCCAGATGGATTCACCAATGAATTCTACAAAACCTTTAGTGAGGAGCTAATTCCAATACTCCTCAAACTCTTCCGCGAAATAGAAACGGAGGGAGAAATTCCAAACTCATTCTATGAAGCTAATATCATACTCATCCCCAAACCAGGCAAAGACCCAACAAAAAAAGAGAACTACAGACCAATATCACTAATGAACACAGATGCAAAGCTTCTCAATAAAATATTAGCTAACAGGATCCAGAAACTGATTAAGAATATCATACATCATGACCAAGTAGGCTTCATCCCTCAGTCACAAGGATGGTTCAACATCCGTAAATCAATCAATGTAATTCACCACATAAACAGAACTAAAATCAAGAATCACATTGTTATCTCAGTTGATGCCCAAAAAGCCTTCGACAAAATACAACATCCATACCTATTAAAAGCTTTGGAGAGAACAGGAATAGATGGAACATTCCTCAAAACAATAAAAGCCATATACAACAGACCAACTGCTAATATCATATTAAATGGAGAGAAACTTAAATCATTCCCCCTAAAGACAGGAACAAGACAAGGATGCCCACTCTCCCCACTTCTGTTCAACATAGTGCTGGAATCCCTAGCCATAGCAATAAGGCAAGAGGAGGACATCAAAGGGATCCACGTCGGCAAGGAAGAAATCAAGTTATCCCTATTCGCAGACGACATGATCTTATACCTCAAGGACCCAAAAAACTCAGTACCCAAACTCCTACATCTAATAAACCAATTTGGCAAAGTAGCAGGATACAAAATCAATCCACAAAAATCAGCAGCTTTTCTGTACACCAGCAATAGACAAACAGAAAAGGAAATTATGGAAACAATTCCATTTACAGTAGCCAAAAAAAGAATAAAGTACCTAGGGATCAACTTAACCAAGGACGTGACGGACCTATTCAATGAAAACTACAAAAATCTAATAAGGGAAATCAAAGAAGACACAAGAAGATGGAAAGACCTCCCATGCTCATGGGTAGGCAGAATCAATATAGTGAAAATGGCCATATTGCCCAAATTGTTATACAAATTCAATGCAATACCAATCAAAATCCCAGCCACATTCTTCACTGAAATAGAGAAACCAGTCCATAAATTCATATGGAACAGCAAAAAACCTAGAATAGCCAAAGCAATTCTAGGCAAAAAACATAGTGCAGGAGGTATCACCATACCAGACTTCAAGCTCTACTACAAGGCCATCATAACAAAAACAGCATGGTATTGGTATAAAAACAGATCGGAAGACCAGTGGATTAGAATTGAAGACCCAGAAATAAAACCGCACTCTTACAGCCAACTGATATTCGACAAAGGAGCTAAAGACATACAATGGAATAAACATAGCCTCTTCAACTACTGGTGCTGGGAGAACTGGGCAGCCATATGCAGAAAACTCAAAGTAGACCCAAGCCTATCACCATGCACCAAGATCAACTCAAAATGGATCAAGGACCTCAACATCAGACCTGAATCCTTGAAACTACTGAAGGACAGAGTAGGAAAGACACTAGAACTTATAGGCACAGGAAGGAACTTCCTGAATAGAGTCCCAGGGGCACAACAAATAGGGGAAAGACTCAACAAATGGGACTACTACAAATTAAAAAGTTTCTGCACAGCTAAGGTCATAGCCACCAAAATAGAAAGACAGCCAACGATATGGGAAAGGATATTTACCAGCACAGCAACAGACAAAGGCCTGATATCTGTCATCTACAGAGAACTCAAAAAACTAAGCCCCTCCAAGCCCAATAAACCTATTAGGAAATGGGCAAAAGAGCTAAAGAGAGACTTCACAAGAGAAGATATAAAAATGGCAAAGAAACACATGAGGAAATGCTCAACATCCCTGCTAGTAAAGGAAATGCAAATAAAAACAACCCTGAGATACCACCTCACCCCAGTTAGAATGGCCTATACTCTGAACTCAGGAAACAACAAATGCTGGAGGGGCTGTGGGGAAAGAGGAACCCTTCTCCATTGTTGGTGGGAGTGCAAATTAGTACAACCACTTTGGAGAACAGTATGGAGGTTTCTCAAAAAGCTCAATATAGTCCTACCCTATGACCCAGCCATACCACTCCTAGGCATCTATCCTAAACAGCAAAACCCAAGATATCAAAAGGACATTTGTACTTCCATGTTTATTGTGGCACAATTCACAATAGCCAAAATGTGGAAACAACCCAGATGCCCCTCCACAGATGAATGGATCCAAAAAATATGGTACTTATACACAATGGAATACTACATAGCGATTAGGAATGGTGAAATATTGTTATTCGCAGGGAAATGGTCAGAACTCGAACAAATAATGTTGAGCGAGACAAGCCTAGAACACAGAAAACAAAGGGGCATGATCTCCCTGATATATGACTGTTAACAAAGGGAGATGGAGAGACAGTAGAGACCAAGTCTGTGAACACTGTATATGTGCTTGATACATTGTAAATTGCATATGGGTCTACTTGACCTAGACAAGGGATGGAAAAACAGGTTGTAAGATATCACAAGAAATGTACACACTGCCCTACTATGTAACTGTACCCTCGGTGCACAACACCCTGTAAAAAAAATTTTTTTGCTTAATTAATAATAAAAAAAAAAAAGTGTGAAGGAGTCGGGCACCTGGGCACCCGTGGCCCATGCCTATAATCCTAGCTACTCAGCAGGCTGAGATCTGAGGATCATGGTTTGAAGCCAGCCCTGGTAGGAAAGTCCGTAACACTCTTATCTCCAATTAACCACCAGAAAAACAGAAATGGCGCTGTGGCTTAAAGTGGTAGAGTGCTAGCCTTGTGTGAAAAGCTCAGTGACAGTGCCCAGACCCTGAGTTCAAGCCCTATGATTGACAAAAAAGCAAAGTGTCAAGGACATCCAGAAGGGAAATCTATGTCCAAATTCAATGATACATGATATATAAAATGTAACTTTGTGCACAACATAGATGTTCATACATACCAAAGTCACTAGTTGTTGATTGAACTCATCTATTTAGTAAAATAAATTCAAATCTTTCTCAGCACATCCTAATGTTACAACACACGCAGTGACCTAGATTTCGTGAAGTTTCTGTCTCAGAGGGAGAAGAGAGCTAAGGGCTAATAAACAAGGATCTATGCCAGAAAGAGATAAAAAAGGAAGAAAATCAGAACACTGAAGAAGAAAGTGACTTGGACAAGAGGAGCAGTGGAGGCTTTACAGAAGAAGCATTGTGTACACAGATGTTCAACCCACACGACCAGATGTAACTTTGCAAAGATCTGGAAAAACAACATTCAGGCTCTGTGATATCAGGTGCAAAGGTCCTGAGGCAAGTATAAGATTGAAGTAATCAAGAGAGAAAAATGAGGTGAGTATATGATGGAAGGGTTTGACTTAAAGGAAGAGTGGAAGAGGTGTGGCAAAAATAGAATGGACATCATGAGGAGACCTAGTAGCTATGATAAAGAACCCATACTTTATTCAAAGGGCAAGCAGTTCAAAGCTAGCATATGCAGAAAAGGCTAAGAGACTACATCTCCAATTAATCAGCAAAAAGCCTGGATAAAAGTGTGGCTCAAGGGGTAGAGTGCCAACCAAACTAGTTAACTGAACACAAGTCCCTGAGTTCAAGCCCCAGTATTGCCAAAGTGGTAGGATAAGAGAGCCATGCCTCTAATCTTGGCTACTCAGGAAGCTGAGATCTGGAGCTGGAACTTACACTCTCCCTTGGCTTTCTTGCTCAAGGCTGGCCCTCTACCACTGGAGCCACACCTCTACTTCTAGGTTTTTGCTGGTTAATTAGAAATAAGAGATTCACAGGCTTTTCTGCCAGGGGTCCTCAGATGTCAGCTTCAAACAACTATCCTCGGATCTCAGCCTCCTGAGTAGCTAGAATTATCGACATGAGCCACCTGTGCTGGGCTGAGGCTCTCATCTTCAGAAGTCTGATGAGGAGCTTCACTATCATATTATGTTCATCATCGAGTGGTTTAAAACAAAATAGTCGCTGATAAAAAAAAAAACCTCAAAAAAAAATAGTCGCTGAACTTCAGTCAATTTATATGACGCCACCATGGAAATTCAGGTTCAGTTTTCATCGTGTTTTCATGTACCTGGCCAATGAACAAACACATCACATTGTGAAAATCCACAATGTATCACCTTACCACAGCCTTGTAGAAGTGTGAAAAAGAGAAAGAAAAAGCACAACGCCCTCTCCTGGATCAAAGCTTGTGGTGCATTTTTTTAAATTAAATTTTATTGACAAGGTGCTGTGCAAAAGGGGTACAGTTACATAATAAGGCAGTGAGTACATTTCTTGTGATATGTTACACCCTCATTTTTCTTTCCCTTCCCTAGATCAGTAGGCATATATACAATATCCAGTGAACCAAAATCATATACAGTAGCCACGTAGGGTACGCCACAGGAAATTCACCTAGAACTTTAAAGATAACATCAACAGTAGAATTCTCCTGAGTCCTTCTCTTGGAGTTGTTTTTGCTTATCCTCGTTTTATATAATCATGTGTACTTAGCTGTTGAGCTATTGTGACCCACTGATAGGTTTATTCTAGACCTGTTTATGTTTAGTTGTTTGGTTTTAGATACATAATGTAAAGTCGCTGACCCAAACGTGGAAATACCATTTGATAAGAAGTTTTTTGTTTTGCAGACCCGGTCTCTACTGTCCTTCTCCCTCCCTAACAGTCATATATCATCTCTCTTTTTTTTTTTTTTTTTTGCCAGTCCTGGGGCTTAAACTCAGGGCCTGAGCACTGTCCCTGGCTTCTTTTTGCTCAAGGCTAGCATTCTGCCACTTGAGCCACAGAGCCACTCCTGGCTTTTTCTATAGATGTGATGCTGAGGAATCAAATCCAGGGCTTCATGTATGCGAGGCAAGCACTTTACCACTAGGCCATATTCCCCAGCCCTGTGATGCATTTCTTTAAGACTACAGTTCACAGCAGGGCCAGCTCTATGAAAAGCAACTGCAACATGAAAGTGCTTCCCTTTACACATAGTCAAAGCAACGTGATTAAAATTGATGTCCATCATGGTAGTAATAGACATCTAGTCCTGAATTTAGCCCACCTATGGCTGGGAAAACTTGATCAGTTGTAATAGGATCTTCCAGACTTGGTTCAAAATTCTTTAGCAGTTAATGTTGGTTATTTAGGTGGTTATTAGTGAAAACTTTGTTGTGCTTTGCTCTGTAAAATGTAGTGACAAATCAGTTGGTTAAAAACAATATGATGGGGGGCTTGGAATATGTCCTAGTGGTAGAGTGTTTGCCTCATATTCATGAAGCCCTGGGTTCGATTCCCCAGCACCACATATACAGAAATGGCCAGAAGTGGCGCTGTGGCTCAAGTGGCAGAGTGCTAGCCTTGAGCAAAAAGAAGCCAGGGACAGTGCTCAGGCCCTGAATTCAAGCCCCAGGACTGGCCAGAAAAAAAAAAAAGAAGGAAAAAAACCAATATGATGGGAGCTGGGAATATGGCCTAGTGGCAAGAGTGATTGCCTCATATACATGAAGCCCTGGGTTCGATTCCCCAGCACCACATATATAGAAAACAACCAGAAGGGGCGCTGTAGCTCAAGTGGCAGAATGCTAGCCTTGAGCAAAAAGAAGCCAGGGACAGTGCTCAGGCCCTGAGTCCAAGGCCCAGGACTGGCAAAACATACACACACACACACACACACACACACACACACACACACACACAAATATGATGTTGAGTGATTGGTGCTCACATCTGTAATCCTAGCTACTTAGAAAGCTGAGGTCTGAGGATCAAGGATCAAAGCCAGCCTGGGTAGGAAAGTCTGTGTGACTATCTCCAATGAACCACCAAAAAACTGGAAGTTAAAGTGTTAGGTCACTAGCCTTGAGTGGAAAAGCTAAGCAAGAGCTCGAGGACCGGAGTTCAAGTTCCAGTGCCAGCACACAAATGCATATGCCCACAGGCATGCATGTGCACATACATATGCACTCTCTCTTACACACACATACACACAGAGCAAATCTGCCACGCTGGAAATAGTCCTCTAAGTTAATCTGACTCCTGGATCTCTCTCTGTGTTTGGTGCCTGCCTTTCCAGGCTTCAGGTGGCCTTGCTATTGGGGTTGCAGGGGAGCTGAAGGCAGCAGGGACTCCCCTAGTGAATTCCCCTAGTGGAATTCACCCTCATTTTGTCTAGTTATTGTTGAGCAACAACACCCAGAGCTACAAATTGTGAGTGCTCAATTTTGGCCTAACTCAGGAATCCCACCCTAGTAAGCCTGGAAGCTCAGCCTGAACTTAGGCAAAATGCTGTGTCTCAGGGAGATGAACAGGACATGTCTGTTTCCCTTCTCTTCTCTGTTTCCCCAGGTCAGCCATCCTTTTCACATCTAGATTTCTCTAAACCCCTCTGTAGCTATAGCTAAGCAAGGCCCGTCTTTAGACTATAGAACCCTTATATTCAAAGCATGAAGGTGCTAAGGGCTTCATCAGATGATTTATCTCTGCTAATACCAATTACAGTAAATTATAGCAGTGCATATCCAATCTGAAAGTGTTTGTGACTCCAGAGTCTAGGATAAGCTTTGCAGGCATTCCAGAAAACAAGTAGGGAAATGTATTTGGCAAGCCACTCTAGGCCACTTCCAGGTGGCTGCTTCACCTAAGGCCAGAGACGAACATGATCCAGTCTATAATCACACAAAGCCTCCATCCCTGCCAGTCTCTGTGAATGATAGTGTCCTGAGTCTTGAATCATAGGCCAAGGTTAAAATCAAGTCAATGACAACTTTGGATGGAAAATAGCCCACCACTTCTGTGATCTCTGCTTGCTGCTGGACAGAATGGAGGGTGAGTCCTCACCCTGGTTCTCAGTACACTAATATATTCAATGAGCAGTAAGGAAATCACAAAGAAATGAAGTCTAGTTAGCATGCAAAAGACTTTGTAGAAAGAGTAGAAAAGACAGAACTGGACATGTATTGCCTAAAACTGGGGAAATCAAACCGATGACCACAAAATGATGATTTATGCATCTCAACTTGGCTTTCTGCCATGGCAAATGACTATTTTTTTTTGTCAGTTCATAGTCTACTTGACTTAGTAATTATAGGTTTGCTCTGTTGTTAAAGAAATGCATGCTAGATTATTGAGTATAAATTCCAAACTGTTTATCTAAAAAGGCCTCATGAAGTAAATATCCAAACAATGACTAGATGTGGGAAGCTGAGAGGTGAGGCAAGAGCAGAAAGCAGGTGCCTCGGGCAGCCCGACCTTGGGACGAGCCTGAGGGTCCTATGGCAACTGGCCATTACCTCCATGCAGATCTCTCTCCACCCAGCAAGGAAGCAGAGCCATTTGGCACATTTCTAACTTCACTTTTGTAACATCTCTTCCTCTTCAAAGTTCAAAGTGCTGTTTATTTTTACATCTAGGGCACATATACAAAAGTCCTGGAGAGATGACAAATGCTTCCCACACAATCTCCAGTGCCCTAGAAAGACCTTGTGACACTGCAGTCCTTCATGTGGACAGATGGAAATCCTGACCCAGCCATGGCAAGGCACTGACTTTGAGGTGTGCCCCCTGTTTAAACACTTAGCCCTGAATGCCAGTCTATCTGACCATTGTCAGATAGAGAATCCCGTGACTCCTGTCAGAGCCCAAAGCACTGGTACTGGTACACCTTTCCACGGGCTGACTACTCAATCCACAGCAGTGATAGGCCATGCTCAGTGTCTGTCTGTTGGATGCTTCTGCAACATTTCCTCCTTTCTCTATGTCCTCCTCCCACATTTCAATACTGGACAACACAAAAATCAGACCCTCAAAAGATGGGTGCTGGTGGCTTCAGTCCTATAAGGCCTAGCTACTCAGGAGGCTGAAATCTGAAGATCATGGTTCAAAGCCAGATGGGCAATTAAGTCCATAAAATTAATCTCCAATTAACCCCCCCCCAAAAAAAGTTGAAATGGTAGTTAGCCTGAATATACAAGTACCCAAGCCCTGAGTTCTAGCCCCAGAAACACACACACACACACACACACACACACACACACACACACACACACACCAGTCCTTCACTTTTGCTATATGCATTAGAAAATGTGGTTAGACAGGAGGCAGCCAGTGCCTTGAGAAATGTCACAGGGTTCGAGGGAGGAGATTCTATGTCCCTCCAAGAGTCTAACACTCAGAGGCAGTCTCAAGCAAAAAGATGGATTTATTGGGGAATCAAAAAGCAAACTGGCCGGCCAGGGATGCAGCAGACTCGGGAGCTGAAACTGCAAACCTAAAAAAGCGTCCTGACCGGCCAGGGACACAGTGCAGACTTGGGAGCTAACACTATGACCACTAACAGTCCTCAAGCCGCGGTTTATAAGGGTAAAAGTGTAGCACAGATGTAGGGGGTTGACACAGGGTGTAGAGCAAGCAACAAACAAGTTAAGCAAGCCATTTACAGAAGCAGAATTTTGGGGTCAGACTGACCTAATCCATTCCCTGCAATATTTCCTACCATGTTTCCCTAGTCAAAATAGAGTCAGCTCTGCTTCCTACAACACTAATAAACAAATTCTCTTTCATTGTTAATCCTATCAGAGTGCCTGCTATTCTCAGAAGAGCCAGAATGGGGCAGTGAACCCAATGAATTGCCAGCTGTCAGCCTGCCTTTTTCCAGCTGCTGTTAAGGTCCTCACAGCCATGCAATGACCAGTGTAGCACAGAAGGAAGGGCAGCAGTGTCACAGACCAGCCTATGCTTGGCCCCAGCTCCCAACTTCCTATGTGTCCCTGAGTTTAAATTAAGCAAAGTCACTTTACAGTGTCTTAATATATAAAAAGGTACATAAAATGGGTGCTACTATTATAAGGTCTATGCCAGCTGCTAACACCAGTAAGAGTTCCACAAGAGAAATAGAAACTTATAGCCCTCTTCCTTTTCACACTTAATTGATGTTCAAACAACATTGGGGGTGGGGGGTAGGGCAAGGAACACTTTGGACACAATCCAGTGAAAGAGAATTAAAATATTATCTTCATTGATGATTAAAAAGGTCTCTATTCTTCAGACAAGGGCTCTGAGCCAGATTTAAAAGGCTCTCCATCTGGATACTTCATTTTCATTCTATAGCGAATTCATCACTCATTTATTTTGCAAATATTTAACTCCATTATCATGTGCTAATAAGCTTCGTGCTTTGGAAGTCATCTCTTTAAAACATATTTTCTAACCCCCCTGATATGCAAACGAATTCTAATTCTAGTTCCCATTTGTCTTAGTCAAATTGCTCTCTCCCTTTCCTCCCTCCCTCGTCCTCTCCTCCCCACCCCCATCTTATTTAAACAATGAATATTTATCCCTCACAGTTCTGGACACTGAGAATGAAGCCAAGATCAAGATGTGGGCAGGTCCCATCAGGGGAGTCTTCTCTGACTGGTTTAAAGATAAGTGTCTTCTCAGTGTCTTTTCTTCTGGCAAAGAGCAAGAAGAGGGAGAGATGAAGATTTCTCTTCTCATGAGGGCACTAACTTCAAATTGAGGGCTTCATCTCACATCCTAACAACCTCCCCCTTGCAAACACCATCCCATCGGCCTTTGGGTTTCAATGCATGGATGGGGACAGGATGCACACTTAGATTCCTGGTCAGAAACTGACCTCGTCACTTCATAGAAAACCCTTCATAAACCAGCTCCCACCACCACACCCACCTCTCCACAGCCAACCTGCTGCCCATAGACCCCAACGTGTCCTGGTCCACACTCCTCATTTTCCGGCTGTGCTGTTCTGTCCGTCTGGACTATGCTTAGTCCTTGGTCACCTGGATTATGCTTTCTAATCCTTTGTGTCTGAGCTCAGACATCATCTTGGTGGTTATAACTCTGCCTTCAGTTTAAGTCCTGGCAATTCCATTTACATGTTATGTACCCTGACTACTTCCTTCTTTCTTGACCTGTTATTTTTGTTATCTGTGAAATGGGTACTGTAGTGCTAAGGGTCATATAAGACAAAATTATCTCCCTTAAGACCTAGCCACAGAGGTACTACTTGCGAATTACTATTCCTGGATCCAGGTACATAGCTAAGTAGTTTTTACGTATCACCTTTTCATACTCACAACACGATGCTTTATGAAAAATAAGACTCAAAGCCAAGTAACACCTCCAGAATCCTTAAACTTCTAATAATCAAGTTGTCTTGAACCTAGACCCTCCCAAGCAGAAGTATGATAAACAAGCACAGGTCAGGGTGCAAAGACCCTGTTCAAGTACCCGTGACTAGCTAGCTACTCATCTACACTCAACTAGATCTGATTCCAAGGGATAGCTGGGTTGTAATCTGACGTCTAATAAGCTCTAAGCATCATAAAACAGGACTTGGGATAGTGAAAAAGACAGGGTCCTCCAAGGAACCTGGCCTGATTCTCAGTTCTGAGTAAGGGAGTTCTTTAAGCAAAAAGGAGAGAGGTGAAGGACAGGGAGAGGAGGAAGGAAGAGAAAGCTAAGAATTGGCTCAGGCAAAAAAAAAAAAAGGAACATTTTTTCACTATCTACCTAATCCCCTCCAAAGATAATTTTGTCTGTATTATAATGACACAGCTTTATTACAAAAATTCATGAAAATAACAAATAATAATATATTTATAGGGCACTAAATACTTCCTAAATGTAACACTTAAAGTGATTTCTAAAATGAAGTCATGATCCTTACAAATATACCTACTTAGTATTTTATTTTCAGAAAAATGTAGTTTACACCAAAACATTTTTTACTAATAAGATTACAATTTCATACTCAATTAACTTATATCTAAATAGAGTTCTTTCCAACATGACATAATTTTCTTAGAGTAAAACACTTTATTTTCAGTAGAAAAAAATTCTATGTAAAAGTCAAAAACAATCTCAGAAAAAATGGAGTCAACCACCATATCTTTTCTTTAGTTCTTCAACAGAGTTATCCTTCAATCCTGATTTGTCTATGTGATTGAACAATACATGTGCAACTGAAAAAGAAAAAAAAAAACCTCTATTTAAATTTCACTTTTAAAAATGAAGCAAATGCAAAATAAAACAGCAACAAGAGCAATAATTAGGATTTATAAATTCTAAGCAATAGAGCAATAGTTAGGTGATTTATAAATTCTAATTCACATATCTGAAAATCCAATCTAAGAAAAAAGGTATATAGCACTCAATGTTTTTTCTCATAGTATTTTTCTCTAGGAGCATAAACTTCTCTATGTCCTCTATTCATTAATAATGCATACTAAACTGAGCTCATTCTTTACTATATGAAAGATTTTGCCCTGTACAATACTTTCATTTACTTAATATTTTTTATTTCAATTAACTATTTTTTAAATTTAGTTTTATTTTAAAACTTCATATTGCTACTGCCTCAGACTTTCTGGCACAGAGAATTCTCTGAATCAGATGTTCTTCCTCACTTTCATCTAACTGATTTCCTGTACTTTGAGAATGCAGCTGAAATCAAACACACTCAAGAAACGTGCCTTTCAGAATGGATGCGTGATCTCCCTGTACACACGCACCATGACAGGGACCCTTAACATATTCTGTGGCACAGAACTCAAATCACCATACCACTTACTGCATTTCCAAGATGCTATTCCAGGCCACAGAATTAGAATGCCTGGGTTCTAGTCCTGAGTATAGCTTCCTAGGTATAATGCCCATGGTCAAATTCCTTCACTTCTTTGTGCCTCTACTTACTCCTCTGTAAAAGGAGAACCGTAATAGTACCCACAAATGATAATACTGTCAGGATTAACAAACACAACCTTCACTGTTCTCAATTCAACTATACTTCAATCAATTAAACTGTACTTAATTTTTATTTAATTGTATACTCTTTATATACAGTAAATAATCAATAAATGTCTTTGGACATTAGTATATAAGAAGAAATAGATTGGAGACGCTTTTTTTGTGTGTGTGTGTGTGGCCAATCCTGGGCCTGGAACTCAGGGCCTGAGCACTGTCCCTGGCTTCTTTTTGCTCAAGGCTAGCACTCTGCCACTTGAGCCACAGCGCCACTTCTGGCCATTTTCTATATATGTGGTGCTGGGGAATCGAACCCAGGGCTTCATGTATACGAGGCAAGCGCTCTTGCCACTAGGCCATATCCCCAGCCCTGGAGATGCTTTCTTAAAACTTACTCTTTTTCTCAGATTCTGACATAAACATCACTGCCATATCAAACCGTTTTAGTTCAGAAAGCCTTTGTAAGATTTCAAAGATGAGTGATGGCTTTTCTTTCCTGGAATAAGGTAGATATAAAACCAAATCATCAGATAAAAGTAGCTCATTTGGTTCTATTCACTAACACAAATATTAAAGTTTATACTATACAAATATATAAAGTCTTCATTTTTCCCCTTGGATACTGTCTATATTTTAAATACCAAGTCAAGCAATCTACCAAGTCAACTGAAGAAATAGTAAGTCTTCCATGACAGCTTAGCAGTGGAACTACTGCTGTCTAACATTCCACATCTTACTTTTCTCTACAGAAAAAAAAAAAAAATCAAGAAGCTCCTTTTCCTCCTGCTTAAACTTTCCCTTTTTACTCTTTGTACTTATCATCTCTTCACAATTTCTATAGCAGTAACATTTACTAGAAAGCTAATTTTCTAGGTACACCAGTATTAACACTTAAATTAAAAAATTAAATTTTCAAATACAAGAATAAAACAATTCAACTTACTCAATGTAAAAGTCATGTAGAATTTTAATGATTTGGTTGAATACATCTGGATCTAGATTTTTCTGAAACAACTTGGGATACAAGGACGGTTCAATTTGCTTTGGAAAAAGACAGAAAATTATGTTATGGTACCATTCACATTTCACAAAACATTCTAAGTACATTTTAGAAAAACATATTTCCTTCAATGCAATGTTATGAAAGAATGGATGTGAAATGAGTTGCAAAATCATCACTGTGTTCTAGTTAGAAAGAAAAGCTCATGAACAGAAGTGACAGGCACCATCTTAAGAGAGACAGGTAACTGGAAAAGTATTAACTAGGGGTTTTAAATAGTAGAATTACATGAGATGATACATTTGGATTGCTTACTACACAATTATAAGGGTGTGCTACCATCATTAAGCCTGAAAAGAGTATGCTAGATATATGCTAAGTTTCATATGATTTGATTCTTTTTCTTAAAGCAAATAAAAGCTCATTCTTAAGAAAACAATTGCCTAAAGTATTGCAAGCATGGCTTGGCACACAGAAGACATAGATGTATTTTAGCTTCTGTTCCACATCTTGAAGTATCAAGAATTAAGCTTAAGCTACAAAATATAGAATTAGATTTTAAATGACTTTAGACTCTAGGTTTTAACACAAAACCTACTTAGAAAAGAAAACATCAAAGTTTCTGGTGGCAAAAAATTTAAAGCATGTTTCAGGCAAAAGAAAAAAGTATTTTCTATAAGCAATCCTATCATAAGAGCAAATACTAGTAACACTATTATTATAGAGTGGCCAAAAGAATTTGTTTGACATTTTACTTCCAAAAGAACTATTAGCTCCAACTCTTTTACCTTTAAATACTGATACAACATATCTGGAGAGCTTTTCAATTGTCTGAAGTCAGATTCTAGCTGGAATGAGTTAGCAGGAACTGGAGGGAGAACAGCGGTGAGAAACTGTGTGGATGTTTGTTCCACTTTTATAGAAATCTTCTCACTGAAAGACTGACATACGTCCTGTTTCAAATTAACACGGGGCCTGAAATATTTCAGAAACATAAACAAGTTAGAGAGCCACAATAAATAGTCACAGCTCAATAAAGGAAACCGCAGGAGAGAGTTTTACTTAGCTTTACTTAGCTACTTGTATTATAAAGCTAGTAAGTTCTTTTGAGTAATACACATATTGAGCCAATTTTTACATTTTGGCTATGGAATGACCATTGTCATTTGTGGTGTGACTAGTGTGGTCAGCCTCTAGGCACATCAGCTCTTATCTACTGCCTGACAGAGTCATACTCACAGCTCAGCCTCTCAGAGATACTTCAAGAAGGAAGAAATGCTTCCTCTTTTCAAAAACAAAATACAACTTTCTTTTGAGCATTTTTCCATAGTTCTTACCATACCCTCTCCTTAAATAAAACTACTACTACAGTATAAAGGTTTGTTTTTTGTTGGTCCTGGGGCTTCAGCTCAGGGCCTGGGTGCAGTCCCTGAGATCTTTAGCTCAAAGCTGGTAGTGCTCTACCAACTTTGAGCCATAGCACCACTTCTGGTTTTCTGGTGGTTAACTGGAGACAAGAGTCTCATAGACTTTCCTGCCAGGGCTAGCTCTGATCTCAAGCCTCAGATCTCAGCCTCCTGATTATCTAGGATTACAGGTGTGAGCCACCAGTGCCCGGCTTAGAACACAAAGTTTTAAACAAAAAACTTTTCACAGGTTTGTTGAGTGGAAGCTTAAGGTTATATATGATTATATGTATCAATAACCCAAAACAAGCCTAATAAGTCAGTATCTTCTATTTTTCATCCCTAAGGAAACACACAACTATTTTCTTTTACTCTAAACACAATTTAAAGAGTGGTCAACAATCTTCAATATTAATGGATAGAATAATGGAAATGTCTAGAGACTATATTCTTTTTCTATGTTTGCTGGTCCTGGGGCTTTAACTCAGGACTTGGGTGCTGTCCTTTAGCTTTCTGGCTCAAGGCTGGTGCTCTATCATGTGAGCTACATTTCCATTTCTGGCTTTTTTCTGGTTAACTGGAGATGAGAGTCTCAAGGACTTTTCTGTCCAGGCTGGCTTCCAATCTCAATCCTCAGATCTCAGCTAAGTAGTTAGGATCAACACCTGATTTTAGAGTCAACATGTTTATGAAGCTTCCTTTAAAATTTTTTAAAACTTTGCATAATTATTAAATAATAAACCATACTGAAGTTCTAAAAAGAAAATGAACAAAACCATTTGATCAAGACACTTCTTATCATCACTTGATCTGCCTTATAGTAGATAGTGATTATTTAAGCAAAATCTCTCTCACGTAAGTACACATTAAAAAAAAAAAAAAAACTAGAACCTGTAGTCAAGCAGCTTAAAAAATCAGGCTAAAACAAACAAGCTGAGCACCAGTGGCTCAAACTATAATCTTAGCTATTCAAGAGGGTGAAATTTGAGAATCACAGTTCAAAGCCAGCCTGGGCAGAAAATTCCATGAGATTCTTATCTGCAATTAACCAGCAAAAAGCCAGAAGTGGAGCAGTGGCTCAAGTGGTAGAGCACTAGCCTTGAACACAAAAGCTCAGGGACAGCACTCAGGCCCTGAGTTCAAGCCCCAGGATCAGGCACAAAAATAAACATCCTGGGGCTGGGAATATGGCCTAGTGGTAAAGTGCTTGCCTTGTATACATGAAGCCCTGGGTTTGATTCCTCAGCATCACATACATAGAAAAAGCCAGAAGTGGTGCTATGGCTCAAGTGGTAGAGTGCTGACCTTGAGCAAAAGGAAGCCAGGCCCTGATATCAAGCCCTAGGACTGGCAAAAAAACAAAACAACAACAAAAACAAAAAACAAACAAGCTAACAAAAATACAGAATGTTAAGTATGAATCAGAATTCTTCTCAGTAGTATAACTTTTTATACTGGAATGTTGTCATTCTAGATAATGATGAACTAGCAGTCTTCTACTCACTGCGGGGCTGATGTATCACTGATTTCTTCTATCTTCAGTACTTTGGCCCTTGGAGTGTCGCTGGTGGGAAAGTGGTCTTCTGGACTTGAGCTCTCCTTACCCACAGAGCCTGAGGCTGCTCCTGCATTCACTACATGAACAGCATGACTTTCCACAGCTGCAACGCTCTCTTGCACATCAACAGTCTCTATCAAACTACCAGTTTCTTCAATAAGAACCTTCTTGAGTGGTCTCTAAAACAATGGAAATCAACAAATTAATGGCTTCCTATTTTAGGATCCCAAGTTAAAAGACAGCCATATTCTTACAGCTAATATCTCAGTTGTAAGTAAATTCAATTTAGTGGCCAAACAAAGGAACTATACTGAAAATAGAAAGAACAAACGGCTATGTACCTAACCAGACCTAAGTAGAATGAGAGGGATTTGTACATAGAAGTAAACTACAAGCACACACACACACACACACACACACACATACACATGCGCACACACACACGAAAAACAAAGAAGGAAAGGAAGGAAGGAAGCAAAGAAGGATGGAAGCAAGGAAGCAAAGAAAGGAAGGAAGGAGGGAGGGAGGGAGGGAGGGAGAGAGAGAGGGAGGAAGGGAAGGAGGAAAAGAAAGCACCGAATGACCACATTGCACAGGAAGGATGTAGCAGTCAGGGGGCAAGCAGCAGCCTGGCAGGGTAGGCACAAGGGGATGGTGGCAGAGAGAAAGCCTAGAAGGCTTTACTTACAGTTGATTTGAGGTGAGGTGGTTTGTCAGTGGGTTTTATCACATTTTGCCTTTGTGTGGAATCAAGAAAGACAGCATCCCAGTGTCCTTTCTCAAGTAATTCCTTGAAAAAAAATTCTCAAGTTAATTATGCAATCAATAAATGTGCATATGTTTTGGAGGCTAGGACCACATTTCAGAAAAAATAATTATTTACCTTTTTAAGTTTGGATAGCTCAGTTATTGCTTGCTTATTTCCAGGTTCCAGAAGTAAAACCATTTCAAAATCTACCATGAATTAAAAAGAAAACAGAGGAACGGTAAAACATTTCATGAAGTTCAAGACCTGACACACTTAACTTCTAGTAATCTATTTTTATTTCAAAATTTTTACTCAGGGTGGGCATTGGTGGTCCATACCTGCAATCCTAGTTACTCAGGAGGCTGAGATCTGAGGATCACGGTTTGAAGCCAGCCAGAGTAAGGAAAGTCTGTGAGGCACTTATCTTTAATAAAATCCAAAAAACCCAGAGCTTTTGAGCTGTTGGCTCAAGTGGTAGAGTGCTAACCTTGAGCAAAAACACTCAGGGACAATGCCCAGGCCCAGAGTTCAAGCCCCACTACAGACACAGACACAGAGACACAGGCACACACACAGACACACAGAGACACACACACACACACTGAGTTTACTTGGGATACTGAGATCTAGGTGAGCAATAACAAGAACAAAAGAGGCACAAAATTCTGATACCTGATGCAACACAGATGAGCTTCACAAAAAGCTGAGTGTCAAGCTAGCCAGATGTAAAGGGACAATATGGGATATTTAAAATAGTCAAATTCATAGGCAAAAGCAGTGAGGAATTGTCAAATGTGTAGAGTTTTTAAATGGGATGCTAACAATGTTCTGGAGATGGATAGCGATTATGATTGTCCAACACTAAACACTGCTAAACCCATATAGTTATGCTTAAAATAGTACAGATATATGTAACAACATATTATCTTGCCACAATTCAAAGAAAAACAAACAGCAACAAACCCTCACAGACCATGGCTAAAGTCAGGTTTTGAAACTGCTGGATTCAAGTGTGTATTTCAGTAAAGAACAAAGACTGAAAATCAACTGTGCTAAATATTAGACTAAAAAAGTCAGGAAAAAAAAGGTGAGTATAATCAAAGTATATTATACATATGATGAAAACATCACAATGAAACTCTCTACATTGTATAGTTAACATGTGCCAATAAGAACTGAGGGGAGGTGGGGCTGGGAATATGGCCTAGTGGCAAGAGTGCTTGCCTAGTACATACATGAAGCCCTGGGTTAGATTCCTCAGCACCACATATATAGAAAAGGCCAGAGGTGGTGCTGTGGCTCAAGTGGCAGAGTGCTAGCCTTGAGCAAAAAGAAGCTCAGGCCCTGAGTCCAAGCCCCAGGACTGGCCAAAAGCAAGAACTGCGGGGGGCATGAGGGAGGGACAAAAGTAAATGGAACAGAAATCAAGTAGACCAGAACCTCAGCAGTTCTCTGAAACAACTAGTGAAATGAATCCCTACGAGACAAGACAACAGGAAGAGACATTACTACAGCCCCACAGCGCTCTGCTTTCTTGCTGCCAATTCCCTCCCTTTGCCTTTTGTTGTTGCCTTCTTGCTTTTCCTTCTCATCTGCAATTCAGATTTCCACTCATTTCTACTGGCAATGAGCCAAAGTTAAGAATGATCAGGTACACTATGGGAGCGCAGTCCTTCCAACCCATCCATGTTGGACTTTGGAAAGAGAGTTCTGTATCCCCAAACCATGGGAGAGCTGTGTGCATGCATCTCTGCCTCCACATCCTACCCCAGGATGCAACCAGGAGACTCTATGGCAAAGGGTTACCTTGCTTGGCTTCATTTATCTTTCCCAAAAATGTCCTCGCAGTTCCTCTTCTGGCAAAAGCTTTAGAATATGAGCCATCTAATGTAATAGCTTGTGTGCAGTCTCTTTCAGCTTCTTTATATCTATGAAATATGGCAAAATTACTGACTGAAAAAAACACAGCTGACAGAACTCCATACAAACTGAGCTTCTAATTTAAAACACATGTATATAACTCCAATTACAAACTCCCAAACCAGCAGTTGAGATGGAAGATTATTTTTAAACTTTCTCTTTCCCACTACATCTTAAGACCATCTGCAAACAGGGAGAAGATGAGGTAAAGTATGGAATGCGTGATGGTAAAACATGAGTAGAGCAGACGTGGTACCGCGGTGGCAGCCCATGTCCCTGGCCCTCCACATGCAGCAGTTAGATGTCACTCAGTTCCTAGTAAGACTTCACTACCACTCATAGTACACCCCACTTACGAAAACTATCCCCACAAAATTAAGAACGTTTTATGATCCGATAGTCAATCACCTGACAGACTGATGGCATAAGTACTATTCAGCTATGCAAAGAGCAATGAATTAGGACTGAATGGGTACTGTTCTATAATAACAAAGAGCTAAGAATAGCCAAGCATATGCACAAGGGCTCTGGATACTGCTCAGTGATACAGTGCTTGCCTAGGAATCACAGACTCTGGGTTTGATTCCAGCACTGTGGAATGAATCCATGACTAAATAACAAGAACAACATAAAACCTTTAGAGTCTTCCATTAATTAGACAACATTAACAAGCCATGTGCACTGGACCTTGCCTTATCCTTGCTACTTAGAGAGGTAGGATTATCATTTAAGGCCAATGTGAGTCCCCTTATCCCCCCAAAAGTAAGACGCTATCTGAAATAACAAGAAGCAAGGCATTGTGGTCCATAATTATGATCTCACCTACACAGGAGGTCTAAGTCAGAGGAGCAAGGTACAAGGCCTAGCCAAAAGAATGTGAGACTCAATAACTAAAGTAGAATGCGATAGAGGTGTGGCTCAAGTGCTACAGAGCTTCCCAAGAAGTACAGGGCCTTGAGTTCAAACCCCAGAAAGTAGTGCAAAAAAAAAAAGCCAGTGAACCTCCTCCTCCAGAATCACAATAAGAGTCACACGCCACATTCCAGCAGGCATTGGTTTCTCTGGTGTCTTAGAGAGCCTTACTCTGTGCAGTGATTCTCAGTTGAACATTATGTCTGTTGTAACTTTGATAAGCATTCCACTTTTGTTATTTATTTGTGGTTTCATTTTTTTGGAAGTGTCTAATCTTATGACTTAAAATAAAGACCATTGTAATTTTTTAAAAAGCCAGTGAACATTAATAAATTATTACTTTATTAGGAATGATAATGATTTGGCAGTTATGAGATATTCTTTTCTTTTTTTATTTAATTTATTAATTGAACACAAATTTTTTTGACAAGGTGTTGTGCAAAAAGGTTACAGTTACATAGTAGGGCAGTGTGTACATTTCTTGTGATATCTTATGCCCTGTTTTTCTTTCCCTTCTCTAGGTCAGGTAGACATATATACAATACACAATGTATCAAGAACATATACAGTATCCACGTGGCCAAGCCCAAGAAAATTCGCTTAGGGCTTTAAATGTAATGTCAATATTAGACAATATGTCGACAGTAGTCTTACATGAACGTACATACATAGCTTTTGAGCTATTGTATTCCACTGAGAGGTCAATTTTTGACCTTTATATGTTGAGTAGTTGTTTGGTTTTAGTTACATACTGTTGGGTCGCTGCCTCAATCCTGTGGGAAATACCATTTGACAAGCAGTTTTTGGTTTCACATGAGATATTCTTTTCTTTAGGGATGAAGTATCTTTGCTTTACAACAACTGAGGGAGGGGAAAGACAATAAAACTAGATGAAGGATATCTAGATTAGTGTACTACTTTCATCAAAGTTTGAAATTTTATGTAAGAATATTTAAAAGAAAAAAAAGGATGGGGGGAGAGGGGAGAGGGAAAGGGAGAGGGGGGAGGGGGAACGAGGAAGGAGGTAACAAACAGTACAAGAAATGTACCCAAGGCCTAACGTATGAAACTGTAACCTCCCTGTACATCACTTTGACAATAAGAAAAAAAATTAAAAGAAAAAAAAGGAATCTCCTGTGGTTATATTGATGCCTTAATGAATGGCATCCTACCCACAAGTGAACAAAATCAGAATTTCTAAGGAACTTAAATACCTCTGATTTCTTTAATGTACTTTTCAGTAAGAGAGAAGGCTGAATGTTCTACCAACATGTTTTCCACATGCCCGACTCTCCTCACTTTCCAGGACAGTCATTCCTTTGCAGAGCACGGCATCAGAGGCTTGCCTGACTCAGCCTGTCTCTGCGCCCTGTATAATAGCCATATGGACCCCAGCTTTCTACTCTCACCCATGACTCTGGGTCTGCACTACCACACTCAACCCAGTTTCTCGCCTCACTCCTACTTCTCTTCAAAGGACAAATCAATCTCGGCTTCTTAAATTACTTATCCATGAATATACTGCCCTAGCCATGCTCAGGCTCTCTCTATAGTTCTTCCTACTTGGTGCCCATATTCCATGCCCCTTGTAGCATTACCTTGAGTATTAAGAGTGTTGGTCTCCTTTCCTGTCTCTCCCTCCAAACTTGAAACTTCTTAAAAATAACTTCATGGTGGCTCATGTCTGTAATCACCCAGGCCCAGACCCAGTTCAATCCCTAGGCCTAGCGTGCACACACACACACACACACACACACACACACACACACACACACTCTCTCTCTCTCTCTCACACTAATAATCTTAAATCAATGGGTTTGGAAACTAAACTCGGTAGTTTCAGACTATGAAAAGTAGAAAAATATGAAGAATTAGTATTTCCTGAATATATACTATGTCACATGTACACACTCCCTTCCATATAGTATTTTTCCCTCCCATTTAACTTTAATGCTCAAGAATAAATCAATTAAATTTTATTTTATGGTTAATATGTCAAGTTATGGTAAATGTTTGTCTTGTAAAGCATTAAACAATAACCAATACTTACTTCTGAATCTTCAGATAGGCCATTGCTCTGTTAGCAGGAAGGAGGGCATTAGCGCCATCTGCTGCTATCCCCCGGGTGTAGCACTCAATTGCTCTCTCATACTTCCCCTCCTTGAAAAACGCATTCCCCTAGCATTTTGGAGACAAGTATGAAGAGCTCAAACATACATGTTCAACATATAAATTCAGATCTTAAATAACACATTAAGGATCAGTATTATATAAGTAATTACAGTATAAACTGATGTTTGTCTACAGGAGGGGGGGGGGGTCTGTATTATGTTTGCTATTAAGTTGGTTTTCTGGTATCCTTTTTTATTTTTATTTTTTTGCCAGACCTGGGGCTTCAACTCAGGGCCTGGGCACTGTTCCTGAGCTTCTTTTGCTCAAGGCTAGCACTCTACCACTTTAGCCACAGCACCACTTCCCAGTCCGTTTTCTGGTATTCTTGAAACTAGATCTTGCTATGTAGCCAGGCTGACCTCAAATTCTTGATCCTCCTGCCTTTGCCACCCAAGTGCTGAGATTCTACAGGCATGTGCTACTACATGCAGCTCACAGTACATTTTAATTGTTAAAAGTCTAGTTCATAACATTTACTTTAGAATCTATGAGTTATTTCTTAAAGACTGATACTCTCATCACTGGAAAGGTTTAGAATACATACTATTATATTAGTTGCAACAATCATCATCATCCCACTATCTTAAATAAACAAAATTTAAACTTCAAAGCATATTTTTTAAAAACGTTCAATATTATACTGTCTTTAGGTTCATTAGAAACTCATCAAAGTGGGCTGAGGTGTGGCTTGGTGGAAGAGCACTAGCTTAGCATGTATAGTATGTCATACAAAGGAATTTAAAACTCAATTTTTGTGAAAGAATAAAGTCCTGGAATAGTACAGCTCGCTCTTCAGTAACATTAATATGCCTAAATATACAGCAAATTACACTGTACTAAAATGTTCTATTTATTTATTTATTTATTTATTTACAATCATTCACATAATATATCTCAAACATTCCATAAAATTTAATAGGAGTCCTTTATGAAATTAAATCTCAACTCATGATTTATAAAGGAATTTCAATCAAAACTGGTTTTATGTGAATTAATAAGTATATAATAAGAATGAATTATATTTCTACTAGTTTTAACTACTTTAAATACTACTATATTACTTTAAATCTATGTAGTTTGTTCTTCAAACTTAAATACTTTGATTACTCTACATAATTATAAATATTTTAATGATTACTACATATTAAGTCATCAATTACTCAGTGTTTGAAGTAGTAGACATCAGAAGGTTTAGTGTATTCAGTTTCTAGTTCCTACTCAAGAAGAATTTCAATATAACACCAGAGGAGACAAATACCGAACTAATATACCAGCAACTAAGAGCAAGCACTCCGCAAACCATGCTCATTTCAAGTCAGAATCCTTTTGGATTACCAGGTCTTTCTCTGAAATGGCCTGCTGCTTATTCTGCTGTTCTTTGATTTGTTTTTTCTCTCCTTCAGTTGACTTGGTCAGTGTGGCGTCTTCCTTTGGATATGAATTTTCTTTGACTGTTAAAGCCTAGGACATAAAATTATGAGCTAAAATAAAACAATTATTTCTCTTCAAAAATGTATATTTCTCAAACATCTTAGAATTTCTGCCACACTCAGAGAACTGGAATAGCATTTTATATTCTACTCAGTCTTTCTATAGATTGAAGTAAAATGCTATATAGGCAGGTATGTAATGTGCAAGTTCTTGTTTCAATTAAAATAAGAAACATCCAGTAAAGGCAGTTGTTCATTAATCTATTTGACAAATACTTGCTGAATTCCCTATGGGCCAGGCATTATTAATAGTTAATAGTTTAATAGTTAAATTAAGATCATATCACAAATCCCTCAATTTAACATTCAATCATTATTGACAATATAATTATCATGAAGATAATTACCAACAGCTTTTATGTGTGGTAAGTAATGGTAATAGTTGAAAGCAGATTAGCGAGGTATCAGTAGCTCACACCTGTACTCCTGAGATCTGAGGAGATCACAGTTCAAAGCCAACCAGGGCAAAAAAGCCATTGAGACTTTTATCTCCAATTAACTACACACACACACACACACACACACACACACAAACACACACACACAAATCAGCCAGTCTTGATCACAAAAGCTCAGGAACAGGGCTTGGGATATGGCCTAGTGGCAAGAGTGCTTGCCTCGTACACATGAAGCCCTGCGATCAATTCCCCAGCACCACATATACAGAAAATGGCCAGAAGTGGTACTGTGGCTCAAGTAGTAGAGTGCT
Source organism: Perognathus longimembris pacificus (assembly GCF_023159225.1). Classification (NCBI taxonomy): domain Eukaryota; kingdom Metazoa; phylum Chordata; class Mammalia; order Rodentia; family Heteromyidae; genus Perognathus; species Perognathus longimembris. The sequence goes on along the minus strand of NC_063161.1, from coordinate 56,172,315 downwards.
AGCCTTGAGCAAAAAGAAGACAGAGACAGTGCTCAGGCCCTGAGTCCAAGCCCCAGGATTGGCAAAAAAAAAAGCTCAGGAACAGCACCCAGGCCCTGAATTGCAGTCCTAGGACTGGCACCAAAAACAGGGCAGATTTTCCCCCAATCACAGTCCCCCCCCCCTTTTTTTTCTCAATGTCTCAAAGATGGCAAAACAATTATAGCTTTAATTAAAAAGTGAAAGGGATATACAAGTGCTAAATATCATTGGGCAACTAATTTTACATTTAAGTAGTTACTATTTCTTACTGTTACAAAACAGTATGATTCCTACTAAGAAACAAACTGTAAAGTTGGAGAAATTTTAACAATACAGAATTAAAACATATGCAAATAGCACAAAAATCACAGCATAAAACAAAAAAAGGCAAATAAATAATGAAAAAGCAGTTGTTTGTTTGGGAAAGGCAAAGAAGAAGTAATTCTATAGATCTCTGTCAACTTCTAAATGATGATCAATTAAATATTACTGTAGTCCACTAGCTTTCAAATTCATTTGGTAAAACTGTCTCATGCAAAGAAAATTAGAAAGATGCTATACCAAGAAACCTATAATACAGAACCTATACAAAAAGCTTTATCTTCATCAAATATAGTCATAAATAATGCACTTAATTAAATAGCTATAGTTTAATTTACCTGATTGATTTTCCTGAGTTCATTTGTAGCTTCAAAGTTATTTGGCTCCAACTCTAATACTTTTTCATAATCTAAGTAAAAGAAACGATAGAGTTTTTGAAAAGGTTAGTATTTTTAAAACCTGTTAAAAAAAAAGCAATAACCATTTCCACATGCAACCTATAAACAACTATGCTACAACAAAATGAAGGGATACCTAAGAAATACTAACATTAGAAAATGGACTTTATTCATTCTCACTCAGGGCATTCAAAATCCTAACAAAATTATAAATATCTTCCATCAGCCCTAAGGGTATGTGCTATCATAGATGTATACCATTAAACCAAATCTATTAGAAGTCAGCTTTATGCACATTTTGTAGTTTTTACTACAAAATAAATCCAGTGTGTATGTGTGTGTGCACACGTGTGCGCACGCACACGCTTCTGGGGCTTGAACTCAGGGCCTGGGCACTCTCCCTGAGCTTTTCTTCTCCAGGCTGGTGCTCTACTATTTGAGCCACAGCTCTGCCTCCAGCTTTTCAGTGCTTAACTGGAGATAAGAATCTCAAGGACTTCCTTGCCCGGGCTGGCTTTGAACCACAATCCTCAGATTTCAGCTTCTTGAGTAGGTAGGTGTGCAGGCATTAACCTCTGGCCATAAATCCATTTTTATGTAATGACAGAAGGCTTGGAACTTATAATAAATAAAAACATGCTAAGAACAGTATATAACCAGGCATGGTGACACATGCTTGTTTGTAATCTCAACTACTGAGAGGTAAGAGTAGAATGGTTGTCATCTGAGACCAGCCATTGGTTAAAAAAAAACCATGAGGGCTGGGGATATGGCCTAGTGGCAAGAGAGCTTGCCTCGTATACATGAAGCCCTTGGTTCGATTCCCCAGCACCATATATATAGAAATGGCCAGAAGTGGCGCTGCGGCTCAAGTGGCAGAGTGCTAGCCTTGAGCAAAAAGAAGCCAGGGACAGTGCCCAGGCCCTGAGTCCAAGCCCCAGGACTGGCCAAAAAAACAAAAACAAAAACAAAAAAAAAAACCATGAGACTTTGTATGAAAAATAATTAAAGCAAAAGCAAAACAAAAAGGCTGACATGGCCCAAGTGGCAGAGCACCTACCAATGCAAATGTAAGACCCTGAGCTCATACCTCAATCTGATTTAAAAAAAAAAAAAAAACAACTTCACATGTACTAAATCTACCCTATTTTTTTTTTTAATTTTCTGGACTTCAAAAAGTTTCACAATGGGGTTACAATTTAACATGCCCATCTAAGTGTCCAGTGCTCCCTGACCAGTCAGTCACCCATTCCATCATTCTCTCCCATCCAGTCTGTTCCTTCCCCCAGACTCACTTCATATTTCCCACTCCACATGGAGTATTCTTGCTCCACCTTTTGCTTCACAACAGCTAGAAAGATAGCCTCATCTCTGTATTACAGATGAGAGACTTGAAGCCCAGAGAATATGCCAGTCAAATGGTATGATAGTACAGGATGGAATGAGAAGTCTGACTTGTAGCAAATAATGCATTTTCCCCTAAAATAACATCTCTTAAACTGCAAAAAAATGAGCCTTGTTCAAATACTTTATAGAAAGCTCTCTGAAAGTAGTTTGCTATCCTTATTTAGTATTCTTTATACACTATTAAATTACTAAATAAAATTTTAGATACCAATGACCTGAAAAGTATTAATACCTTTTTTGGCATCTTCAAATTTTTGCAAAGCAAATCGAGCAGCACCTCGTCTGGCATAAGCCTTTGTATAACTTCTATTTAAGGCGATGGCTAAATTACAATCAGACTCTGCAACAGCAAATCTGCAATTAAAATGAATAAAAATCATTCAGTCAAAACTTCAAAATGGGTCCCTAAAATTCCTAAAAATGGCATTTGCTTCTGAATGAACAGCAAGTTTATGGCTTCCCTTTGTTTAAATGAGCCTACTAAAACCCCAGTGTCTCATCTCTCACCGTGCCAGTGGCTCACATCTGTAATCCTAGCTACTCTTGAGATCTGAGGATCACAGTTTAAACCAGCCTGGGTAGGAAAGTTGTGAGACTCTTAATCTCCAATTAACTACAAAAAAGCCAGAAGTAGAACTGTGGTTCAAGTGGTAGAGTGCTAACCTTGAGCATAAAAGCTCAGGGGGAGTGCTGAGGCCCTGAGTTCGAGTCCCAGGACCAGTACAACAAACAACAACAATAAATAAAAGCAGCCTTTTAGGAACATTCTCTTCAATGCAACAAGGGGGCCCAGAACTATTGCCTTCTCTCAGATTTATATTAGAGGTCTCCTTAGTACAATGACAAAAAGCAGAAATATAAGATTAAAAAAAAGAACTAGAAAAAAAGAAACAAAACTGACATTATTTTTAGATCATATGATGAGACCATCATAGAAAACTCAAAACAACATATCAATAGTACTTAAAATAATAAACATTTATCAAGATGATTCCTTTCCCACAGACCAAAAAAATCAGCACTGACAATGACAGTCATATCAGATAGTGACTCAGAAAACTGTAAGACTATCTTCAAAGAAGTTAAAGCAGACTCGAGTGGAGATAATTTCACAGTCATTAATTATGTCCAAACTTATCTATAAATCTAACATGCTTCTAATCAAAATCTGAACAGGACATTTCAAAGAATTTGAAAAGATAGTCCAACAATGTACAGTACTGAGCAAAAGTTCACAAATACATTGGAGAGTCCTAAAGAATGTGGTAGAATATGCCCTATAGAATTACCAAGACTGGTAGCTCTACTGCCACAGTAAGAAGGAATGGCATGGGCTGGATGGGAAGTGCAAGGAACAGAGGCAATTCATACACACTTAACCTACAGCAGCTGCAGTGCGGCAGGGCCCTGGGGAACACACGGCTATGTCCCATCAACAGGGATGCCAAGTTTGAATATTCATGTCGAACAACACAAAACTGGAACCCTGCCTCCAACCCTGCCTCCACATATATACAAAGATTCCAATGTGAAAAGTAAAACTTAACTTTTTCTGTCATTCTTGGCACTTAAACTCAGGGCTTGAGCTCCCAAGGCAAGTGCTCTACCACTTTGAGCCACAGCACCACTATGAGTTTTCCAGTGGTTAATAGGAAATAAGAGTCTCACAGTCTTTCCTACCTGGACTGGCTTTGAACCGCAACCCTCAGATCTCAGCCTCCTGAGTAGCTAGGATTACAGGTGTGAACCATCAGTGTCCAGCAAGAAGGAATTTTTTTAAACAAATCAGTTTTAATTCTTAAGGGCTCATCTTCTAAAAATAAATAAATATATTAAAATTAAGGTTCTTTTTGTTCAGGAACATTTGTTCTGTTTTATGGAATGAAGTGTTATCTGATCCTAAGATTGAAAACAAAGGCAATACAAACAACAAGTCTGTTCTTTATGGAACTTCAAGATGAAAGAAAGGAGAATAAAAATTGGCAGTAGGTTGTTATCAGAGCTGTGTCAAAGTATCACTATCCAGAATAAAAGACTTTGTATTTTGTTTTGAAGGCGGAAAGGGTTTGCTTTTGGTTTTTTTGTTTGTTTGTTTGTTTTTGCCAGTCCTGGGCCTTGGACTCAGGGCCTGAGCACTGTCCCTGGCTTCTTTTTGCTCAAGGCTAGCACTCTGCCACTTGAGCCACAGCGCCACTTCTGGCCATTTTCTATAAATGGTGCTGGGGAATTGAACCCAGGGCTTCATGTATATGAGGCAAGCACTCTTGCCACTAGGCCATATTCCCAGCCCCTGCCCCTGAATTCTTAATCCTTCTACCTCAGCCTCCCAAATGCTGTCCAGCTCAGGAAAAAAAAACTTTAAAAATTAGGTTTTTCCGCAAGAAAAAAAAGTGATGAATAAGCATATAAAAGGATGCTTAATCTCACTAAGAGTTGTAAAAAATGCAAACTAAGACACAATGAAATACCATTTTACCCCTATTAGATCAAAAACAATTACAAAACCAAATGATACCAGTGTTGATAAGGTTACCAAATACACATTCTTAAACTATGCTAAGTACACAACTACTTTTGTAACAATAAGTCATCGCTCTGTAAACCTAAATATCCTTTATCATCCAACAATAAGAAAATGTGTATGAAATGTTCATAGCATCAATGTTTACAATAAAAACCAAGCTGGGCATCGGTGGCTCACACCTACAATCCTAGCTTCTCAGGAGACTGAGATCTGAGGGCTGTGATTCAAAGCTTGCAGCTTATCTTTCCTTTTATCATGGCATCTCCAAGCCCTGTTTCTGCATGTACTAATCAAATCCTCTCCAAGGGACATTCCTACCTACTATGACACACTTTAACACTCAAAATTATTGAAGGGTACATACATATTAAACATTTTTTATAAAAACAAAAGAAAAATACACAACTCAAGATAGTGGTTAACTTAAGAGTCAAATACCAGTAATAACAAAATACCAGTAATGCTCTCTAGCTCTTAAGTTGGGAAATGAGTTTATTTCAAATTAATCTCTAAAACTTACATACAGGACACATAGTATGGATATCAGGGATTTAAAAAAGCAAATAATTCCTTAATTTTTGGTTTATCATTGTATTTCAAAGACCTGTAATTTATTTAAATAAGAAAAAAATTTAGCAACACTATTTTTATCCCAAATCATTAAAACAATTATCTTCTTTCTTAATGGTTGTTTTTAAAACATATAATAGGCAGCTACTTGCATATAATGTCAAACATCTTAAAGAGTCAATATTGCCAGACTCACACCTGTAATCCTAGTTACTGAGAAGGCTGAGATCTGAGGATAGTGGTTTGAAGCCATCCCAGACAGGAAAGTCTGAGAGACTCATGTCCAATTAACTACCAGAAAACCAGAAGTGGCATTGTGGCTCAACGTGGTAGAGCACTAGTCCTGAGCAAAAGAGCTTAGGGACAGTGCCCAGACCCCAAGTTCAAACCCCATGACTAGGAGGTAAAAAAAGTTAATATGACTTCAAGATGAATACTGGACCATATTTTAAATTCATCATAATGAAAGGGGACAAGTGGTTTTTCAGGTAACATAGGGTAATTCATTTCTAAAAGCACACCAACTAACACTTTTCTTCTGTGAATTGACTAGAGAACATCACTACCTGATTTTTAAAAAGAACACAAACTAGAGCAACATAGTTTAAGCAAGAAGATGTATTCAATGAATTAAATAAAATTACTCAATAAAAGGGAGTAAGATATAGAATTTACAGAGTGGGGTGCTAGTGGCTCACATTTATATCCCAGCTGCTCAGGAGGCTAAGATCTAAGAGTCATGGTTTAAAGCCAGCCTGGGCAGGGGCTGGGGATATGGCCTAGTGGCAAGAGAGCTTGCCTCGTATACATGAGGCCCTGGGTTCGATTCCCCAGCACTACATATACAGAAAATGGCCAGAAGTGGCGCTGTGGCTCAAGTGGCAGAGTGCTAGCCTTGAGCAAAAGGAAGCCAGGGACAGTGCTCAGGCCCTGAGTCCAAGGCCCAGGACTGCCCCCCCACCCACCAAAAAAAAAAGCCAGCCTGGGCAAACTCTCATCTCCATTTAACCACAAAAAGAAAAAGTCAAAAGTGAAGCTGTGGGGCTGGGAATATGGCCTAGTGATAAAGTGTACATGAAGCCCTGGGTTCGATTCCTTGACACCACATATACAGAAAAAGCCAGAAGTGGTAAATTGCTAGCCTTGAGCAAAAAGAAGCCAGGGACAGTGCTCAGGCCCTGAGTTCAAGTCCTAGGTCTGGCAAAAAAAACAAAACAAAACAAAAGTGACGTTGTGGCTAGACTAGTGTCCTACCCTTGACCACAAAAAGCTAAGGAATAACAAAGTCCCGAGTTCAAGCTCCAGAACCAGCTCTAGAACTTTTTTTAAAAGAATGCAATACATTTTAAGTCTCTTCCACACTTTTTACAAAGGCTTTTTGAAAATTAGTCTCCGCATACACACAAGGCCATTCTCACACATTATAGAAAGTCCTTACTTTTTCAGCCTAAAGTATGCCGATGCTCTATTTGTTGGCAGCATGGGATTATATGGGTCAGCATCCATGCCTTTGGTGTAGCATTCAATTGCTTCATCATATTTTCCTTGTTTGAAGTACTTATTGCCCTGAAAGAAAACAAGTGAAGTAAAACTGTTTGTTTTTACAAGTGCTACTTAGTCACCGTACAGGTACAACCCAAAAGCTCTAGCAGAATAATGAATAAAATACCTAGTTATAGACTTCTATTGGCAATATCAACTCATAGAAATGTCACAAAAGAAAGGCATCCAGATGAATTCAATCTGAAGTCCCACCTTTTTGAAAAGCAAAGTAACTTTTCTATAGAAAAGCCCAGAAAAATTCTGGGTACCCTTAAAGTAATCAAAGGTGGTCTGTGATATAATATGTTTGCTGAGAATCACACAGTAGTTCAAGTTGCTTCAATCTGCTACTAAAGCTATGGAAAAAACCCAGGTACAGCCTGGGCACTTTACATGTAATTGACTACTCATGCTACCAGTTAGTTAGAAAGATCTCATTATCAACCTCATTTTACAGCTGAGGAAACTGAAGCGCAGGCAATGTGAAGAGCTTGTCCGAGTAGAATCAGGTGGTTAATCTGGATCTAGCATCCAGATTCCTAGTCACTAAGCCCCAACAAGGAAACAGTCAGTGACAGTTTCAAGTTTGAATATCCTCTAAACTACGTAGGGAAGTTTTTAAAATCACACAATTTTCTATGTGTCCTGCTTACCTGAAGGAAACTAAAGTTAATCTAAAAATCACCTTTTCTTTCAGAGCAAGGGCCTTCTGTGAATCAACACGAATCCCATCTTCTTCTGATTCTGATTCCTGAGACATGGAATCATGGGTACTGTCTTCTTTATCGAGCTCATCAAGAATACTGTCCTAAAATATAAGCAAAAGAAACCTGCTCATAGCTGCATAACCAGTACCAAAAAAAAAAAAATCAGACTCAAAAGAACTCACATTGTTCAAGTCTAAGGACCAAAAGGTCTATAAAAGCAATCCAAATAACCACTTATTGTTAAGATTATACCCAGAGGAAAAAAGTGCTCTTATTTAGAAAACCAAGATGTAAACCTCTTAAAAACTGACTTTGAATTTATAAAGCCAACAGATTCTAAAGAACACCTCTAAATCATAAACTAACGGTAATAAAATATTACAGCTTGACATATGAGAAGTTAGTAAATAACTGGAAATGTAGCACTCCATTAACAGAGAAAGGGTTTTTGGAAGAGAAAAACAAAACAAAAATTTTCTTCTTCATTTTAAAACAGAAACAATTCTATAGAGCAAAATTAACGCCTTATTCTAACAACCCATGAAGTAAGTAGGAATAATATTTTCATTCTCCTGAAACTGGAACACTAGTTAGTTAACATACTCAAAGTCATTCAGCAAGTAACTAACTAAACTGAGTCTACCATTTCATGATAAGTTTTTACAGATCCCATTAGGATTTTTCAAAATCATATTTTATCATCTATGAGCAAGGACTTTTAGTTTTGGACTGAGAATATGGCCTAGTGGCAAGAGTGCTTGCCTCACATACATGAAGCCCTGGGTTCAATTCTTCAGCACCACATATATAGAAAAGGCCAGAAGTGGCACTGTGGCTCAAATGGCAGAGTGCTAGCCTTGAGCAAAAAGAAGCCAGGGACAGTGCTCAGGCCCTGAGTCCAAGCCCCAAGACTGGCAAAAAAAAAAAAAAAAAGATACTTTTAATTTTTAACTTTTGATTGGTATAATAGTTGCACATAATTATGGGGTAAAATGATATCTCATACACACATATCAATATGTAACATTCAAATAAGGGCAAGTGGCATATAAATAAAATTATTTTTGCACCTATTATTACCTAATGAAAAAAATGTAACCTTAATAAATTAAAAAACAAGTCAGACACTGGTGGCTTATGCCTTTAATTCTGGCTATTCAGGAGGTTGAGATCTGAGGATCATGGCTCACACCAGGCCAGGCAGAAAAGTCTTACAGAGACTTTTATCTCCAATTAGCCACCAGAAACCTGGAAGTAGAGCTGTGGCTCCAAGTGGTAGAGTGCTAGCTTTGAGCAAAAGAGCTCAGCAACAGTGCCTAGGCCTTGAGTTCAAGCCCCATGACAAAAGAAGAAAGTAAAACAGACAAAAAGAGAGAACGAGAAGGAAAGAGAGGAAGAGAGAAAGACAAACAAAGAGAGAAAGGAAGAGAGGGGGGAGGGAGGCAGAATAAGACAGACCAATTGATTCCCTTTCACAGATTGATGTGACAAGTTTTTCCTTTATCAACCATTTATTCTTTTTTCTGGAAGCATGTGGTTCAAGTGGTAGAGTGCCAGCCTTCAGTAAAAAGTCAAGCAAGAAAGCACAAGTCTCTGAGTTCAAGCCCTATAACCAGTATATAAAAAAAAAGCCCTACATAAACAACAAAATAGTACATTGTTAGATGCAAATGAGATCTTGTTTATATAACGATTAAACTCTCATGTCTCTCATGTCATGAGCTTTAATGAACTTTAATGGCTTAGTGATTTAAGATATCTTAATATTATTTGGGGTGGAAGATATGCCACTTATTGAAAAGAGAAAAAAAAACTTTATATAGTGAACAGAGCTTTGTAATTAAATGTTTATTACACACACACACACACACACACACACACACACACACACACACACACACACACACAGTCTGTAGAGAAGACACAGAACCAGGAGTGGTGTCTATGATTCCAGGACTCATGAGGCTGGGATAGGAGGACTGTGTGCTCAAACGCAGCTTGTGCTATGTCTTGAAAAGAAAAAACAAAAAACAAAAAACCAAGCAGCACAAACCTCTAAGTTGAAACTCCAGGCCCCTCCCCTCCCAAAAAAAGGAAAAGCAAGACATAGGTCATAAGAACCCAGTATTTTTCTTTAACCCACAACTATTAGCTAACTCCAAGAAAATTGTATTCCTATATCAAGGAGCACATAACACTATTAGCTTACCACATCAAGTTTTGCCCATGCCTCATAATCGTAAGATTTTATCCTGTTTTTTGTGTTTTCTTCTTTGGTTTTCTTAGAAGACTCTTTAGCTTTACTTTTCTTCTTTTTCCTAAAATTCCCATTTCGAATAGGAGGTAAATTCTGGGCAGAGAGGAAAACAAAAGGTTGAATACTGTTTTGTTTTGTTTTTAAGAATTAACAATGTTTCAAAGTCTCACTAAATGATACTTTCAAGAAGTAATTGTCTCCAATTTAATTTGAAAGTGCTTGGAGGAATCAATGTATCAGCTTCACCAGCAATAGGTACTGGTGTCTCATGCTGGTAATCCTAGCTACTAAGAAGGCTTGAAGATCTTGGCTCAAGGCCAGTTCAGGCAGAAAAGTCTGTAGAGCTCTTACTTCTAATTAGCCAGCAAAAACCCACAAGTGGAGTTGTGGCCCAAGTGGTAGAGTGCCAGCCTTGAGCTAAAAAGCTAAGGGATAGCCCCCAGACCCCAAGCTAAAGCCCCAACACTAGCACCAAAAAAAAAAAAAAAGTAATTACGCTTGAAAAGTTTCATTCTTTTAGGGTGGATACTGTTCATGCACAAGAAAAATATCACCTGGAAATTCTAACTATCCTAAATTCAAACTTCAAAAAACAATCTAATCCTTAGTTAGAACAACAAGGGCAAACTGAAGTGTCACTACATACCATACTAAAAGACTTAAGAAAAGTGAACTATGCAACTCGTGATTGGAGAGGGTAGGGAAGGAATGGGAGAAAATGAGGAACAGATGACATTATAAATGCAAAAGGGAATGTACTTAATACTTGGTGCATGTAAAGCTAACCTCGCTGTTTATCAACTCTCAAACAATAAATTTAAAAGAAAAAGTAAACTTGGTCATATTTAAATATACTGGCTTAAGAAAAACATTTATGCCAATATTTATACCACTACACCATTAAATACATAACATATATATGTACACACATCCTTTCATATTTTATAATACTGACTTAAATTGTCTTACTATATTTAATGTAGTTATTACAATTTCTGCCTATTTAAATGATGTAGAATTTCTAAAACTTTTAACAGTAAAGGAAAGCACTTCAATTTCAGTATTTTCACAAAACATTTTAGAAAACTATGCTCTGGGCACAGCTATAATCCTAGTTCCTCAGGAGGGTGAGATCTGAGGATCAAAGCCAGCATGGTGGGAAAGTCTGTGAGACTCTTATCTCCAATAAAGCACCAAGCAAACAAACAAACAAACCTGGAAGTGGAGCTATGAGTGGATTGGTGGATCACTAGCCTTGAGAAAAAAGCTCTGAGACAGTGCCCAGGCTCTGAGTTCAAGCCCCAGGACTGGCACAAATAAAGCCATACTTTGTTGTAAAATAAGGAAGTTCTACTATATCTAAATTAGGAAATCTCAATTTACCTCTTCAGGAACACCACTCTGCCTTCTTAGTTCCATGTCCTTTTGTTTAATGTCTTTTTCCCAGTGTTCTAAGTCTCTCATAAAGTCTTGTAATTCTTCTGCATTTTGTTTCACTTGTAGTTGTAATTCAATTGCTTTATTTGAAGTCATTATTGCCTTCAAAGTTCTGGTCAATCTCTGATAAGAAATAAATAAGATAACAGTTGTTCCTCAACTTACAATGAAGTTGCAGCACTCTAAACCCCTTGCAAATTGAAGTTTAATTAAAAAAACAAACTTTTGGGGCTAGAAGTATGCCTCACGTAGTGAAGCCTCTGCCTGGCAAGACAATGCCCCCATGTTCCCACCTTAGTACTGTCAAAAAAACAAACAAAAAAAACGCCAACATTTCTGCAGGCATAGTACAGTGGAAGCAGGTTCGCCACTGAAGGTCAGTCTGAAATACACAGTAGATCCTGCCTCAAAAAAGGCATTTAATACATTTACCAATCATAGCCTAGGGACGGTACATAGAATACAAACTGTTTCCTCTTTTGATAGCATGGTTGAAGGGACCTGCTGCTCACAGGCACTCCCCAGCATGATGAGAGTTTTGCAACACATACCACTGGCCCAGGAAATGACCAAAATTCAAAGTAGTTTCCATTGAATGCATATTTCTTTCTCACCACCAGCAAAGAGATCAAGTCAGGGACTCTGCATTTGGTTTATTTTTCTGAAACTTAATTAATGACTTGTATCACTTTATAAAGGGCCAAAACATAATGGACAACTCAGATCTTTGTAGATCCCAGAGAGCAATGGTGGATCTCTAGGGAGTGGCTGTCACCATATCACTGCTGGGCTGGGAGCGGCTCAGAGGCCAAGCTCCAGGGAAAGTGGGGCTGATACTGGCCCGCTGAGGTCTGAAAGGGAACATGTCTACTTCCAGGCCCAGATATTCTGCTTTGCTCTCAGCTCTCTTTCCACAGTGCACTGACTTTCACTTTCAATCCAACCAGACACCAAGCCGTCATTATTCATGGTGTGGCCTATGGGCCACAGGAGCAGTCCCTGGGTACTTGCTAGAATGCAGAATCTCAGGTCCTGGGACATGAACTGAGAATGAAGCCAGACCACTAAGGCAGAGCCAAGAGTGAAGGGAAGTGTCTTGACAACTTTGTTCAAGCCTCTGAACCAGGAAGAAGCTTGAAGTCCATCCTAGGCTGGGATTCCTAGTTATACAGACAATAAATTCCAGTTTACTAAAAAAAAAATTATATATATATACATATATATATAATGGACAGAAGAGACTATGGGGATGAGGAACAAAGTATGCATGTAATACTTTTAAATGAGTAATTTGCTAACAAACAAATCTGATTTCCTCAAGAGCCAGTATGAAAAGCAAGGGAGTGTGGGGGATAACAGAAATGAGCTAGTAATGGCAGAGCGGCTACTTGTTTCTAGTTTGTAAGTATATCCTAACTTCTTTCCTTTCCTTTTTATTTATTTATTTATTTATTTTTTGTCTTTTTGGTGCTGGTATTGGGGCTTGAACAAAGAGCCTGTCCCTTGACTTTTTCGCCCAAGACTGGCACTCTACCATTTGAGCCACAGCTCCATTTTCACCTATTTTGTGGTTACCTGGAGGTAAGAGTCTCACAGACTTCCCAGTCTTGGTTTTAAACTACAATCATCAGATCTCAGCCTCCTAAGTAGTTAGGATGACAGTCCACATGAGCCACTGGCACTCAGTCCAATTCCTTTCTTCCCTTTTTCTACCACTTATTGATCTTGTACTTGACATACACCATATCAAGATTTATGGAGGCAAAAACAAAAAAGAGAAGTCCCCCTGTCTAATGAAGAAGGAAAAATGAAGTACTGAGTGACAGAGTACTATGTCAAACCAGATTTCTCAACCTAGGACTATAGACATTTGGGCACTGTAGGATGGCTGGCAGCAGCCCTATCTTCTACAGGACAGCAGCTAGTATCATCCCTTTGCACCGGATGTTGTGATAAACCAAAAATGCTCATAGTGCCAGATGGCCCATGAGAGGCAAAGTAGCCCATGTGAAGCCCTATAGAGATACAGACCACAAAGCGCAGGCACAAATCAGGTGGTATGGTGACAGAGTCAAGAAAGGGCCAGTCTACTCAGGAGGCTGATGTGAGGATCACAGTTCAAAGCCAGCCCAGGCAGAAAAGTCCATGAACTCTTAACTCCAATTAACCACCAGAAAACCAGAAGTGGTTCTGTGGCTCAAAGTGGTAGACCACCAGCCTTGAGTGAAAAAGCTCAGGGACAGCACCACATGACCAATTTTTTTTTTAAAAAAAAGGCCAGTCACATGACTTACAGTAGTAGAGCGGGAAACTATGAGAAAGAGGTTAAGGTAGATATGGAACAAATTTAAAATACCAGGCAATGAGTTCTGACCTATATTCTAAAGGCCATGTGAAGGTCTTGAAATGGTAAAATAAAAAAGATATGATGGTTGAATAGACTGAAAAACCGAGGTGTAGAGAAAGATTTATATAATGTACTAGATTTCCAGTTTGGGAGCCTGGTAAGATTGGTAAGGCCATTTTGATTCAGAAGATGCAATTAATACAGGAAAAGAGGTTTCATGGTTAGAGGGGTGACAAATGGATAGCAGTATTAATTCAGTTGGCAGAATCTGAATGCTTAAAAAACACACCAGGAGATATCAAGATGCTAGCTCTAAAGGACTAGAGATAAATGGGTGCTGCCAGCATGAAGACAAGCTAGAGTCATGGATTTGAACATGTTTAGTCTCTATGATGACCCAGGGTTTGGGGAAACCTGAAGAACACTAATATTTCAGGAACAGGAAAATGGGCCAACATTAGAAAAACTAGGCAGTAGCACACAAAGTGTTGGAAGGAACTAAAGAGTACTATCACAGATGATCAGAGGCAATAAACTTAGCAAATGGGACAGATTAGCAGTGCCAACACAAAGGGCATGTGGAGGTAAAGAAAACACATTGTAGCCAGGCTCTGGTGGCTAACCACCTGTAATCCTATTTACTCAGGAGGCTGAGATTTGAGGATTGTGGTTTGCAGCCAGCCCAGGCAGGGATGTCTGTGAGACTCTTATCTCCAATTAACCACCCAAAAGCCAGAAGTGAGGCTGTGGCTCAAGTGGTAAGATGTTAGCTTTGCGGGGGATTATAAAAGAAAAAAAAAAGTTCGAGATAGCACCAGGCAGTGAGTTCAGTCCCCAGGACTGGCATAAAAAAAATTTAAGCACACTGTACTTAGTTTTATACAGATTATCAAACCTGGTGCCAACGGCTCACACCTGTAATCCTAGCTACTCAGGAAGCTGAGTTCTGAGGATCTGGGTTCCAAGCCAGCCCCGGGCAGACAAATCCGAAACATCTTTATCTCCAATGAACCAAGATTATTCAGTGCTGCCAGGGTGCTGGTGGCTTGGACCTATCATTTTAGGTACTCAGGGGTGCTAAGATCCGGAGACTCGAGGTTCAAAGCCTGACTTACAAGCAATGAGCTGGCTTTCATTCCCCAAGAATGATCCGCAGAAAGCTAGGAGGCCAGACTGTCTGTCTAGCTAGTCAAGAGACGAAGAATTCAAACCCGGGGTCTCCTCCACTGGCTACCAGAGACTTGGAGGCGCTTAGGGCACCAGTCTCACCACTTGGATACGCAGGAGAACTTGGGGCACACGAAGGCTCAGGGGGGCGGACCCCTCGCGGAGCTCCGGGGCTGTGGCTCAGCTGTCACGACCCCCTCCTCAGGGGATCCTCCCACCACCCCTCACCCGTGCCGTCCACATCCCACCTCAGCAAGGCCTAAGGGCCCGGCCCGGGGGCGCGCGCCGAGCTCTTCCCCGGGACGAGCTCCTGGGACGCCGCTACCCAGGACACCGAGCCTGCGCAGTCCGCCCCGGCCCTCAGCGCCTCACCCTGAAGCTCGGCGCGACCCCCTCTTCCCGCTAGGAGACCCCAACCTGGGCCCCTGCCGCGGGTGACAAGGGCAGCGTCCACCCACCTGCCCCGAGCTGGCGCCGTGCTCCCCTCAGCGCCTCAGAACCGCGACCACCCACGCCGTCCCTTCCCACAACGCCCCGCGCGCCCCGCGCCCCGCCCCCGGGAGCCTGGCTGGCGCGTGCGCAGGAGGTCAGGCTGGGGAGCCCGGCGGCTCCGGTTGGTCACAGCCGGAGGGGGCGGGGCTGGCCGTGTCAGACGCTGTTGGCGGCGGTGACGTCTCTGCTGGACACCCGGAGCCTCTATCCTCCGAAGCTGAGCCTCCAGCCGGAAAGCCGGGGACGGCGTCTGGAGTTCCCATCACGTTTACCCTTCCGACTTGTATTGCTTCTGTCCTGATAAATGGTGACTGTATCAGACAGTTGGCTCTTCCTCTATGGACTGGACTAACGTCAACTAGGGGCCCTGGCAATTCTGCGGGCTTTCTTTTTCCCCCCTCTGTAAATGCTTGCCTGTGTGCTTTCCTTGCACCCTTCTTTTTTCTAAGTGTATCTATCGCTGAGTCTAACGTGTATCAGTATTAAGGGGTGTGTGTGTGTGTGTGTGTGTGTGTGTGTGTGTGTGTGCGCGCGCGCGCGCGCGCGCGCGCCTAGGCTTGAACTCAGGGCCATTCTCCGTTGTTTTTTTTTTCCTCCAGTGGCTGTCCCTTTACCATTTGAACCACACTTCCAGTCCAGCATTTTGCTAGTTAATTGGATATAAGAGCCTCAAAGACTTTTCTACCCAGGCTAACTTTGAGCCCCATCCCTCAGATTCCAGCCTCCTCAGTAGCTAAAATATAGGCACAGGCCACCAGTTTCCTGGCTCTGAGGTCTTCTCACTTTGGCTTATCTAAAAGAAAAAAATAAATATGAAGCTTTGTAACACTTTAAGTTTCCGCTTTCTCTGTGAGCCAGACTTTCATTATCATAACAACTGTAAAAGCAAAAATAACTTTAGAAGTCCACAAACCAGCCAAATTTCAAATTAGATCAACTATAATCTCAACTATTATCCCCAAAACTCAGATCAGTGATTCTCAAGCTTGAATAAACTTTGGAATCAGCAAGAGTGATAGATATAAATATGTGCACATTTGCGTACAAGCTGAATTGTGAATTCTATCTGATAAGCTCTGATTTAATTAGTCTGGAGTGCAGCCCCTGTATCAAATTTTTTTTAAGGGTAAGCTGGAAACCATCAACCTAGGACCTGGTCCGTGAAAAGTCACCCAGGGTGCTCTCACAAAGTCATGTCACTCCTTCCTTTACCCACTGCTTCACGGTGGTTAGACATCTTTGAATTTTAAAGTCCTGGTAGTAAAATCCTTAAGTGCATCACCAAAACATATATTAATGAAATGATTTTTGTTGGTGTTATGGAGAAATCCACTGCTCCTAATGTGTTTTTAAATTAATAAATCATTTTAAACAACATTGATTTATGATGATCTTTACAAAGCAACTATATTTGTTTTTATTAATACTAGCAGAGGTGATTGAGATGAGCTAAAACAGAGTCGACTATTCCAGTATATGTTCATAGACCTTTAGAGGGTAAAATCTTCCCAGTCTCTCTCTTTTCTCTATTTCTCTCCCCTCCATCAGAAGATGGCTTAATGAATATAGTACCAAAGAGAAAAGAGTTAAGTAAATATCTTAACAGCCAACACCACTGAATTTGGGGACACTGATTTTCCCTGTCAAGGCAGCCTCTTCCTTGTGAGCTGAAATGCAACCATCTTCTCTACTAGATGCTATACAAGCCTCTACATATCTATTGGCAATTGCTATAAACCTAGGCTTCAATAAAGTGAGTACATTGTGCCTTTCTTTTATGTCTCTTTTATTCACTTCTTGATTTTTACCAAAAGTGAACTCAGTCCTCTCGTTTGAACTTATTGTTACTATCTGAATAGTAGACAATCTTTATGTTGTTTATTTGCTGACATTGTAACCGGCAGAGGAAATAAATGTAAGTATCTGCTGCAATAGTAAATTGATACAATGAATGATTATGAGAGCAGTTGATTTTATGTCTAAAACAATCATGGAGTTCTTTCAGTTAAGTATGGAAGGAAACATTCTGACAGCTAATAGGAATCTCAGCAAAGAAGGTAATAGTAAGTAACTGTAGGATAAAAATATATGAACCTGGATACTTCCTTTTACACAGATACTGTGTACCAGTACAGATACATAACATGCCAGAAAGCCCAAAGTAAAAGAAGCTTAAAAATAAAGGAAGGTCTTTCTATCTTATGTATCTCCAAGTATAAACAATCCAGGACAGTACTGGTGTGAGGCCCTGGGTTCTAGTACTGTTTGACCATCTCCAGCAACAAGTTCACTCATGGTACAATATGACTGCTTGATCAAACTCCAGCAGCAATCATATCTGTAATTAAGTCAGCAAGGAAGAGCAAGAGTAGACACAATGCTGCCTCAAGCCCTTTTAGAATCCTTTATCTTGGAGTTAGAGAGTTTTAGCCAAGGATTGAAAGCATTAGGTAACAAACTCAAGTCGTGGTCTCAGACCCAAAAAATTAAAAAAAATAGAATTTTCCATCTTATTTACCATTGTCTGGGACTTGGGCACATGATCACTCATCACAACAAGGGAAGTTGGGACTTTTTATTCATGGCAGTCATGTACCTATCTAAAAACTGGGTTCAATGAATTAAGGAAGGAAATGAGGAAAGTAAATATTGAGGAGCAACAAGCCACCTCATCATCCTGTCTTAGGCCTTAATAAATGCTCTGGATTTCTGGAGGGATGTTTTGTTTGTTTGTGGACAAAGTCTCCTATGAAGCCTCAACTGGCCTCAAACTCTCAACCTTCCTTCTTCCACCACAACAGTGTTGGGATTGCAGGCATATGACACCATGCACAGCTGCCTTAATAAGTATTCTTTAAAAACATATTGAAAGCCCAACATGTCTTGCCAATATATTGGCAGTGTCTATAATTCCAGTATTCTAGAGTCAGGAGCGCTGTGGGTTTAAAACCAGCTGGGGCTACATAGCAAGGCCCAGTCTCCCCACCCTCCCACTCCAAAAAATAGCACAGTAACCCAGGTGCTGGTGGCTCACACCTGTAATCCTAGCTATTCAGGAGGCCGAGACCTGAGGATCTCCATTCAAATTGAGCCCAGGCAAACAAATCTGAAATATTGTTATCTCCAATATTGTTAAACCCAAAAGTGGAGCTGTAGCTCAAATAGTAGAGGACCCAGTTTGATTTAAAAAAAAAAAAAAGCCAAGTGAATTCTGGATGCCACTGGCTCACTCCTGTAATCCTATCTAATCAGGAGGCTGAGATTTGAGGATTACAGTTTGAGGCCAGCCCTGGCAGGAAAGTCTGTGAGACTCTTTATCTCCAATTAATCACAGAAAAAGCTGGAAGTAGGGCTGTGGCTCAAGTGGAGTGTGCCAGCCTTGGGCAAAAGGAGCTCAGGGACAGCACCTAGGTCCTTAGTTCATCCAGGACCAGCAAAAAAAATAAATAAATAAAAATAAAAAATAAAAAGGGGGGGGCTGGGAATATGGCCTAGTGGCAAGAGTGCTTGTCTCATATACATGAAGCTCTGGCTTCAATTCCCCAGCACCACATATACAGAAAACAGCCAGAAGTGGCGCTGTGGCTCAAGTGGCAGAGTCCTAGCCTTGAGCAAAAAGAAGCCAGGGACAGTGCTCAGGCCCTGAGTTCAAGCCCCAGGACTGGCAAAAGAAAAAAGAAAAGAAAGGAAAAGAAAGTGAGAGTGTGACGTTCTCTGAGTTCAAACTCTAGTACCATCACCCCCACAAACACACACACACAGCACACAAAAGATTATAACAAATGAGTAAATGACCAGATATTAAAATCTAGGCTCACTACAGCAAGCAAGAAAAGGGTAGAATTTTGTAAATCTGATTCTGTTACTAAGGACATAGCTTGATTTGCACAAAGCTCAAATTTAAATAAAGAATAAAATACCTACTGCACGAGCCAATGGTAAAAGCTTAATCAAATGCCCTGTAATGCTGAGGCCATAGTGACTCTTCTCAGTGTGTCTATCCCTGCCTCCCACTGTCCATCGGAAGGCCTCAGGTCTGTCGGAAGCACAAGCCTTGAGCAGCATTATAAGATGGTTAAGTCTGCTCAAGGGAAGGTGAACTGCTTCCTTGTACAAAATGAAATCTACACACCTGGCGCTGGTGGCTCAAACCTGGAATCCTGCCTACTCAAGAGGCTGAGATCTAAGGCTCATAGTTTGAAGCCAGCCTAGGGAAGGAAAGTCCATAAGACTCTTATCTCCAATGAACCACCCAAAACCAGAAATGGAGGTATGACTCTGTAGTAGAGCTCTAGCCCTGAGCAAATAAGCACCCAATTCCTGAGTTCAAACCCCAGTATCAGAAAGAAAGAAAGAAAGAATAAAGAGCTACATAGTATGTGAGGCAAATAATATTGATGAAGAGAACAGCTAGCATATCATCTACATTACTTCCCCCACAGTGGTAATATTGTCCCCATCTTACTGATGAGGATGCTGATCTGAATCAGTAGTTCTCCCCATCAGTGACAGAGCCTGGCTAGGCCCTTGGGCAACCTGACCTCAGAGTATGAACTTTGACCCTTATATCCTATTGACATTCTGTGGGGTTTTGTTGTTGTTGTTGGGGTTTTTTGTTTGTTTGCTTGCTTTGTTTTTTGGTGCCAGTCCTGGGACTTGAACTCAGAACCTAGGCACCATCCCTGGGCTTTTGTGCTCTACCACTTGAGTCATAGCTCCACTTCCAGATTTGGAGTGAAGAGTTTTGTGGACTTTCCTGCCTGGGCTGGCTTCAAATTGTGACTCTCAGATCTCAGCCGCCTGAATAGCTAGGATTACAGGTGTTGAGCCCTCTGCCCAGCTGACCTCCTAGCTGACCTACTGGATTGTGAACATCTCTGAGGAAAAGCAGGACAAGACCCTGCTTCACTCCTCTGTACTCTTCTTTTTCTAATTAGGTATTTTAATTATTATCATAAAGGTGACACACAGAGGGATTACAGTTACACAAGTCAGGTAATGAGTACATTTCTTTTTGGACAATGCCTCCCCTTCCTTTGCTCTCTCCCAGTTTTTTCCTCCTATCCCTGCCCACAAGTTGTAGAGTTCATTTTCAATGTAGTGTCCACTGCTGCATTTGTTCACCCTTTGTCCCTCCATTTCTGTGCCTCCCCTACCCCCCAAGACAGGTAAACAAACAAACCAAAAAGAAAAAGGAAAAACAAACAAACAAAAAACCCTCCTGTCCATTTCTTGGAGTTCATCTTGATAAATGAATTAATGATAAATTATATGACCAGAGGCAACCTCCTCTGTATTCTGTAACTTGCCCAAGTATTCTCACTTTGCACTTGGCAGCTGCTAGGATTGTGGCCTAAACCATTTGTGTGCCAGTGAGATGTCTCTTTTCTTTCACCATCGCCTCCTCCCTCTGTTTGTCAGTCTGTGCAGGCACAGTGGCTGCACCCAGGGGCTCCTTTGCTCCTGTGGGTGTGACCAAGGGGACTGCTTTGCAGGATTTAGGCCGCTCAAGCTCTATTTATTTCCCCATGAATCTCCACTGTTCTTCCCAGGCCTCGCATGACAGGTGTACCCAGATGAATTTTCTCCCTGTCTCTGCTAGAGAGACTTGGTGATTCATCTGGGGACCTCACCCAGATACCACAAAATCTACAAGCCATTCTGAAAAAGCCGCCCAACTCTACTCCAGGGCAAAGATAGAGACATCAACCATCATAGGACCATAGGAAAGAAGAGACACATTTGCAAGGTTTTCAGGTAACTTTAATTGGAAACGTTACCACCCTGAGCCATGGTGCAAGCCTAGCTCTGCAGGGCAGCCCTGGCTTCTGTACACAGCACCGAGGGTGAGTTAGGGATCTCTGACCTCCCTAGCATTGTTCAAATTATGACATCTGAATAAGACTTCATGTAAGTGTGAATGCCACCAAACTAGACATTCCTTTCCCCTGAATGCCAAATCTTCTTCTTATAAGAGGATTTCCCCCCCCCCCAAAATGACCAAAAGAAAACTATTTGGTCTAGGGAAAGGAAAGAAAAATGAGGGTGTAAGATATCACAAGAAATGTACTCACTGCCTTATTATGTAACTCTACTCCCTTTGCACAACACCTTGTCAATAAAATTTAATTAAAAAAAGAAAATTATTTGGAATCAAAATACAAATGTGTGACTGCACCCAACATCTACACAGTGGGAAGCAGATAGTGAGTTGGCTACAAAAGCACTCACCAACAGCTGGACGCCAGGCATTCATGGGCACCCATCTCTATAATCCTAGATCTGAGGATTAGATAAGTTTGAAGCCAGCCTAGGGGGACACGTTTGTGAGACTTGTATCTCCAATTAACCAGCCAAAAAAAAAAAAAAAAAAAAAAGAAGTTGAGGCATGGCTCAAGTGGTAGAGCATCAGCCTTGAGTGAAAAAGCTAAGTGAGCATGGGAGAACCTGAGCTTAAGCCCCTGGACCAGCACACACACACACACACACACACACACACACACACACACACACACACACACACACCTAGAGGAAGCCACAGGCCCCAGCCCACTCACTGTTCCAGCCATTACCCTGCTTGGCCCACATCAAATTTTCCCAGACTCTATCCTGAGATTTAATTCTAGAAAAGACAAGCCCAACACAAGGCTGAACTGTACGCCCCCTTCCACCTGCGCTGTATACAATAACAGCCGTTATAGAAACTTTGAATTGTGTTTAGTCGTTCTTCCTAAGAACAATTGAAAACTCCTTCACAGTAATGATATCAGCAGGTTTACCCTCTCACCCACTCTGAAAAGAGCAAAGGAGGCAACCCCTCCCCTTTAAATCACAGTCAAGGCCATGGGCAGGCTGTGGTCCCACTCTCTCCTCCCAGAAGTCTGTTTCTTAGTCTATGTTCCTTAAAATAAAGGGTTGGCCATTTCTTTACATTTTCCTAATTGGTATATTTCCCTGAAGGATTGGGGGAGTCCTCTTTTGTAGATTTAGGATGTGGGTCCAGAGCAGACAGTGCCGCAGTTCTGAGTGAGCCCTTCCTGTCCAGCTTGAGGCTCTATTGGGTGGAAGACACCACATACGCTGTGGCAATGTACTTCCTGCCGTTCCCGTAGGTGGTCTTGTCCCAGGTGTAGGTCTGGATGGCCAAGGGGTATCCACCCAGGCTTAACTGGCACCTGTGGAGGAAGAGCCTAAGTCAGAGGCACCCACCAGTGTGCCTCTGCTCTGTCTGTGCCAAGGGAAGGTTCCAGGCAGACCCTGCAGAAGATTCCAGCCTCCAAGACAGCAGCTCCTGCAGAATTGGAGGCAGCCTTTGCCGCCCACACCTGACCTACCATCCCCTCAAAGACCAGAACTCACTCAGGAGGCTGAGATCGGAGGATGGCAGTTGGAACCCAGCCCAGGCAGGAAAAGTCCTTAAGACTCTTATCTCCAATCAGCCAATGGCAAGCCTGAAGTAGAGCTGTGGCTCAAGTGGTAGCATGCCAGCCTTGAGTGGAAAAGGCTAACCAAAGCACAAGGACCCTGAGGTCAAGCCCCAAGACTGGCACAAAAAAAAAATAGAAAAACTGAAGAACAGAATTTCTTATCTTTTCAAAGGTAATAATACCAACTCCCAGATCCTAGAGTGGAAGTCCTCAGAAAGTCTATGTTTGCTTCCTGCCTCAGAAGTCAGAGGGTCAAAAGTCCCCAGGTGATGGAGAACAGAGGACTGGTTGTCACCTCCTGTCCTCCCTGAGGCCCTAGGTTTCTCCCCACCACATACAGAGCCCCAGGACAACTCCACCTCTCCTTTTAAAAAAATTTTTTATTGTCAAACTGATGCATCTCTAACTTCTTTACACATGAAGTTACTGCATAAAACTTCAGATAGAGTGGGTGCTGGTAGCTCATGCCTGTAATCCTAGCTACTCAGGAGGCCAAGATCTGAGGATCATAATTTGAGGCCAGCCCAGGTTGGAAACTCTGAGAAACTCTTATCTCCAATTAGCTAGCAAAAAATAGGAAGTAGAGCCATGGTTCAAGTGTAGAATGCCAGCCTTGAGATTAAAAAAAGGTGGGGGACAGCACCTAGAAATGCATACACACACACAAACAAACTCAAAACAAAAACCAAAAACACTTCAGCTGGAGGCTAAGACAATGGAAGATGGTTCCATTGCTAAGATGAAGTTTGGTGATCACTCAACTAACCTAATAACCTCATTATCCAAGAGATCAAACTCAGGCCCAGCCTACTGAGTTAGCCAAGCCTTCTCAGACGCTGGGGGAAGACTCTAGCCCGCCCAATCCTACCCCAGCCAATGAAACTTTGAGGCCTAGCCAGTGTCCCAGGACTCTGGCTGGCTCAATACTTACGTTTTGCCTGGTCTGGCAATGAAGCACAGGGAGTAGAGGGCAAACTCGAACTCAGGGCTACTGCCGATGAAAGCTGAGCCCACTTCCTTGTAGTAGCCATCCCAATTGAACTGCATTGCTAGCACATCAGGATAGGAATCCCACTGCAGAGGGAAGAGTGACAGAGGGGGCTCTGCTGAAGGCCACTGACAAAGAGGCCACAGTCAGTGGCCATATGAGCTGTCCCACAGTCACAGGGATATGAGTGTTCTCTGCGGCTCTCAAGCATGGAAGAGAAAGTTTACTGTCCTCAAATAATAACCTGATACAGGCACAGAAGTTTCTTACACAATAGGGAAAGCTGGGTGTTGGGGGCTCACGCTGTATTTCTAGCTACTCAGAAGGCTGAGATCTGAGAGTGGACATTCAAAGCCAGCAGGGTAGAAAAGTCGGTGAGACTCTTATCTCAATTAACCACTAGGAAGCCAGAAGTGGTGCTGTGGTTCAAAGTGGTAGAGTGCTAGTCTTGGGCAAAAGACTTCAGGGACAGCACCCTGACCCCAAGTTCAAGCCCCAGGACCAGCACACACACACACACACACACACACACACACGTATGTATGTATATGTATGTATGTATGTATGTATACACATATATATGGAGTTTAGCTGATGTCAGGCTGAAACTTCCAACTATTGGTTCCCTCCCTCCCTCCCTCCCTCCCTCCCTCCCTCCCTCCCTCCCTCCCTCCCTTCCTTCCTTCCTTCCTTTCTTCCTTCCTTCCTCCCTTTTGTTCCTCCTTTCTTTCTTTTTTATGTGCCAGTCCTAGGGTTTGAACTCAGGTCCTGGGTGCTGTCCCTGGGCTTTGATGCTCAAGGCTAGTGCTACCACTTGAGGTACAGCTCCATTTCTGGCTGTTTGGTGGTTAACTGGAGATAAGAGTCTTGTGGACTTTCCTGTCTGAACTGGCTTCAAACCACAAATCCTCAGATCTCGGCCTCCTAAGTAGCTAGGATTCCAGGCATGAGCCACCCAGCTACATTCTAAGAGCAGTGGTGCAGAAGATGCATGCAGGTCTCCGGCTCTCCCCTTTAAGAATCCACTTCGGGTCTTAGCCTCCTGCCTGAGTATGGAACCCTTTGTCTCCAGTCCCCTGGACTTTCTAAAGTTCACTGTTTGGAAGACATCCTGTCTTCTGGCTGGTTAAACACCTCCAGATTCCCAGTTTCCCTTGGGCTGCTGCTACACACCAGGGTGAGAAGCAAGAATGCCGGTCAGAGTAGATTGAAGGTGGAAGTGAGGCACCACCAGGCTTGCTTTCTGGCCCAGGTACTCACCGGCCCATCATAGATGTGGCTGTAGTAGTCAACCAAACCCTCCTTCTCCTGCAGGTAGAAGCGGATCCAATTATGGAAGCCAGTGACTTTACCCTTTTTTACTTCACCTATGACAAAAATAAATAAATAATAAAAGGAAAAAAGAAAAGAGCAAGGCAGGTGATTGGCACTTCCTCTCCCCGCCCCCCCTTGTTATCTTTCCACTACCCTAATCCCAGCCTGTCTCTCCACCTGTCTGACTACCTAGAACCCCTCACATTCTCAATCTCTTCTTTCAGCACAGGTCCTAAGAACAATCCTTGTTCCTGGCTGAACCTAGAGACCACAACGCCATAGTCTCCTCTCCCTGATTTCTCCAGGAACAAGCTAGGCTTGGTGGGCACCTGTGGGACAGGCCTCTAGGGGAGAGACTCTGGCCCTCTGGAAGGAGGCAGATCAGTGTTGCCCCTAAACACTCGCTCATCCTAGATGTAAGCCTCTTGGGAGACTCAGTATCTGGTCTTTTTTTTTTTTTTTTAACCTCTGAGATACTCTAAGAGAGGCTGTCACCATGGGCCGGTTACATCTTGAGCTTCTAGCCCAAGGGGTGGACAAGTCCTGTAGCCAGCTGGCTTAACTTGTGATTCATCAATGCTCAGAGCAAAGCCAAGTCCCTTCACCCCTCCCATTCCTTCTTTCCAAGCAGAATGATCCCACCTGAAAAGACATGTTCGAAGCCACTGGAATCTCCCTCTTCACTGCCTCTTGAATACAACCCAAACCACATGTGCTTTAAGTCTTCAATGAACTCTTGTTCAGAGCTGTAGCGATCTGTGGAGAACACAAAGGGTTCTGGGAAAGGATTCTGAACCAGGGCCTAGAAAACAGGGAAAGTCTATCTGTTCCAGTACAACTGGAGAAACCGGAGTTCAATCAACAAATCTGATCACCTGCTCACTCCACATGTGTTGCCAGGGCGAGGTTTGAAGGCTGAAGAGTGGGCAGGGAAAAATAAGGGCAAGATCTATCTCTACAACTTACATTCCAGGAAAAGGGACAATATAAACAGGAAACACTAAAGGAACAGCATCACTTCATTTCATCTAAGTGCCAAGAGCTGGATGCTAATCATGCCTATCATTCTGGCTGCTCAGGAGGTTGAGACTTGAGGAGGATGGTTCAAAACAAGTCCAGGTAGGAAAGTACTTGAGACTCCTAACTCCAATTAAACATCAAAAAGCTTAATGTAGAGCTCTGGCTCAAGTGGTAGAGCACCAGCCTTGAGGGGGGAAAAAAGCCAAGTAAAAATGCAAGGCTGAGAGCTCACAAGAAAAAAATAAGAGCTAAGAAGACAATAAAACAAAGTTAACTCATAATGACTACAGATGGTGATGGAATTAAGGTGCTATGCTTTGAATGTGTCGCCCCCCCCTCCTCCAGGCCCCTGTCAAAGCTTAGTTGGGTTAGGAACTTAATACACTATAAATCAGAATTACGAGGTGGAATCTTTAAGAAGTGGTTAGGCAATGAGACTCTGCTGCCATGCACAAATGAATAAATGAATGAATAAACTTCCCTTTTCTCGAATGGTGAACCAATGTGTTTCTGTGTGTTATACATTCCTCCCTTTATTTTCTGGTATAGCAACGTAGAACAGACTAAGACATGCACTCTTCGGAAAAGGAAAATCAGAAAGAAATGTTCCAGAGGGTAGCATTAATCGAAGATCTCGAGGATAGATCTCGAGGATAATGAGCTCTCTCCAAGAGATCTGGGAAGAGGATGCTTTTATGTGTGAGGCATGGTGAGCAGGGGACAATGCTGGGGAGGACGTCTGAAGGTCACAGGCTTCAGGGCCTGCAAGCCATGGCAAGAAGGTCAGATCCCAGCCGAACAGTAATAATAGGAACATAATTTAGATGTATGGGATGCTTCCTGTGTGCCCAGCACTCTTCTAAGTGCTTCTATATAATGACAATGATGGTTCGTGTGAAGTTCTCCAAGTGACAGATAAGGAATCTGAGGCTGACAAAGATGATAAAACCTGGTAAGCCAGGCATCCTAGTGGGCCCACCTGCAGCTTCTTGATGATCATCTGACATGATGGTTTAAGCAAGGGCATCATGTGACAGGAGCTTTGTTTCTAAAGGATTACTCTGGCTGTGGATGTTAAAAAAAAATGTAGATGGGGCCATATGCATGAAAGCAGAGAGGCCAGTTTAGGGGCTGATGTTTTGTTCAGTCAGTGGTGGAGCTATATGGGGGTGGCACATGCTTGCAACCCCAGCATTTGGGAAACTGAGGCAAGAGAACTGAGAGTTCAAGACCAGCCTGGGTTATATAGTGAGCTCTTGTGTCAAAATGTAAAAGAAGAAAGAAAAAGAGGAGGAGGGGGAGGAGGGGAAAGAGAAGAAAATAGAGTGGAAGAAGATGAAGAGAGGAGGAGGAAGGAGGAGAAAGAGAAAAAAAAAGAGGAGAATGAGAAGGAAGAGGAATAAGGAAAAGCAAACAGGAGAAGGAGGAGAAAAGGAGATTAGTTGGCAGCCTGGCAGCTAGGAAGATCCAGGATGTATTTTCAAGGTGGGAAGGGGTCACAGGCAGAGGAGAAGGGGTGGGGAGCAGGAAGTAAAGAAGAAAAGCAAAAAAAAAAGAAAGAAAGAAAGAAAGGAAGGAAGGAAGGAAGGAAGGAAGGAAGGAAGGAAGGAAGGAAGAAGAAAAGCACATTTGACTCTGGCTTTTGGCTTGAGAAATGGAATGGGTCGCGGTGACGTGTATGAGATGGGATGACACAGGGAGGAGCAGGCTGGGGGAAGAACTGTGCGTTCTCTTTACTCTGTTTTATGCAGGTAGCAATTAGAGAGCCATGTGATGTTCAAAGGCCTTTGGGGCCCACGAGAAAGGTCAAGGCTGAGGCTTTAAATCTTGAAGCCAGCAAACACTGACTGTTCACTTCCCAGAACTGTATGGGGAGGATCCAAAAGAGATACCAGAAATATTCTTGTCCTTTCAAGGATTAAAACACAGTTGGAAAATCGGGTATAATCTGCATGAAATAACAGAATGGTTTCCCAAGGTAAATAGTTACCCTAAAGAGCATGTAATTAGTTGTCAGGATTTCTACTGGGTCTTTTACAAATATTAACGTGTGCCCCCCTCCCCAAGCTTATTTCACAGATAAAACTCAAAGGAGTAAAACAACTTGGTCAAGGGTCTTAGTATACTTTCTGTGTCTGTAACAAAACACCTGAGACCAAGTAATTTCTAAAGAATAGAAGTCAGTCAGACTCATAATACTAGAGTCTGGGAAATCTAATAGCGAGGTGCTGGTGCGTAGTAAGGATCTTCTAGTGGTATCATGGTATCTTATGGCAAGATCGAGCAAGCATGTCAGAGAGAGCTTGCTTTTTATAACCAATCTATTCCTTTGATCATTCATTCATCTAGGAATGGATTAATCTCTCAAGAGAGCTCACCTCCAAATCTCAATTGCACATTCAACGTTAGGGATTAAATATCCAACACATGAAATGTGGGGAAACACATCCAAGCCACAGCACCAGGATTACACCATTAGTAAATTACAGAACCACAAATCAAACCAAGTCTCTCTGGCCCACGGTTAATTGGGCCATCCTATGATCTCTCAAGAGGTACCCAAAGCCAACAGAAGCTGAATCCACTGAAACTTTTTTTATAAGTGTGAGAGGACATGAGCTAGAACTTGGAAGGACAAGTGGGATCTGGACAGGGAAAAAGGGGAGAGAGAAACAACTTGGCCTCCAGAGCTCCTTTGTGACCTAGTTCAAGTCTAGCCTGGCTGGGTTTCAGTTCCTTTCATTCATGTATTGGCACAGAGAGGACACCAGGGGGCGCTGCAGGATTGCATCACCTCATAGGCTCCTGGCATCACTAGCTTCATCTTTTAAAAATCAGTGTTACCATCTCAGCCTATGCAGTTGATGGAAGGCATTATTAGTTCTGCAGGTTCCACAGTCAGTTGAGGGGAGACCTGGACAGAGCCACCCTGAGACAAAGCCCAGATGCCCAGAGTTCAGGAAAGGAATCTGGAGGGAGGACAACTAACAACCAGAGCCCTAAGCCAAGAAATCCCAAAGCCAACACCTTTTTTGGTCTGATTTGAATGGATCTGTATCTTGAGACATTCCAGCCAGAGCTCTTCTGGGTGGAAGCATCTTCCAGACCTTTGCTGGATTTTTCTCTTGCTATTGCTTTGCAAAAATGTGCAACTGGCCACACCCTTTCGGTGCAGGAGAGAAAGAGGTGGCAGGGGACTGGGCCTGCCTGAAATATGGCAGCTCAAGAACAGAGAGGTGGTTGACAGGTGCCCTGGGGTGGGCAGATCCTGAGACAAGCAGAAAACAAGGGACCCACAGATGGCTAATAACCAAAAGATGAGATGATTTCCAAGCCAACAGACAGAGGATCCTCAAATCCTGGTGGGTACCCTCGTTTCTCTGTGGCTTCCTTTGCCTTGCCTGTGATCCTGTCCCTCCCCTTCCCTTCCTCCCCTCCCCTCTCCCATGCAGCCATGCCACTAGGGAGATATCAGCAGTGCCTGACTCTCCCGTAAACAATCCATCACATCGCCATGGCCTCCCAGGGCCTGGGGCCAGCTCACTCACTCTGAAGATGGAGGAAGCCATAAAGTTCTTTCATGACATCTGTCTTCATGATCTCCCTGAGGAAGACAGCCTGCTCATCCAGCTGCTGGGTGCTAAAGTGCTCCCCGTGGCCAGTGGCTCGCTGGTAGTTGTTGAGCAAGTTGATGAAGGCCGCATAGGTGGGCTTGGAGAACAGCTGCTCGTTGACATAGGTGAAGAGCCTGGGGCAGGTGCATGGAGACTCACTGAAATTTCTCAACATGTGGCAGAAAACCCTTCCAGAAACTTCCACACCAGTGAGGTGCTTCCCAAGAGGGGTCGGTTCAAAAGCAGAGGGGATGCTTGGGGTTTGAACTCAGGGCAGGGAGCTCTTGCTCAAGGCTCGAATACTATCACTTGAAGTTACATCTCCACTTTCAGCCTTTTGCTGGTTCATTGGAGATAAGAAGCTTGGGAATTTTTGTGCTCCAGATGGCTTTGAACTTTGATCCTCAGATCTCAATTACATGAGTAACTAGGACTACAGGTATGAACCACCACACCTAGGAGCTGCTAAATGCCACACATGAGGTCCCTCTTGGAAAATCGGCACTATCTCAACTTTACCAGCCACAGAAACCCCTCACTGCCTAGGGTCACCACAGCCCTCCAATGTGTCTTCCTTGTCTCTGGACACCCCTTGGTCCTGCCTGGCCTGAGATGCAAACAGCTGAGGTATCAAAGGAAGCAAGGAGCAGAGAAGCAGGAGGCACGAAGGGAAACTCACGGCTCTGGGCAGCGATCTACTTGGTCTCCGGTCTCAGCTGGGGAGATGCGGTTCTGGCTATTGAGGATGATGTCTTCCTTGCGGGCCTTGTTGGTGTCTGCCTTGTAGATCTTCTCAGAGATGCTCTGGAGCTCTTCTTTGGTGATAGTGTCACTGCTGTGGGAGAAACCCTCTGGGGGAAAGTGAGGGGGAAATGATCTCAGAAGAAATGGGGTGGGATGGGCAATTGTGTCCACCCCCTTGTGAGCTCCTTCTGGAAGCCATGTCAGAAAGAGGCGCCTACAGACTGTGAAAATCAGCACAGGGAATTCCGTGATGGCCACAGAATGTCCGCCCTTGTCCCTTTCCTCTATGGAGGGCATGTTCAGACAGAGTGGCGAGCCAGTCCTGAGTTTCTCATCCGTGTGGGGTGAAGGCCTGGGCTGCCATCTTTTACAGAGTCTCAGCCCAGGCTGCTGCAGCTGACCAGCAGGCACCACACCTGGACAAGCACTTCTCTAGAGAATCCCTCGTGTCTCTGGGCATCTCCACAGGGGACAGACTGACCGTGGTCACCACACAAGCTCTCAAAGTCTTCGCAGCAGTTCCCAAATTCCTGGCAGCGGTGGTTGCAGTGGCAGGGGTGGTGTTTGTCAAAGGCTTCTCGGCAGCGGCCCTGGCAGGAGTTGGGTGCTGAGTACAGGTCTGCCAAGAGCAGGGGGGAGGCATGAGGCCCGGTCCCACCGACCACCAGGGGGCGCGCCAGGCTCCCACTGGCCCAGCCCTGCCACAGGCCCTGCCTGTCCCCCTCGGGCCGGTGCCCTCTCCTTCCCGCTGAAGGTCTCCAGGGAAGGGAAACAAACAGACTCCATTCCTGCACACCCTGCAGTCAGGAAGTTCCTTCAGCGGCCTGACTTTACTTCTGGTCTGTTGTTTTCATAATCTTCCCATTCTATAAATAAAGTTCTTCCACTTCCTTCCCTAGGCCTCAGGCTCTCTTTCCGGTTCTCTCTCCTCCCCTTAGCTGCTTGGGCCCCAGTCTCCTGCCTGGCCACTAATATGGTGACCTTCCATTGTCCCCCATTCCCATCTGGGGAGCAGGCTCACAGCTGGCCGGGGCTTCTTCCAGCTCCAGGTGTGTATCGGGTTCTGTGGGGTCCTCTTCAGCTACAGGTAAAAAAATAAAGTCACCAACCATCTCCAGGATGTCTCTTCCATTTTCTCCTGGTCCTCTGCTCCCCAACTTCAGGAACAAGGAATTAACAGTTATGGGGTATAGAGGATAATGCCAAAGAATAAAAACTGAATATGTGGGCTGGGAGTATGGCCTAGTGGCAAGAGTTCTTGCCTCGTATACATGAAGGCCTAGGTTTGATTCCTCGGCACCACATATATAGAAAACGGCCAGAAATGGCGCTGTGGCTCAAGTGGCAGAGTGCTAGCCTTGAGCAAAAAGAAGCCAGGGACAGTGCTCAGGCCCTGAGCCCAAGCCCCAGGACCAGCAAAAGAAAGAAAGAAAGAAAGAAAGAAAGAAGGAAAGAAAGAAAGAAAGAAAGAAAGAAAGAAAGAAAGAAAGAAAGAAAGAAAGAAAGAAAGAAAGAAAGAAAGAAAGAAAGAAAGAAAGAAAGAAAGAAGAATGTACTCACTACCTGACTTATTAAATTGTAATCCCTCTGTACATCACCTTTATAACAATAAAAACATTTTTAAAAACCTGAACATGTAAGGTATTTCTGATGGATTTCAAATTACTGCATTGTTTTTTTAATGAAAATTATTTCCCCAGTGGACCATTTGGATACCCAGTATAAAAAGGGAAGGGTAAGTTGAGCATGGTGACTCACACTCCTAATCCTAGCTATTCAGGAGGCTGAGATACAGGAGGGTTGTGGCTTGAGGCCAACTCAGGAAAAACGTTTGCAAGACCCCATCTCAATTAATAAAAAGCTGAGTGTGGTGGTACACATCCAACCACATGTAAAGTATAAACAGGAGGATCGTGGTCTAGGCCTACCCAAGCCAAAACAAAGATTGTATTAAAAAAAAAAAACTGGAAACCAAAGGACAGAGGCATGGCTCAGGTGTCAGAGAAGTTACTTAGCAGGCACAAGACCCCTGAGTTTTGACCACAGTACTGCCACAAAAAGGGGTGAGGGTGGTTCCTTCTGAAAACTCTGGTTGGCTATGACAATAGTCTTAATGTTCTACAAACGACAAGGCCCTGACCAAGACCCTCTATTATAACTCCTATAACCTCTCCTCAATCAGGGGAGAATTCCTAGGCCTCAACAAATAAGAACTGTATCCTGGCTGGGTGCTAGTGGCTCACATCTTTAATCCTAACTAATCAGGAAGCTGAGATATGAGGATGGTTTGAAGCCAGCAGGGAGGGGAGGTCCAGGACACTCTTACCTCCAATTAACCAGCGAAAAGCCAGAAATGGAGATATGGCTCAAATGGTAGAGGGAGAGGCCAGAGTTCAAATCTCAGTACAAGTCATACACACACACACACACACACACACACACACACACACACACATCAACTTCCCTTCTTCTTTGCCCTCATGTGTGGGACAGCTTATTGCTCTTGCCTATTTCTACACTTTGCAAGACTGGCAACTGTCTCAGCTCTGGGTAGACAAGGGTGAAGGCTGGAGGTGAGGAAGAAGAGGAGAGAAGGATCCTGGGAAATCGGAGGTCCTCTCTCATCACATGGAAGAATAACAGCCTGCCTCCCAAGAAAAGTCATCACTACAGATTGATTCAGGATATATACATGTATTTGCTGGGTATTTTTGCAGTATTGCAGAATCCCCTCTCAGGTTTATTTATTCCATCAACAGACAACTTCTCATCATTCACGTGGTACTGGGATGTGTTCTAAGGGTTAGAAACCAATAAGCCTCTCAATCTAGCCACATTGTATGCTCCATTTGGTGTTACTGAGGAAACATAGCAGGGTCCCACTCATTCACAATGTAGGCTCTCCACCTGTTGAGTCATGCCTCCTCCTTTTTTGCATTTGTTCTTTCCTTCTTCCCTCCCTCCCTCCCTCCATCCATCCATCGGTCCCTCCCTCTCTCCCTTCCTTCCGTCCTTAAACTCAGGCCTAGGTGCTGCCCTAAACTTTTCTGCTCAAGTCTAGGACTTTATCACTTGAGCCGCAACTCTACTTTTGGCTTTTTTGATGCTTACGTGGATACAAGAGTCTCACAGAACTTCCTTGCCTGAGCTGGCTTTGAACCATGATCCTGAGTCTCAGCTTCCTGAGTAGCTAGGATTACAGGTATGAGCCACAGGTACCTGGCCACATTCATTATTTTCAACACAGGGTCTTGCTTTATGCCTGGGCCTGCTTGAACTCTGATTCTCCTTTTTGTGTGTTCCTATATCACTAAGGATGACAGGCATGAACCACCATACCCAGCCAATGGTTGAGATGGAGTCTCAGAAACATCTTTTTGCCTGAGTTTAGCCATGAACAGAGATCCCCCAATCTCTACCTCCCTACTAGCTGGGATTATAGGTTTGAGCCACCACACTGATTCCTACATACCCTTTTGTGAGATGAACTGGAGTTCCAACCAATATTTACAATATTTATTCTAGGGGAAAGAGCTAAATGACTCCTACCTTAGTCATTGCCTCTGTCTTGAAATGCCACCATGATGGCCCAAGGTGAACAGGACTCCCTGCCTGCTGAGTAGCAAGAAAAGAAAGGGTACCTGGCAGTAGATAATGGTGGGCTGTGATTCCACCACTAAGCCTGGGCCTGATTATCAGGACCGCTACTAATAAATGTGGTATTTGTGTTTATTGGGAAAAGTCTCCATGTGAGTGGAACTCTGTGAGAATACAGCTGCGTCAACAGATTTCACCTTTGGATAAATAAAGAAAAGGCATTCTGCTGGATGCTGGTGACTCACGCCTGTTATCCTAGCTCTTCAAGAGGCTGCCAACTAAGGATTGTGGTTCGAAGTCAATCTGGGCAGAAAAGATCCAATTAACCACCAAAAAATCTGGAAGTGGAGCTGTGACTCAAATGGTGGTGCATTACCCTTGAACAAAAAAGCTCAAGGACAGTGCCCAGGTCCTGAGTTCAAGCCCCAAAAGGACCAACACAAAAAAAGAAAGAGGGAGGAAGGGAAGGAGAGAGGGAGGGAGGGAGGGAGGAAGGAGGGAGGAAGGGAGGACAAACAAAAGAAAAAGAATTTGTAATGTCATGCTTGTTGATGTATTTCTTATTGTTGTGCTCTTCTGTGGAATTAGGTATTTAAAAATTCAAGATATTGTTCACCTTGATCAGTTAAAATATATGTTGCAACTAAGTGATGTCTATCACATTTAAATTGGGGATCTCTAGCCAGATGCTGATGACTCATGCCTGTAATCCTAGCTATTCAGGAGGCTGAGATCTAAGGATCTGAGTTTAAAGCCCACCGGGCAGGAAAGTCTGTGGAGACTCTTATCTCCAATTGACAACCAAAAAAAGCCAGAAGAGGAGCTATGGTTCAATTCCTTGGAGGCTCTCCAATCCAGAAGGCCTGCGCAGAGTCTTCAGGCCCCCTCTGGACTGCAGGACACACGGTGATTTGTATGTGGCTAGGCCTGCTTGGCCTCTGGACTATCCACACTCCAAGAAGCCTCACCAGTACACAGATGTTCATAGTCCTCACAGCAGTCCCCGTGGCGCGGACAGCGGCGGTCACACTGGCAGGCAGCATCCCGGTCAAACTTCCTCGTGACAGCGAGAAGCACATGACTCCATGTTTCCTAGGTGAGGAAAGTCCAAAACTGAGCTTTCCGGGTGATTCCAGACACTAGCCACAGCAACCCCCTGCAGAAGGGTGTGTGGATGGGCAGGCAAAGTCATAGGCCCCACTTGGGCTCCATGACCACTACCACTATTCCCAGACTCACAGTCCTGACCAAGGTCTCAGATTCAATTGTCTATCAGGAAAAGTCAGAGACATGAACAAGAAAAGAAACAGAATGAGACAGTAGGAAGAGAAGCCAGGCCTGTGACTCACATCTGTCATCCTAGCTACTCAGGAAGCAGAGAGCTGAGCATCTTGCTTCAAAGCCAGCCTGAGCACAAAAGTCTATGAGATTCTTATCTCCAAATAATCAGAAGCAAAAAGTGCAGAAGTGGCAATGTGGATAAAGTAGTAGAGCACCAGTCTTGAGCATAAAAGCTTAGAGACAGCACCCAAGACCTGAAGCCCTAGGGGGTGTGTGTGTGTGTGTGTGTGTGTGTGTGTGGTGTGTGTGTGTGTGTTTCAGGACAGCCAATGAAAGAGACGTGTGGGCTGGGTGTGTCATTGGCCACCATTGGACTCTTACACATCAGTGGCCACTGTTTCATTATGCCACCTGCCCTCTCTTTCTTCTGCCCCTATCCCCCTCCCCCCCCCAATGTCACAACTTTCCACAACTTGCTCTTCCTTCCTGCCTGTGGGATGCGTTCAGATGAGTTTACGCTTGCTGGATGAGATGGGTGTGGGTGAGAACTGGGCTTAAGGACAATATTTGGTTATGTAACCACAGACCATATCCCTCACTCCAGCCACATGGTGTGCAGAAGCAAGCTTAGGGTCACAAGGAACATAAAACAAGACATTTTAAAGGGAACAGTGCAAACCCACTACCATTGTGGAAGAAAATAAACAAACAGCTTCACCATGCCTCCCACAGCAAAGGCAGTATGGGGCGGGAGCCAGGAAGCTGTTTCCTCCCACTCTGGACTCAAGGGCCAAGAACAGAGCTTTTGTTTCCATTTGAGGTTCCTGAGATTTACATGTGGAGAATGCTGGGCTTGGGGTCTGGCAGAGGGTTGCACAGAATGCCAAGATCAGAGTCAAGGGCATTGTGAGCATCTTCCAAGAAGGAAACAGAAACCCAAAATGGACTAGGTGTGGAGTAAGGCTTTAGACTAAGAGCTACAGCAAGGACTTGGGCTGTCATCAAATTGGTTGATGAAATCACAGTTTGGCATGGATATATGAGTAGGCCTAAAGTTAGTGGAAGATGTCAGAAGAAGAGAGATGATTCTAGTTTTGTCTTTGCTAACTATGGAGTTTGGCTCTGTTGTGTGGGACACAGGTCTGTGTGTCCACTTAGACCTGGCCAGAGTTGAAGGCAGATTTTAGGGAGAAGGTGTTACTAAATGGCTTGGATTTGGGGTCTAGTAAGGGCTGGTAGCACACTGACGAGGACCAAGACCCTGGTACGGGAGGTTTGGAGCTGGAATTCTAGTTCTGCTGTTTTCTATCTTTGTGGTTGTAGCAATTATTTTGGAGAAGGGTGGTACTGGAGTTTGAACTCAGTTTGAACCCATACTTGATCTGCTTGTTTGTTCAGCTTACTCAGCTGGCACTCTATTCCTTGAGCCACATCCCCAGCCTAGCTTTGGGCTGTTTATTTCAGAGATATCATCTTTTCAACCTGTCTTTCTGAGGCTGGCTTCAAACCTGAATCCACCTGTCAGCCTCCTGAATAGCTAGGATTACAGGTGTGAGCCACCAGTACCTAGTTTTGAGTCAATTTTCATTGCATAAGAGAGATGTCAGGTCAAGGGTAACTCAGGTCCTGAGGCAACTTCACGTCATGTATTCAGCTTTGAAGAGGACAGGACTGTGGGTCAGTGGATTGTCCCCACAGACTGCCACACCACAGGCCACTGTGCCCTTCAAGCTCGCAGGAACTCCTTGTGAATCTTAAACAACCTCCCTTGGCACCTGAATTCCAAGGTCTGAAGGGAAACCGTTCAGCCTGAGAGGGAGCCTGGTCAGCTGCTGCTCTGCCAGCTTGGCAGTACAACCGTATCCACAGGGAGAGAATGTGGGCGAGGCAGCACCCTGCTCTTAATGGGCCAGACTAGAAGGAATTCACCCTCCTCCAGCACTGGCACCCAATAAGTAGGACAACAAGTAAATAGTTGGCTGTGAAGCCAGGAAGACACCCCCCTCTGGTCCAAGAGCACTGGACACCACTTTGTCATCTCTGCTCCAGAACTTTGTCCCCTGGTCAGAGCCCCAGGCCCAGGATCCTCACATCTCTCAGTGACCTTGAGACACGAGGAGGGTGGGCAGGAGTGGAAGGACTTCTCCCTCACAGGCACCGTGCTGTGTTGTGCTGGGGACACTCAGATGACCAGTCATCCTGGCGACTCACGCCTCCCATGAACACAGAGGCTTTGTTGAAGTCTTGCTCAGGAGCCAGGGCCTAGATCACTGCTTCAGCAACCTTCCATTCCTTGTCACTCTATCTCATCTCTCATGCTTTCTGCCGTCTCTTCCTCCCTCCCTCTCTTCCTCCCTCCCTTCCTCCCTCCCTTTCTACCTCCCTCTCTCTTTCTTCCCCATCTCTCTGTCTCTGTTTATCTCTCTCTCT